>NC_081825.1:106792002-107098707 GCF_030867095.1 Alligator mississippiensis | reverse complement strand
TAGGTGCCACTCTTGCCAATCCCTACTTTATTTAGCTACCCACTTATCCTGCAGGGTTGTTGCCACTTCAGTTACATTGCATGAAGTCTGCCAGATAAATAAGATATGGAGATTGTTACCAATAAACTTATATTTTTTTTTAGGGCAAAGGTAGTAAGTAATACGCACAAAACTTAAATGAAGAACCTTCCTAATCTATTCCCCCACCAGATATAGCCTGAACAAGTAGAATGAGGAAGAGATGGTGAAAAAAGAAATACAAGATAAGGCCAAACATTTTGTTTTAGGTCCTGTAGCAGTTAATATAAATATAAGCCATGTAGTTTTCAAAACAGAATGGTTAATTTTAAAAGTCTATTGTCATTCCAATAGAGTATCTTTTCAAATGTGCTTATATGCTAATTTTATATGTATAAATTGTTGTTACTGTGTACATGCAACTATTAGAAGATCACTTTGATTTAGCAGCTGTCGGTCTCTTCTTAACTGAGAAAGAATGCAGCATAGTATTCATTTCTATCACACTGTATAATTCAGCTTGTAAGATAACCACCAGACCATTTTCTTCTTCACGCAAGAAATCATTAATCAAAGAATCATAGAAAATTAGGGTTGGAAGGGACCTCAGGAGCTGATCTAATCCAACCACCTGCTCAAAGCAAGACCATCCCCAGCTACATCATCCCAGCCAAGGCCATGTCTTAAAAACCTCCAAGGATGGAGATTCCACAACCTCCCTGGGTAGCATGTTCCAGTACTTTACTACCCTCCTCATGAGTAAATTGTTCCACATATCCAAACTAAATTTCTATTCCTGCAACTTGAAACCAATTGTTCCTTGTCATGTTATCTTCCACTACTGAGAACAGTTTAGCTCCAGCCTCTGTGGAACCACCCTTCAGGTTGTTGAAGGCTGCCACTAAATCCCTGCCTCCCCCCACCCCCCTTTCTCTTCTCCAGACTAAATAAAACAAGTTTTCTCAGCCTGTCCTCAGAAGTCATGTGTCCCAGCCCCTCTAACCATTTTTGTTGCCCTCCCATGGACTCTCTCCAATTTGTTTACATCTTTTCTGTAGTGGGGGGGCACGAAATGGACACGGGACTCCAGATTTGGCCTCACCAGTGTCAAAAAAGAGGGAATCATTTCCCTCAATGTGCTGGTAACACTTCTACTACTGTGGCCTTGTGTGTCGTTAGCTTTTGTCACAACAAAGGGAACACTGTGGGCTCATATTCAGCTTATTGCCCACTGTAACTCCCAAGACATTTTCTGCAAAGCTGATACTTAACTAGTTAGTCCCTAACCTGTACAGGTGCATGGGATTATTCCATCCTAAATACAGAATTTGGCACTTGCCCTTCTTGAACCTCATGAGATTTCTTTTAGTCCAATACTCCAAGTTACTGAGGATGAACTCCATCCCACCTTCCAAGTGGTTGAAGAACCGTTTGAACAAAACCGCCCCTTTTCTAATCAACCTTTCCTGATCACCATGAGTTTTCAAAGATGATGGCCAATGGCTCTGAAATCACATCAGCTATGTCCTGCAGCACCCTCAGGTGAATCATGTCTGGCCCCATGGACTTGTACATGTCCAGCTTTTCTAAATAGTCCCTAACCTGTTCTTTCACCACTGAGGGCTGCTGACCTTCTCCCAAAACTGTGCTGCCCAGTGCAGTAGTCTGGAAGCTGACCTTGCCTGTGAAGACTGAAAAAAAAAAAAAAAAAAAAGGCATTGAGCACTTCAGCCTTTTCCTCATCACCTGTCACTAGGTTGCCTCCCTCATTCAGTAAGGGAACCATGCCTTACCTGACCTTCCTCTTGTTGCTGACATACTTGTAGAAACCCTTCTCGTTACCCTTCACATCCCTTGCTAGATGCAACTCCAGCTGCACTTTGGCCTTCCTGATTTCATCCCTGCATGCCTGAGCAGTACTCATATACATCTCCCTATTCATTTATCCACGTTTCTACTTCTTGTAAGCTTTCTTTTTGTGTTTTAGTTCACTGAAGCAGTTCCCTGCTAAGCCAAGCTGGTTTTCTGCCAGATTTGCTAGTCCTTCTGTACATCAGGATGGTTTGTTCATGTAATCTCAGTAAGGTTTCTTTAAAACACAACCAGCTCTCCTGGCCTTCTGTCTCCCTCCAGCTGGCCTTCCAGGGGATCCTGCCCATCAGTTCCCTGAGTAAGTTAAAGTCTGCTTTTCTGAAGTCCCTCATCCTTATCTACTGCTCTCATTCCTTCCTTTCTTTAGGATCCTGTACTCAGTCATCCTGTGGTCGCTGGTGCCCAAGTTGCCATCCACGACTTCATTTCATACTGATTCTTGTTTGTGTTTATGAGCAGCAGATGAATATGGCTCCAGTTGGCCTCTCCAACACTTACACCAGGAAGTTTTCCCCAGTATTTGCTAAAAACTTCCTGGATTTCCTGTGCACTCACTGCTGTATTGTTCTCCCAGCAGATAGGGTGACTGATGTCCCCTGTGAGAACCAAGGCCTGTGATTGGGGAACTTCCACTAGTTGTTTGAAGAATGCCTCATCCACCTCATCCTCTTGGTCTGATGCTCTGTAACACACACTAACTACAATGTCATTCTTGTTGCCCTGCTCTCTGACTTAACCCAGAGACTTTCAACAGTTTCATGCTGGAACTCTGAGCAATCATATAGCTCTTTTACATAAAGTGCAACTCTTCCACCTCCTCTTCTTCTCTGTCTGTCCTTCATCAACAGTTTATACATATCCATGGCAGTTCTCCAGTCACGTAAGCTATCCCACCAAGTCTCTGTTATTCCAATTACATCACAGTTCTGTGACTGTGTGAGGACTTTCATTTCTTCCTGCTTGTTTCCCAGGCTCTGTGCATTTGTGTACAGACACCAGAGGTAACTAGCTAATTGCCCTACTTTCTCAGAAAGAATGAGAAGGCCTCCCCTGTTGCCCCCTCCAAGTTATGCACTTCCCCACTTACCTCAGGGCTTTGGTTGCCAAACTCCTGTAAGCCTTGCTGAAAGCCCTCCTCACTAGGTTAGTGAGTCTGCCTGTGAAAATGCTCTTCCCTCTCTGTTAGGTGGATCCCATCTCTTCCTAGCAATCCTCCTTCTTGGAAAAACACCTTGTGGTCAAAGAAACCAAAGACCGGCTGTCAACATTATCTGCACAGCCATGCGTTGATCTGCAGGATATGTCATCTCCTGCTTGGACCCTTCCCCTTGCCTAGAATGACTGAGGAAACTACCACCTGAGTCCTATCCCTTTCACCTTGCACCCAGAGCCCTGTAGTCACTTTTGATCTGATCAGGGTCAGCCCTGGCAGTGTCATCGGTGCCCACATGGATGAGCAGTATGTAATAGTAATCAGAGACAATGGGTCAGGCTGGCAGATGGATGCTTCTATCCCCCACAAAAGGGAGTCTCCAACCACCATCACCCTGTGCTTGCCCTTGGTAGCAGTGGTCTTGGTCCTTACAGCTTTAGGGACGCCTGGACTGGCCTTCTCCTCCAGTGGGACAAGCTCCTACTCCTGTGTTACTAGGGCTCCATATCTGTTCTTACAGCAAACTGCTGCAGGTAGAGATGAAGACTTCTGCTTGCTGATCGAGGTCACAAGCTTCCAGCTTCCACCTTCTTGGGAGTCCACATCCTCTTCCTTCTGTAGTGCTAGCTGTGGCAATCCTTCCTTCACAGCCCTAGAGGTCTCCTCCAACATCAAATCTATGAAGTTCTCATGGCAGAGGAGACTTTGGAGCCTTGCCACTTCCTCCTGTAGCTCTCTTGCCTGCTCTGAGTGAAACCATCTGGAAGCACCACTCACATCGCAGGTACTCCCCCATCTGGCTGTCACTGGAAGGAACCTGGTAGCCACAATGTCCATAGCACCAAGCCAGGACCTGGGCAGAAGCCTTAATGGTGAGCAGTCCTGACTGGACAGACACCTCACAGGTGCAATCAGAGGTAGAACTGGCAATGGCAGTGGCTCTGGCATTTTTAAACTCAGTTCAGGGTTAACACTGCCAGTCTTAACCATCACCATGAACACTGAACTCCAAAAAACAGCTCTGAGTTCTTTGAAATAAATCATCAGAGGTTACTTAACGCTGATCATGGTGAATTCCCCCTTTTACCCTCTACATAGCAGGTTGTTTTTATACAACAATGGAAGACTGTTTATGTGGTACAATAACCATAAAATGAATGAAGGTATTTCAAGGATATTAGAGGTTTGCAAACAGTGCTTTATTCTTAATGGAATTTTTTTTATGAAGATCACATTTTCTATAGAAACTAACGATAGAATTTAATATTGAAGGTGTCAGCTATGAAGACCACATGGTTATTGTGAGAAATAACATTTAACCTCTCTCTTGTGGCTGATGGAGGCCAATGCAGTATTTTATTATCAACATTGGCAGGTGATTTATTACCACTGTTTCTACTCCAGTAAAACCACATTAGGCTCTGCTTGATGTATCATTTGTTATCTTCAAACTCTCAACACACTTCCTGCATACATAATCTTTCTTGTAGCACATTTTAACAGAAAGTGGTAAATATTTAAGTCATGATTCCAGAATCATCAAAAGGTACGGGACTAAAATACAGTAGCTAAATGGATTATACCAGACAATACCCAATGCTAGAATAAAGTTCTGGTCTTGCAAAGTATGATGTAATACAGCTAAAACAGCAGCTATGTATAACGGTGAATTAGTGTAGAATTAAGACTGACAGAGAATAAATCATTAACAGACTTCAGAGGGGAACCAAATTTAGGGGAATAAATTCAAGTCAGTGATCAATGCAGCAGCTCCTAATGTCACAAGAAGCAACTTTTAATCAGAAGAATATGACATGGCGCCAAAATGAGGTCCCAAAAAAGAATCTGTGCCCCACTGAAGTCACCAAGTCAATGACAAAATTCCTATCGAGTTTGATAAAGCCCTCCTTTGGTGAAGGAGGATTACAAGTAGCATTGCTAATCAAGGAGTAAATTCATCTCTGGTTGACCTTCATACCTTAAAGTTATTTTTATTTTCAATATTGTTACAAGTAACTTCTATCATGGATGCATTCATTCCTTTTTGGCTATTTCTGGGCACTGAGAGCAGAATTGGATCCTAGTCCAATTTCTTAAACAAACTACCTCTGATTTCATAGGTGCATTAAAGATTAGGCTGCATGTAAAAAATATCTTTTTAGATGCAGATTGAGCATGCTTGCTCTGGAAATCAAGGGTCTTTATAGATGGAGAATGTTCTTTCATTTATTCAAAAAAAGGTTAAAAAAAAAGAGCTGCAATTTATTTAAACATGGCTTGTTGAGTCCTATTTGGTTATTTTTAATAGTTTTAATAGGTATAAAATTATTTTGTTTACCTGTATTATAAAGAAGTTGAGTTAGCTTCTTTTGCCTTAAATTAATTTAAGGCAAGAGAACATTAATGACTACAAGCTTTCAGATAAAGCAGCAAATGAAAACAAAACCAAAAAAACCAGGGAAGTGTACTGAGATAACAACTTGTTTTGAATTATATTTGAATAGCTTCTATTAGGGATTGTCATAATAACTGACAATAATTTTTTAACTAAGTCTCCTCTTCTTATTTTTAGCATAATTCTCCCATAAACTATTAGCTCCCTGCTTAAGATGTCATTCTTTACACAAATGAATGCCAAAACATTGCAGGAATACATTTAAAATATGTATATAACTTCTTGGCAATTAAAAGAGAGTGTTTTATAAAGCCAATGCCATATGCTGTGTTTTTCTTGATCATTCTATGATATTTTTCTCTCAGCGTTTCCCTACTGATACAGATATGGAAGGAGCATCAACAGCTCTTCAAGCCCATCATTACTTTTTTCACATAGAAGGGATGCAAGTGCCCCCGTACTTCTGTCAAGAAAATTAAAACTTATATTTTTAACCATTGAATGGATTTTTAAACAGTTGGACTTAAAGCGGTAACAGATAAAATCAAAACCTACTTTTCAGTTTTAAACATTTTTCCATCCCACGTAATGCTTCTCAAATTCACATGAACTTGTACACACATAGTTAGTTTTGGATATGTAATGCATCTCAAACCACAGGCCTAATAAAAATATTAGTGATAACTCCACAGGTGTGCTGTAGCTCCATTTAGGTCATCTGAAGGAGGCTGAACAAAAGTGATTTTCCTTCACCTTTCTCCTACCTCAGAACTAATCCCCTCCAGCGTCTTCATTAATTTGATCAGAGTCATGGCTACTGTAAATTAAACCAGCTCGTAGGTCTACACGGATCTCAGAGAATAGTCTCCATGCTATTTCTCTTACCCGCTCTCCTCATCAGGCGAGGTTTAAATTTAATTTCTGGAAGATAAGCCTGTATGAGAGGGGAACTGTAAATGACAAGAACGCTGCTAATCATGTCCGAATTACACCTCTGGTCGGTTTGCATAGCTTAGATTTATTTTTAATTTCACTATTAGACTGCAGCAAAAGATTTTTTTAGCATGAATAAATTCACAGGTTCTCTTGGGCCACTGTTACTCAATAAAAAAAAGAACTGGTCCTGCTAGCTCAGTCAGTTGTTTGCCTCAACATTTGGGAATAAGAATTACAGTAGGAACCTATATTTCCCCATATGGTATTCAACTCCTAAAACAAAACACCTATGCAGATGTATTTTTCAACACTGCCCCTCATACCACCCCTCCCTTTCTACCAGGCAAATGTAACTTGCTTGTAGAATTTTAATAAGTATAAATATAGCTTTTTGTTGCTGTAATATCATAATTTTACATTTTAGTAACTCATGTCAGAGCAAATGCTTCATTTTTAGTCATTTTTGAACAATTAACTCCCCCCTCCCCCTTCTCCCCTCCCTGGGTGAAAAGTTTCCTCCTAAATGGAGAAATTAAGGCAATATATCTGGATAAAAATTACAAGGATATTAAGCAATTGAGCCAAAATAATCTACTAGCACATATTTGCATTATACCTTTTGGGCCAGATCCAATTGGTTGTGACTTAGAATCTCATCATTAGCTATTCCACTATGTTCAGGTCCCTGGAAAAATCTATATTGCACTTACACTTATAACACCGTTCCCTTAAGATGGATCAGCTACTGAACTGCAGAACTGCTTACGTGCTTGATCTGAATTACTTTTGTATAGTCACAGAAGCCTCAGTATAAATGTCTAGGGAATTTGAGGATGAAACAGATACACCTAATAAATTTAGGTATCTTTGTTCTTTTTGGCATTACTGGAGGTCATTCTGACTTGCCTTCTGTACCTTAGTGCCTAAATTTCACTTAAGTCTAATTTAGGAACATACAAGAATTACCATATTTCTTGCATTCAGCACACTAAAGATTAAGGTACATACTTTGTTTCTGAAAGGCAGAATGGAAAAAAAAATATTTCCTTGTAGTGAGTAACTGGGTAGGAGTAGCTGAGACGCAAAGACTGCTTGTTGTTCTGCTCCCTGTGTAACCCTGGAGCCAGTGGGTCCCAATAAAAAAAAAAAAAAAAAAAAAAAAATCAAGGTAAATCATAGGAAAGTAGGGCTGAAAGAAACCTCACAAGATCATCTAGTCCATCCCCTGCTCACAGCACTATCATTCCCATTCTCATTTAGTTTAACTCTTGTCTTGACAAGCTAGGCTTCCTCTGTCTTTGCTACTACTTCAGAACTTGTAGCATATACTTATTCCCACTGCAGTAGAGACAGGTTTCTAATCTCCTAGTAATGTTCGTTCAACTGCTCACCCAGAAAATATCTCCTTTTGAGAAGATAAGGGCCACACTCTAAGCAGACTTGGTTTCCTAAATGCAATCCAATTCTACCCTGCTCGAGTGTCATTCCCAGAACAAGCTCCACCTGCAACAAGCCCAGAGCAATGCCCTGGTCCCAGCTGCGCTAAGTGAGGCAATCAGGGAAGCCACTCTCCTGAAGCCACAGGCAGCAAGCCTAAATACAGTTCTATACCTGACTCCTCCAGACCCTAACTTTCAGGAGAACCAGTCTAGATTATACTTGTGCTTTGGGTAACTAAGCCCTAGGTTAGACAGCCCACATTCTGGTTATCCTTTGTGTGATTTTGTTATTGTTGTGGGTTGTTTTTTTTTTAATGTTTGAAGAATGTCAAGTGAAATGTTCCAAAGTTTCACTTAAAAATATTGTGAGCTTTCATCTGAACTCTAGAAACAAGGGAATGTCAAAGTGCTCAAATTTATATTGCAGTTAGGCAAAACAAGCAAAAAAAATAGTGAATTTTAAACTGTCTGATTAGTAATCCCTTCTCCATTCAATTGTTCATTCTGGAACATTTTATCTATTGTGATAACACATATTCATTAGTTCTCTCATTGCCATAAACTCTGCCTGGATAGAAAAGATTTGGCACATGTTGGCATATGTAAAGACATTCAGAAGAAAATATGCCATAATGGTGTCTGTAATTTGTAATAGCAACAGTGTGTGGGATTTTTTGTGGGAGTTGGGCTGCTCAAAAAGAGACTTTCCTTTGGATGGAAAAAATAAAATAAAAGCGCTCTTTGTTTTTTGGATTTTTATAAAATGGTAAAAGATTTAATTTCTTGAAATATTTGGTGGCACACTTGTTTTCAGGGGTCATCTTCACCATTCTCCATTTATGAGAATTTGGGTAGTTTTGCAGATGCATGAGATTTCTCTTCTCTCCCCCCTCCCCCCCCCATAGTGTGTGCTTTTGCATGTACATGTACACATGCATGTGCAAAGACCAACATAAGGTAAACTCTGACTTGGTTATCGGAATAGCCATTTTTTACGGCGCAAAATAATGTTGACTAGATTAGTTCTATCTGTATGGGTTCTTAATACTGTATGGAAATGTAACAAACCTTGTTCAGGTATCTCATCACGTCTCTATGGGATGACAGTGGATCAAGTTGCTGAAACTTCTTCCCAAAACACTGCTGGCTTTGGCAATATGATATTTGACTAAAGTCAATTAAACTGGAGGAGATAAACTGCAGTCCAAAAGAAAGATAACATTAGATAACCAATGCATTTTCCAAGCGATTCATTTAGAATGCTCCCAAGCTTATCTTCCTCTATTTAGTATGCAAACTGTATGTGATACTAATGAACACAACACAGATTATTTATTCACTTAATCAATTGGTTTCAAACTTTTGAGTGACAAGTTTACTTAATTGAACATATAACTAACTTTGTCAAATTCAATCCAAGTATAAACAAGTACAACTCCTGTGCCCCATAACACTAGATTCTAGAGTAGTGCCACTATAGATGATGTTAAATTTATTAAAAGTCTTTCCCATGACAATCAAAAATTAAATAATTTACCACTTAAAAAAAAAAATTCCAACCACTAAGCTATCTTTCATTAAAATATAGGTAGCAATCAGAAGAATGCACAAATAGGTATGTATATTCAAACTTCACTTCCTAAAAACAAATCGTTTCTACATTATAACACTTTATCGGTAGAAGTACAGTGCTTCTGGCAGTTACATAGAATTTATTGTTGCTGAGATTTAAGAGAAAATGCTAATTATGTATAAATTATGATTGTCTTGAAAAGCAAAATCTTCCAAACATCATTCACAGAATTGATTCGCATATGGAAAAAAACCTGAACTACAAATGTGTGTGGGGGTGGGGAAAAATACTGCCTACATTGCAAACCAAAGTTCTAAAACATAAAATTTAATTATGATTTCTTTACTGGTAAGAAAGTAAGCAAAAAAACTTTTTGTGCTTTTATGTTTTTGTGTTGGGGTTTGGGGGCATTGGAAACAGGCATTAGTGATACATAGAGGGTGCACACGAGTGCATGTGCAACCCCTGAAATAGGCTGCTGGCAGTGCCTGTGGGTGGTCACCACTTGTCCCCCTCACTGCCGGCTAGTTGCTGACCTCTGATAACCACTTGCCACCACCCCCCGTCACCGCAAAACACTGTTGCAGCCACCTGCGGGTGGTCCCCACTCGGCCAGCATTTGCTGATGCCATGCCACTGCCCTTCCCATCTGCGGGCAGTCACTGTGCCCCACCCCCTCCCCCCAACCTTGGGAGGCATGAGGCATTCATGGGAATAGGGTTAACATTGTGGTCTGCCATTCAGGCATAGCATTTTTCAATGGTAGTAGGTTATCCCGCCCCCTTCATCTCCCAGACTAAATGTTGAGTATATAAAGGAATATTTCATTCTTTTTTTGCTTGCTCTATTTGGAATGATCACATGAGGGGTGGAAGGGAAGGAAAGAGTCATCTATCTATTCAAGTGGTTCAACTAGATGCTGGATTTGCTCTTCCTAAACTATTCTGGACAGATGTCTATCCAGCCTCCTTTTAAAAAGCTCTAATGATGTACATTCTACAACTGTTCTATTTTTTTTCTCAGCCCTTGTTTCCAGTGTTTCTAATTTATTCATGCTATTCCTTAAGTGGAATAGCATGAATAAATCACTGTTGATCCAGACCTAGCCATTTAAAAGATGTGGGTTTTTTTTTTTTTTTTTAGGGTTTTGTTGTTAATGCATAAAAATAGCCTATACACATGCATCAGTGCAGTCTGGTTGTATATTAGTGTAAATGTAAATGAGATGTATATCATACCCCATACCAGTTTAAGTCATTCCATTCTGAGTGAAATTATCCCTTAGTAAATCATGAGTAAATGTACACCTGTTTACTGATTGTATGTCTGCAGCACTAATCAATTTTATTCTAGTGTAGCCTTTTCCTCAGTGCAAATGCCTACTGGGTAGTAGCTCTGTGCAAAGCAGCAAGAATTTGCTTTGGACTCAGCCAATTTGAAGGCCAGTGATTTGATTTGGAGATTCGAATCACTGTCCTGATTCTATTCAGTTGAATTGGATCTGAAAGATTCCTCCATAGACTAAAAGGCAGCTGACACAGCTGCCTCCAGCTGGTAAGTCTGGGGTTGGGAAAGAAAGGGGCATGGAGGAGGAAGGGAGGGATTGGGGCTGGGACAAGCTGCCCATCTGGGGCAGGGGGGCATGGAATGTGGGTGCAGCAGCACTGGGAGCGGGGCCTGTGCCCAGCTGGGGTGGGGGGTTGAGATGCGGGCTGGGCAAACAGAGGCAGTATCCCCCACCCCCATGCTGGCTGCTGTGGCACACTGATGGGGTGCGGCAGCACTGGAAGTGAGGGCTCTGCCCTGATGCTGCTTGCCCTCTTCTGTCTGGAGTGAGCTGCAGCAGCAGGGCAGAACCCCTTTTCCCAGCACTGCCACACCTGCATCAGTGCTGGGAGAGGGGATTCCACCCTGCAGCCACTTGCCAGCCAGGGTGGAGTGGGGGGGCATTGCTTCTGCTTACAAGCCAGCACAGGGACATGGGCGGGGGAGGTGGAAATGCTGCTGCTTGCCAGACGGCATGGGTGGGGCACAGGATACAGGCTCATCAGCACTGGGAGTGGGGCCTCTGCCCTGTGGCTGCTTGTCCAGCTGGGGCAGAGGTGTGTGGGATGTGGGCACGGCAGCCCTGGGAATGGTGGCTATGCTATGCTGCTGCTTGCCCCCTTCTAGGTGGAGCAAGCATTTACCTTCTGTGCCTGACATGTGCGTGTGTCCCCTTAGTTGAACTTCTTTAAATGTTAGGTTCTGATTCAACACTGCCTTGTGAGTGGATACACCTCTGCAATAGTACTTCAGCTCTTAAGTCTGAAGGACTCTGTTCAGGTGCAGGCATCTGCCTTAGTGGAGCTCACTGCAGCTCCACTAAGTGGAGCTCAGTCTGCATTTGGATTTTATGGAGGTGAATTTCTATGCCTGAGAAGCTTCTTGCAAGAATTTCTAGGAGGGTTACAATAAAAGCATAATTTTAAGTTCTGTATTGGTTGCCACAATGGTGTAAAAATACAGATTTTCTTCAGAAGAAAATTAAAAATAAAACTTTCTAATATGTAAAATCTCCAAAGGATTCTCTGTCCTTCATGCAACTTGTGTTTACCTGTGTGATACAATTTCTACTTAAGCAGAATACAAATGGAAAAGAACATTACAGAATGGGGCTTGCTTAGCCACATCAAATAGATTGTATTGTTTCCCTTGAATAATTCAGAGCAGTTCCCTAAATTAACAAGCAAAGGAGAGGAAAATAATGCAACAGGACTATAGGAAATTATTTTATACTGGATACATAGTACTAAGTCTAGGATTATCAAATGACTGTCTTGCATTATTACAATAAATATTCACAGTGCATAGAGATTGCCATCTACAAAGAGTGCTGGCAATGACAGCTACTGCAGTGATTCACAGCAGTGTGCCTTAAATATAAAATTTGGAAAGCAGATAATAACTTGTTTGGAAATCCCCTTTGCTGATGAATATGGTGCTTAGTTCACTTTCCTGCTGAGTTATTATTAGATGGCACATTGTTATCAAATAAATTGTGCTATTTTTCAGCAGGAACCATCTATCATTGTCATATACACCACTATTGTCATTTTTGCCTTTACTTATATAAACTTACATAGAAAAGGAACACCAATTCCCCATAGAAGCATATTCTTTTGGAGCTGTTGTTGTGTTACAAGCCCTGCATCCTGGAGAGGATAGTTTAACAACAGAATGTCCAAAGGAAGAACAGCCAACAAAAGTGATCCCTGCAGATATCAAGTGATCTCTACAACATTAGAACCTGCCACTGCCCAGACAGAATGAGAGTCTGCCTTGCATGGAGCCAGTGACTCATGCCATACTAGCAGCAGTGTAACTAGGGGTGGGCTGGAGCAGCACTAGCCCCAGGCAACAATGTAGAGTGCCAAAATTGTCTCCCACCCCAATGGAGTACAGCAAGTGCAATGTGGATGCTGTCCTGCTGTTGCTGCTTTACAAACAAGAGCTGGGAGATTTGGGTGGGGGGCAGGGAGCGCGGAGCATGTGGCAGCAAATGTGCAACTGGGAACTGTTTTGGAGTCCCCAGTGTGTGTAAGACTCCTCTGACCCCCTTCACTCTGTGCTTGTTCTTAGAACCATGTGCACCCCCTGCTCTTGGAATTGTGCTCCCCCTCCCAGACTGCATTCAGACGAGTGAGCAAGTGCCTGTTCTGGTGTCTTGGAGCAGTTTGAGATACTGCAAGAAGTATGCTGGGAATGAAAAATTGTTCCCCGCACTGCATATTTTCAGCACAGACTCTAATTTTGATACCAGGGAAATCTCAGGACTAATTTTTAAAAAAGCAAACATGCTGAAAAAAACAGTGCAGGGCACACTCCTGCTGCATACCCTGAGGGAACCAGAGGATGGGTCCTACAGAGAGATGCTTTAGCACCTGTCAGAGTGTCTCTATGGTTTCCCTGTGACCCTGCTGCCCTAGCACACTGCCTCAGCATGCTGGGGCAAATAGGATTGGGGCAAGACTGCAGCAGTGGATTGGACTCAGGCTCTGTCCCTGGTGAACAGGCACATGAGTGTGGTGGGGGGACACTATATGTGTGGAGTGAATGTGTGGGGGTGGGCAGGACTGTGGGAAGGGTGGGTCACCCACCTTCCCACCACATAGTGCATAGGCCCCCCACAGCAGCAGCAGCTGCCACCATCTGCGTGCTCCTGGGAGAGACTGCCAGCAGCACAGCAGGGCCTCCAGTGGCTGATGTGGGGAGTGAGGGGGAGCTGTGAGCCATGCAGGGGGGTTGGGCAGAAACCCACCCCTCCTGCCTCCATGCACACTGAGCAGCCCAGCTCTTCCTGAGGGAACTTGCTAGAAGGCTGGGCCAGACAGCTGCCTGACAGTGGGGAGCCTTGATGCACCCCTCTCCTGAACAGGATGGGCTCTGTTAGGGTCCAGTTGAGCTTGACCAAACACTCAGCAGAGGCATACAGCACCTGGAGCTCCCGCATGAAGCAGGGCCCGAAACAAAAGGTCCTCAGCATGCCTGTGATGTAGCCATGATCCATTCTGTCAAATACCTTTTCCTGGTCCAGGTATAGGAGGGTGAAAGACAGACACTTCTAGTGTGCTAGCTCCAGGAGGTCCCAAAACAGGTACAGGTTGTCGAAGATGGAACATCCAGGCACTGTGTACATCTGGTTGGGATGGATCACGTCTGTCAACATGAACTGTAGGCACAGCAAGATGGCCTTCACTGCCAAGTTGTAGTCCATGCAGAGGTGGGATATGGGACTCCAGGTCATGGGCCATCCCCCTTCTTCGGCAAGAGGGTCAGCACGGCCCTCCAGCACGACAGGGGGAGTTCCCCACTTCCCTAGGATTCAGCCCAGACTTCAGCCAAGTCCATCCTGAGGATGTCCTAGAAGGTCCAATAGAACTCCACAGCATCAGGTGGAGGGTGGCTGAAAACTGAGCCAGAGTAAGAGGAGCCTCCAGCCTGTCCCAGTCACCTGCACTGACCTGCCGGAGTCCCTCCCACAGGGTCTGGCAGACTTCAGCATTGCTCAGATCCAGGGAAAAAAGCGCTTTGTAATAGGCCCATGTGCACTGGCACATCTAACCTGAATCCATGATGGTGATGCTTTCTCCCCTTGGCCCCTGCCTCTTCTAGGGCATAGAAAAAGCAGAAGCCGTGGTCTATCTCCCAAAGGAGCTGGACATACGAGTGAACAAATGCACCACGGGCATGGTTGTCGTCCAGAGCACAAAGCTCTTCCCACCTCTCCTGACACTCTCTGCAGAGGAGTGAGTTTGGGTCAGTGGCCAGGCACCTTTCCAGCTCAAGCTGCTCCTGGACCGACGCCTCCTGCCCCTGAGTGTAGGTGCAGCAAAAAAGCCAGATGTGCACTTTCCCCATGTCCCACCATCTCTCAGTCAAGGGGAAAGCATCCCGTTGTTCCCACCAGGCTAGCGAGAACTCCTGGAAGGCCTCCCTGAAGCCCACATCCTCCAACAGACTGCCATTGAAATGCCAGTAGGATGACCTCCGGATTCCCAGGACCTAGCATGGCCTGGGCCCAGACAAGGTGGTGATCGCTGAAAGGGATTAGCCAGATGCCAGAAGAGTGGGCCCAGGCTAAGTGTGGCAAAAAGATATAAATCCAGTCTCCCTAAGGATGCCCACAGTGGCCTGGTTCCACTCCCTACCTGACTGGTCTCATGCGTCTACGGTGACATTAAAGTCCCCGCCAAGGACCGTGCATTCACGAGGGTTGAGAGTGCCAATGTAAGTTTCCGCCTGGCAGAAAAAATCTGCTAACTCCAACCCTGAAAGAGGTGGTGGAGAGGTGACTAAAAAAGACCCTGCCTCCCCACTTCAGCCACCAATTAGGCTCATCAGCAGGAGTCGTCAGGGTCTCCTGCAAGAATACCATGGGGTACCCCCCCCCCGCCCCGAAGGAAAAAGAGCACCCAGCATCTCTACAGACCTTTCCTGCAGCCATGGACATTGAGGGTCGCAATCTTAAATGACCTTCACCTGGGTGAGTGGAGTAGACAGTTCAGCAGGTGCCTTGAAAATCTCAATGTCTGGTGTGGGGTTAGCCAACTCGTACAGCACCCTCCCATAAGTATAAAGGGCAGCTATGAAACTGTGGGCCTGCCTATAGATCCACGTGTTGCAGCTTTTGGGCCCTTTGCCTTATCCTGCCAGCACCCTCGCAGTGACAAGGACACTATCAAAATCTCCCCAACAGTCCAAGGCAAGCTGTACCTTGCTGACAGACTGGCGTGTGTAGTTGCAGTCAAGAAATGCAAGTCGCTCACCCCTAGGGCCTGCCACAACTGCTGGTCTGCAGGCTCCATAGAGCCTGCTGGTTCTCGGGCATCCTCCTCCTTTTCCTGGGGCTCAGCGGGTTCCTTAGATACCATCCAAACCCCTTGTTCTGCTATGACCCTGGACTCTGGCTGGGATGGGGAGAGCTCTGCAGACCCTTGGGATCGGGATAGAGGTAAGGGTAGGGGCGAGGTTCCCTCACAAGATGGCAGTAGCTAGCAGTAGCAAAAGGCACGAAGGGCCCTGGCCATCTCCCCAGATGCTTGTGCAAGTGCATGTGCCTGTATGTGTGGATGCACCCAGGCTGCAGGGTTTGCTCAGGACCCAAATCCAGCTTCTTCCAGACTACATACTAGCCATTTGTGCCCAAACTTTCTGTGCTTTGTTAAAATGACATGGGGAATGATTATACTTTAGTGGATACTATGATGCTATATAAAAATCATGCCATGTAGAGTAGCTGTTACTGGACTACTATCTTCCTCTGGTATTGCACCCACACTGAGTTTAGCTCCTGCTTAACAGCCATAAAAAAGAGAGGGGAGGGAAGTCAGCTATGTAAAGATTATGAGGTTGAAGAGGGTTCATGTTACTGTTACTGTAGTAGCTATCGAGGGAAATGTAGTCAACTACAGGTATTTTGCCAGTTCTCTGGTGTCTGCTCTTTCTGCGGAGCACATAGATCAACTAGTCTTCCTCAAAAAATAATATAAGTGAAATTTGATATTTCTGTTCAGCTACTGTGAACATGTGATGTTTGTATGGCTTGCTCCTCATCCAGTAAAATAAATAGCTTATTTTGCAGTGTTGCCTTGAAATAGTTGCATAGAAGACAGCAGTTGCAGGCATGTGAGCAGTGTGTGATGCATGGTTTATTATAAGAGATCTCATCCAATCACCACAGTAAGAGGGTGATACAATTTCACCCCTATTTTATGAAGCATTATCTAATAATAGGAAAAGGGTTTAGATTTTTAGCTTTTTCTCAGTTTAAAAATTTGAATAACTTAAGCAAAACTGAATTAGGTTCCCATCTGGCAAAGCACTTCAGCATATATTTAACAAGAGTTCAGTAGAAGTACTCACATTTGAAAGAGAACTGACTATTCAGCAGTCTGACAGTCACTGGATGAGCAGTCTTTTATATGTATATGGAGCATATGAAGAATTCAGTGGCTTGCACTTGTGAGAAGATATATGATTCAAGATGGGGAACAGATGATTTAGGCCTTGAAAAAATTGGTACAACTGTTAACTGAACTCTAGCTAACTTTTTCCAATGTTTATCTTCTCAAGTACTTATTTAACTAATGTATGGCTTGATTTTTATTTTATTATATATTATTATGCTATTATATATTTATTCACATATATAATAAATGTGTGTATACATATTAGGGCTGTGCGAAATTTCAGCACCCGTTTCATTCCGGAGGTGTTACAGCCCATTTTGGCACCCAAAACACTGAATCTGAAATGAAACGGAAGGCTCCAAAACATCTCTGAAACTAAATGAAACCATCTGAAAAGTTTCAGAGGTGGGCTTGCAGGGAAACAGAAACTTGAGAGAGGGGGAAGGACTGCTCTGATATTGACATCTGTAGCTGGCCAGTGTCTGCAATCTGTCCCCAAGGTCCCTTGGGAAGGTCCTTTCCAATCCCTGTCTGTCTGGAAGCATGTGAAATGTAATAGCTAGCTGCAATGACTGGCTTCCTAGTACATCCCTTGCTAGTCTCTCATTTTGGAAAGGATTGAATACACCTTTCCAATATATTACAGATAGAAGATGTAGTAAGCAGAGAGAAGATGTATTATACACACACACACACACACACACAATCCAGCACAGCAAACATTATGAAATGTGCTGGAATGGCAGGTGCCAGGTCTTCTGGCAGGGGAGTGAGAGGGGGAAGAGGGAGAACTGTAAGTCTCCCTTCCCTCGCTCCCAAACTTATATGCACTCTCTTCCCTAGCAGGCATGAAGCTTGGTGGGAGCAGTGCCTGCACCTGCCCTACCTCCACTAACACCAACAGTAATAATAACCCCCAGCACCACCAGCACAACAAGCACCAGCATGGCAGTCTCCTCCACCCCAATTTCACTTCCCAGCCTGAGCCTCCCAGTGCCAGAGGAGGAGCTGAATCTGGAACCAGGGAGATCAGTGCCATAGTCAGGGAAATTCTGGGGAAGGAGGAGGAATCTGAGTTTCTGCTCCACACCTGTCGAAGTTCCCCTAGAACCAGGTCCCCTTCTCTGGAAGGCACTGTGGAGGAGGTTGTGGGAGCAAGTGCTTCGGCTTCCCCTGCCACTGTGTCACTGCCTACTGAGGAGGGGGACAAGGCAGGATCCACACCCACACCCCAGAAGCGATTGGGTAATGTAGTGTGGGATCATTCTGAGGTGGCAGATGATCCTAAGTATGCTATCTGCCTGTACTGCTGATGCAAGACCAGATGGGGCAAGAACGAGGAACACTTCAGCACCACAGGGATGCTGATGCATATCAGAAGGCACCACCACCTTGCCTCAGGCTGGCACCAGTGGGAGCATGCCCAAAGGGAAGTCCCCCTCTCTCTCCAAAGCCCCCATGTCCACAAAGTAGAGGCAGGCAAATCTGAAACAGTGGGATTTCATAGATTTCATAGACATTAGGGCTGGAAGGGAACTCAGAAGATCATCAAGTCCAGCCCCCTGCCCAAAGGGCAGGAAGTCAGCTGGGATCATAGGATCCCAGCAAGATAAGCATCCAGTTTGCTCTTGAAGGTGTTCAATGTAGGCGCTTGAACCACCTCCGGTGGCAGGCTGTTCCAGACCTTGGGGGCTCAGACAGTAAAGAAATTCTTCCTTATGTCCAGCCTGAAATGGTCTTGTAGTAGTTTATGACCATTCGACCTAGTCGTCATCCCTTGGGGCACTCTGGTGAACAAACGTTCCCCCAGATACTGGTGGTTGCCCCTGATAAACTTGTAGGTGGCCATCAGATCACCCCTGAGCCTGCGCTTTTCCAGGCTAAAGAGCCCCATGGCTCTCAGCCTGTCATCGTAGGGTCTGCTTCCCTGAACTCTGATCATGCGCGTGGCTCTTCTCTAGACTCTCTCAAGCTTCTCCACATCCTTTTTGAATTGTGGAGCCCAAAACTGGATGCAGTACTCCAGCTGCGGCCTCACCAAGGCTGAGTACAAGGGAAGAATGATGTCCCGGGACTTGCTTAAGAAGCATCTATGGATGTAAGCCAGTGTTTTGGCCGCTTTACTAACCGCAGCATCGCATTGCAAGCTCATGTTCATCTTGTGGTCAATGATGACCCCCAAGTCTCTTTCTTCCATAGTGCTAGCCAGTGTAGCACTGCTGAGCCTACAAGGATGCTGCGGGTTTTTCTTCCCAAGGTGGAGAACCTTGCATTTATCGGTGTTGAACACCATCAGATTCTTGTCTGCCCACTTGCTGAGCCTGTCCAGGTCAGCCTGGATCACCCGCCTGTCTTCTGGTGTGGATGCTTTGCCCCAAAGTTTGGTGTCATTGGTGAACTTGGCCAGTCCGCTTCTGACTCCAGTGTCCACATCATTAATGAAGATGTTGAACAGTATGGGTCCAAGGACAGAGCCTTGGGGGACCCCACTGGTCACAGGACACCATGATGAGTGATTTCCATCAATTACTACCCTCTGGGTCCAACCATGGAGCCAATTTTCCAGCCAGTGGATCATGGAGGACCCAAGGCGACAATTGGTCAATTTCACCAAGAGGTGATCATGGGATACCAGATCAAAGGCTTTTTTGAAGTCAAGATATATGACATCAATCTCTTCTCCCTTGTCCAGGTGATAGGTCACCTGGTCGTAGAAGGAAATGAAATTGGTCAAGCAAGACCTACCCGCGACAAACCCATGCTGACTATCTCTTAAGATTTTGGCGTCGGTCAGTCCATTAAGGATGGCCTCTTTAATAAACTTTTCTAAGATCTTCCCCGGAGGAAGGCAGGCACACAGCAGAGCATGTTCCCAAGGTGAGTGAGGTCACCCAGAGCATCAGGGAGATGCTTGCTAGGAAGGGGGTTGGCCAGACATCACGTTTCACAGACAAGCCTATGGACTTCACTTCATCAACCTCCTGGATACAAAAACTCATGGACTCAATATAAACATTGGATTTATGACACGCGCTGGACATATAACCTGCTGGACATCTGATTCCCCAGGTACTTCTCCACCTTTATCTTCTATATCCCGCTTCCCCTCCCCACCCCCTCTCACAACCTGTCCCTCTTCCCCTGGCACCTCTATTTACATTTTCACTGACTGGCTTTCTTGCCTGCATTGCATGCCAGCCTCTGGCTTCTTCACTATTCATTCCATGTAGGAAGAGCACGCACACCAACTAGATGCTTCTTCAGCCTGACAAAGGGTTTTTAAATGTGAAAGCTTGCTAAGATTTATTAGACACACTGAATAGTTGGAGAAATACAATATCAGAGGTACCCTCGACTGGTTCATGCTGGAGCCAGGACCCAAAGTGGGGTCAAAGGGCTGGGGGCCCACTGCAAGGAATGCTCAGAGCAAGAGGCTTGGGATTCCGACTGGCCTGAAGGTGGGAATAAGGCCTAAGCGGGGAGCCAAAGATCCCAGAGAGGGAACCACAGTTAGAAGGGGTGAAACACATAATCTGCAAAGTATAGGCCTCAGTGTTAGGGGAGTTATGGAGCTGCAGAACGGATGTCACCCCAAGACACCTAAATGAGCAGCCTCTCAACCGGGGAACATTTGAATCAGTTTTCTATCAAAGCATGGCAGGAAAAAGAGGGGTGGATGGTTGGCCCAGAAGAAGGTGGGCAGATGGAGATCTAACTGGTGACAGGTGACCAACCCTGCTAGTTTCATCCCTCTCTGCCCGCACGTACACGTGTCACAAGATTTGCTTTCACCATTTCATTGTGCAGTTTGACAAAAACCTCTGCACCTATATCTGTGAAACTTGGCAGGCTTCATGCCCTCAGAAGAGGCTATCATCCCTGTAATTTTCCTCTGAATTAGGCAAGAAATGACAAAGTTATAGGCATTTTAGTGATTTCCCCATTACAGCCTATGGCCTAATCACCAAAACAGCGTTGAAACTCTGAAACAGATTCAGCCAAACTGAAATGGAACAATGATCCGAAACACCAAAATGAATCACTGTCCTCCGAAATGGCTGAATCTGAAACAGAAATGAAACAGCCATTTTGCATAGAGCTAATACATATATTTATTCTCTCTCTCTCGCACGCACGCACGCACGCGAACACACACACACACGCGCGCGCTCACACACACACACACACAGAGGAATAAATAAGTATGTTTCATTTATAATATGTAAATATGTACATGCAGAGGGGCACTATCCTCCCAGATTCTTTGTGATATACAGCTGCTTTGCCACGCTTAAATAAATCATAGGTTTTTTTATTTACTTTATATTGACTGATTTTATTTTATGTACATTGCATATTAATATTAAATATAAATACAATTAACAAAGTAAATAAAATAATATTGAATGTCAAATAAATCAATAATAATTATTAATATTCAACCTTTATTTGTTTTCAGTATTAATTAATATACACTGAAAGAATTAATAATAATTGTATATTGATTATTGACCTGAATAATGTCCTGCATTTGAAACCTTGTCTAAGTCTATCCCAACCATGAAGTTAATCCAACAAAAATTATCACTCATAAAAATTCTTGCCTCTCACAATAAGTTTTTTAGAAAATCATTTTAGTTATTCAAAAAGGTCTCAGGAAAAAATGTTTGGATTTTTTAGATATGTATTTATTTTCTTTTTAACCATTTTGGAATATTTTACCTTGCACATAGTAAATTCTGACTCAGTTGACAAGTGTGGTTTGTACTATTTAAATATGCTATCTCATGGCAAATCCTAGGATCATTAGTTAGCTTCTTACAAAATGAGTACTCTGCAGGGAGATGCGCAGCCAGAATTGTCAATAACAGCAAGAACAGATTGTTTCTAGGATAAATATATCCAAGCCTTAATAAATCTTGAGCATTGACTGAAATGAGCATGAACCCTAAACTTCTTCAATGCAGACTCAATAATACAGTGAAGAGTAATTACTGTTGTTGTGTTCTTACTGTGCAGGAAAGTGAATCTGGATGACTGTTTTATCCTCAAAACAAGTAGTTATTGCTAGCATCCTAAAGAATCATAGCTGTGTAGATTTAGATTCCATGACAACAACAGAATTCAACACTTAAGGCTGCCGAGCGGTGTCTTGCATTCTTTCAAAATGCCAAGGTCATCAAAATCCAAACTTCTGAACGTCAGGGAACACAAAGTTAAGACCTTGTGGACCTGAACCTTAATGTTACCCCCTGTACTGGTACTAGCCAGTGGGAATGATCTTCATGTGCTCCGACTGAATTTATTTTGTAAATCAAAATTAGTTGCTCAAAAATTAGTTGGAGAAGCTTGGCAAAATAGCTTTATCACAAAGACTATCTGGGAGGATAATGACCCTCTACATTATGCCTTCTGTGGGTGATCAATGGAAAGAGGTGCATAAGTATCTTGAGATCCAGTAATACTTCACTTCAGCTCTTCATATTCTATCTTGCATCAGCTGCAGGGCACTGTCTTTGGAGATTGTTGATTTGCTCAATTAGTTAAATAATGGGCAAGTGAAAGTATAGTGTTTGGCTGTGGTTAATGGTTAAGAGGTTGTAAGAGAGCTGTAAAACTTAAGAGTTGATTATTTAACCTTAGGGCAGTTGTCCTGGGCAAGAGCTGCCTATATTTCAAAGTCACAATAAGAATGTGTGTGTGTATATGTGGGCATATTTGGGCAGTGCTCAGAGAGGGCAGAGTTAAGAGCATGTGAGATGTACCTTAAGGGCACATACAGATGCTACACTTAGATCAACTTAACCCACAAGACCCTAATGTGGACTTACTAGTTCCCTCCTGCCCCATCTTATCTGCACCTCTTTCCACCCTGACTTATTCATACATTATAGAGTTAGAAGGGACTCAATGGATCATTGTGTCCAACCCCCTGCCCCTGGCAGGAAAGAGGGCCAAGGTCAGATGACCCCAGCCAGGTGGTTGTCAAGCCTTCTCTTGAAGACCTCCAAGGTAGGTGACAGCACCAGCTCTCTTGGAAGCCCATTCCAGACTCTGGTCACCCTTATTGTATAAAAATTCTTCCTAATGTCTAACTTAAATCTACTCTCCACTAGTTTGCACCCATTATTCCTAGTTACACTCTGGGGCACTCTGGTAAAAAGTGCATCCCTGATTCCCTGCTGTCCTCCCCTGATAAATGTATAGGCAGCCACAAGGTACCCCTCAGCCATCTTTTGTATAGGATCTTTTGAAAAGATCCAGATCTCGTAATCTCTCCTCATAGGTTCTTTCACGGAGACCACGAATCGTGTGCGTGGCCCTCCTCTGAAGCCTTTCCAGATCCTCCATGTCCCTCTTGAAGTGCGGCACCCAAAACTGGACACAGTACTCCAACTGCAGCCTGACTAATGCTGCATAGATGGGGAGCATCACCTCCCTTGATCTGTTGGTCATGCATCTGCTAATACACAACAAGGTGCGATTGGCTTTGTTGATGGCCTCATTGCACTGCAGGCTCATGTTCATTTTGGAGTCTACTGTGACTCTAAGATCTCCTTCAGCCTCTGAGCTGCTGAGGAGGGCATCCCCCAACCTGTAGATGTGCTGGGGATTCCTCCTTCCTAGGTGGAGTACCTTACATTTATCTTTGTTGGATTGCATCCTATTATGTTCTGCCCATTAATCTAACCTGTCCAGGTTGGCCTGTAACTGCTCCCTGTCCTCTGGTGACTTAGACAGTGTTCCTGGCATGGTACTTGGCACCAGTGAACTTCTGTTCAGGAAGGATCTAATCTACAATCATACAGTTTAAAGCAAGCCCTGTGATGATAGAGTGTGTCCTGGGAATAACTCCATGTGCCCTAAATCTCTCTCTTCAGGTTTCCAAAGTTTTGAGTTTTTTTAAGCCCTGAACTTTTCATTATATGGGGTTTGGAAGTTTGAGTTTTTTACTCAACTTGACATTCTGATAGGGCATAAATAGGAAACTGTAATTCTGTGTTACCAAATTACCTCCCCACCCCACCCCCAGGCAAACCTCTGCTGGGTTGGGGGCCAGGGAGTTAAACATCTCTTCCCCTGAGTACAGAGCTGCCTTGCTCTTCTTACTTAGTGCTGACTGTGACTGTGGACTACAAGTCCTCTCTTGGAAGCCCATTCCAGACTCTGGCCACCCTTATTGTATAAACATTCTTCCTAATGTCTAACCTAAATGTACTCTCCACTAGTAGTTCCTGCCCCTGGAAGCAAGAAGAGGAAGTGATGAGCAACCCTGTGGAGTCCTGCTTCTGTAAATCTGGGCTACAAATCCCAGAGACCTCAGGGGCAACAGGAAGATAAAGTGAACACACAGCCCATCCTGGCTACATGCCAGAGAGCTGTGCTGTAGTGCCCCTGGCTTCTGGCTGGCCTGAGCCACTACAAGCATGTAGCTACATTTTCTGAATCAAAAGTGGATGTCTGTTCATTTGCTTATCAATTCAAGCTTTGAAGCTTAGACTAGCCTGCAAAGACTGAATTGGTTCAGCCTTAGGCTTTTTGACTGTCTGTACTTAGCCCTCCTGTACAATGGGAATTGTTGCTATTTATTGAAATGTTTGAAGTATGTAGTTTCTAACAGGACCAGTGTGAGAGATCCATGCTCCAGAAACTTGATAGTATCAATAGTTTGATTGCAACAACTGCAAGTATGTGAGACGAGATTAGTGTGTTTCTGTTCACTGAAACATGCAGCAACCTGTCACCATTTTCAGCCCAGCCCTGCCCACAAAACCATTAGGAAGTGAAAAGTCTTCCCTTGCTCTGGAAGCTTATACTGCTGTATACATGCATCATAGGGAATAATTTACTGGAAGGCTGAACACATTTTTTGTGTAGCCCAAACTGTCAGCTAAACCATGAACCACATTTCCACTGTGTCCCAAAAGATTCTACATTAATCTCCCTGTTTTTTTGGCTAGACCTCCCCAGCCATGCCCTACTCAGCTCCTCTGTGCTCTGACATTTTAATCCCTTATTTGGTCAGGTTTTCCACCTCCATGCAGAGGTTACATGTTCCTTTTATGGTATTTTATGGTTTTAGTGGATTTTAATTTGGGTTGTAATTATAGAATAATAGCAAACCCTAGCCAGAAGGGACCTTGGGAATCCAACCCCTTGTTCAAAGCAAAATCATCCTTGTCTAATACCACAGCAGTAAGGAAACTCAAGAGGACTTTGCAGCTGGAGTTAGAGGCCCCCAAGAAAGTCAGATAAGCAGGGATCTATCAGATCCCAAGAACCTCAAGAAAAATTGACGAAGAGATTTAAGGTAAGAGGCTGTATCTTAGAAATGTGTAACTATAAAATATCCCCAAATTTGGAATGTCAATATTTCCATGCACCCCATGATGCAAACTAAAATTTGAGGCAATCCTAGTAAGAACTACACAATAATTCATACAAACCTGAAAGAGATGAGGCTTTATGGGAAATAGCTAATAGAATACTGATATGATTTTAAATGTAAATGTTGTTTACCTTGCACATTTGGATGCAAGCAGATTTTGAAAATAATGTATTGAAATGCACACACAGCCATTAGAACATCCTAATTAGCCAAAATAGACCTTGTATCACTTCTTTTTCTAGATATAATCAGTGAGTTGTAAGAATAATAAACAGGAATTCACTAGAGGGATTTTTTTAAAGGCCATATGTATTCAGCTTTCAAAATCCTGTATAAAATTCAGCATCTAAACAAAGTCTGTTTCTGTAGATGCACATGTAAGAAGTTTTAGGGAATGGAAGCGGGTGGGGGCTGCAGAGGAAGTAAACTTAACATTTAGTGAGTATATAATATGGGAAAATTATTTGTTGCATACATTTAAGAAACAAAGGGTAACTAACAGGCTCAAAGATCCAAGATGGAGTAATGAATTATGAGCTTTTCACAGCCACATTTTCAAAAATGCATACCAAGTCTCTTGATCTCCACCTTTTTGATGACCTGTTTTAAAGTGTTACCCTTTTTTAATTTTTTGGCAAATTTTAGCTTTACCTCTCTGTTTATAACATTGGGATAATAAAGCTTCATCAAATATGGGTATCCATGGTTGGTTTGTGGGGTTTTTTTTTTTCTTCTCTTCAAACTCTTAAAAAAATAATCAATCCTAAGTGGTAAATTTTAGCAATAGTAATTGAATCAATATCCCTACACATTTGTTAAAGGCAAGATTTCTCTTTCCTCAGAAATCTTGATTATAATAAATTCCTTTTAATGATTGCTGTCTTTACATACTTTGGGAAAAGGCGGATGAAAACCTAGGACAAGCAGATATAAGAATATCTAATTTAAGGTGTAGAGTACATTTTGTTTGGCACCTGTCTCTTGTGGTCCTGGCAAACATGTAATAACATCCCTTGGATAGAACTTTCCACAAGAACTGAACTTTTCAACTGGTGGCCTAGTCTGAGTGATTGAACATGTGTATCAATGACTGAGGAAGTGGTGGGAAAGCCAGATACTGCTAGTGAGAAAGTGAAGAGACACCTATGAATGACAGCCAAATGGAAACATGTATGGCAAACGTGATTGGACATGGGTATGATTGACAAGTGGCAGTGTTACATGATTGGACATGGGGTGACATGTGATGAGTGAGAGCATAAAAGAGAATCCCCTTGAGCCCCAGTGTGAGTTGGGTGTTCAAGTGGGTTTTGTGTGTTAGAGAGTATTCGTGTGAGGTTTGTGTATGGTATAGTGTGTTGTGTTGTAACATCCATAGAGTGTTTTAGTGTGGTGTTGGCTTGAATTACAGCATGTATTTATAGGATTCCCGTATATATAAATCCCATCTGTTTCAAAAGCTATATGAGGTAACACCTAAATTGTCTGATGGGCTTAACCTGATATCTGTTCTCAGACTATGTCTAACTCACACCAACAGTGTTGAGTTCAGCACACAACATAGAAGCCACTCGAAAAGTACACCTGAATTCTAGGCCCGCCTTAGCATAATGGGAATTAAAAAACACATCACTCACTTCCGAGTGCTGTAACAAGCAGGTCATTAAAATGGGTTTGGCGGGGGTGGGCGTTCTCTACTTCTGCTGAACCTGGGCCAATGTGTGGCAAAAAATGAAAATAAATTAAAACAAGAAGTGCCTTGATTCTGAGGCCCAGTGCTCTCATTTGGAAGGGATGAGACCAAGGTTCTTGACCCTAATCTCAACTTTATCTCTGAGCCTAGGGACAGACACACAAACCGGTTTAAGGGATCAGAAGCTGGTTTAACCTGTAACAGAACAGACATTCAGTCCACATAAACCAGTTTGGCTGAAACAGGTTTGAGAGAAACCTGGTTGAATGCAGTATCAGACCTAACTTATTTGGCTCCAATTGGTTTAGACCCCTTGCTGGTTTAAGATGTTTATCCCCAGCATCCCGGCATGCTCTCTGTGCTGGGCTTTCTGCTGGCCCTGCACTCTGCTCCCCAGCCAGAGTAGGGACAGGCAGGGGCAGGGGTCTGACCAGGGAGGAGTTTTATTCCCCCTCTCTATTCCACTTTGAGTGTGAGCCCCTTCCCACATGGGCCACTCTGCGGGGCTGGCAGAGCTGCTGGGGAATGTGGCAGTGCTGCGGAGGGCTTGCGGGGCTCTGGCCCACTCTAGACTCAGGTGCTGCTGCAGCTCTGCCAGCACTGCAGCACAGCACCCCCACTAGAAAGGGGCTCGGTCCCCAACATTATGATGGGCTGCTGCACCCAATAAGGGCCCTTCCCCCTTCTGCTGCAGCGACAGGGTAGGGGCATGGCCAGGCAGGGCCCATGGGAGGGGGAAGGGAGTGCAGCAGTGAGACTGGGCAGACCCGACTTGATAGAAAGAAGACTTACTCTCTTCCCCATCCCCCTCTGCCTCAGGGCCATGGTGCCCAATGCTGCAGCAACGAGAGGGGAGCACCCGACAGACTCAGCTCAGGTCTCTGCTGGTGGGATAGAGAGGGGGAATTAAATGCCTCCCTGGCCAGTTCAGCTTGGACTGGCCACACTTTCCCCCACAGCTTCCCTGCAGCTGAGGGCCTGCTCTAGCACCCCCCTGGCTCCTGGCCTGAGCAACTGCAGGCATGTGCCTGCATTGCTTTAGTCCTGAGCGAATGTCTGTCCTGTTACAAACCAGTTCAGCCTAGGCAGGGTAGACTGACCTGGAAAGTTTGAATAAATTTAGACTCTGACTTTTTGAGTCCCTATCCTAAGAGAGAGTTTTTGCTTGTTGTTTTGATTTGTGCATGTTATCCAGTGACTAATGTAAAATAGACCTGGGAGCAAAGATTGGAACCCAGGTTGACTTCTCCCTATGTTTTAAATAGTGAAGCCCATGCGGGGATTCCTGATTCTGTATTCCATGTGTACAGAAGGCTTCCTTGAAGCCCTGACTTGGCTGCCTAAACTGATGCACCTTTGTGCTCATTTTCTTTTGCAAAATTCTAGGCAGCTTTTCATGCTGTGTATAGGTTTTTTTTTTCTGAAGCACCTTTTGGAAGTATCTCAGCCTTTGTATGCTATATATATATATGGAGCCTTACGAGACTAACTCTGGATTCCAAGTTAATCAGTGTGGAGACACAAGTGCTTCACTGCTGCTAGAGCCTTTCAGTAATATTGCAGGTAGTTCTAGCTGGGTAATGGGGGAATTGCATTTCCTGCTCACAGTTTTTATTGCAGAACCTTTTCGGGTTGGGGGAAATTTTCCCACTTCAAGCAGTTCATGTTTACATAGAAGGTCTGATAGTATTGATAATCCCATTGGTGTTAGGGATTTACTTCATCAAGATGGAGATTCCATTCTCGCTGCTCACTTGGGCCATTTGTACACACTACAAAATTGGCCTTTAAAGTAGCTTAATGCTCTTTTGCACCACTTTAACAGTGCAGCTGTTTACACATGTCGGCGGCATAATGTGTTTTAATAGCACGGCTGTTTACACATGTTGGTGGCGTAGTGTGGGTTAAATGGCTTTGGGACGCAGCAAAATAAAACATGTCCAAGGTGTTTTAGTGTGCTACCTTACAGCTGTGGGGGGAAGCACTGGGGCCTGTGCAGCTCAGGGGCTATGCAGGCAGCCTCCACAGAAGGAAAAAAAACCCAAAAAGCAGAAAGCCTAATTGTTGTTTTTTTTTCATTCCTGGAGCTAGCCTGTCTGCCTGAGCTGTGTGGGGACCTGGTGCTTCCCTCCATGGCTGCAGTGACCCCCGGGACCACCCGGGCTGGGTGCCTGAAGGTAGGTGCTGCCTGGGGGGTGCTGCTGCTGCCACGGAGGGAAGCACCAACAGGAAGCACTGCAAAGGAAGCACCCCCTCCCCTCCACAGCTCAGGGACTGCTTGGCCTACCAGCAGCTTGCCCTCCTCTCCCTGCCACCAGAGGCAGGTAAGGATTGAACCCCACTCTTGTGTACACACCTCGGAGGGTTAATTCACCGTAAATTGAAGCAGTGTTTTTAAAAAACCACCACTTCAATTTAGGGAGAATTAAACCGATGTAAACCCCTGTAGCATGTATAAATTGCCTTAGGAGAAAATATTTGATACAAGGAGCTTTCTTTTTTGCTCCGTTTGGCCTATGTGACTCCATTCCTGTTTCCTTTCCTCTTTTAAAATTCATATGTTGATTATCAGTAAGTTAGAAGAAAATGTTCTCACTCATAATTTTGAAAATAGGTTATGTATATTTGTCCATAGACATTTTGACACAGCAGGAATGCTTCCTTGACCTCAGAATAGGACTGGCTTGGGCAGTTTGTATAGTGTTAATAGATTAGAATATTGCAACGTTTAGTCAACTTGGTTGTGAACTGCTGTCACATCTCATTCAGATTTGTTTTAAGATGATTAATACCTTGCTGTATTCACTCAGAAGTTATTGACTTTTTAACCCTGATAGACAATCAATCATATATCTAAGCCCACTTAAATCTGAAGTATCTCATAATTAACAGAACTCTAAGTGCCGTGTCATAATCATACCTTCAAGCTTTTGAAATTTGAAGCATTTATTAGATTAGGCAGCTGAAGTTCTCAAAAGAGACTACTCTTTTCTTTAAATCATTCGAGGTGGGGTGGTCTTGGTGCTGAGGAAGGTGGGGGTGGTGGAAATTCCCTTCAGCTGATATGACAGAAGTATTGTATAAACCTGTTGGGAGCTGTGGTCAGGAGAAGCTTTGTATTAAGCCCTGTTAAACATCATATTTGGAGTTCTTCCAAATCTGGTGAAACTTTGAAAAGCAACATGATCGGGGGAAAAAAATCACATTTTGTATAACTTTTATAATGAAAATTTGGGGCTAAAGGTAGACAAGCTTACCTACATTTGATTTTAAAAAATATTAATTCAGTCCAAATTTATTTTTGATTTCTAGGACCTTGTTACATGTTACACTTGCAATGTTTTATTTCAAATGTAGTAAGCATTACTGTATGTTAGAAAGTTTTTTTTCTGAGTAGTTACATGGTAATGCTTACTATAATCTCAGCCCTCCAGACATGTGTGGCCAACAGACAGCTGTTTGTCAGTTCCAGCCTCCTCACTGACAAACAGCTGTTTCTCTGTGTCCCCCCCCCTGCTACTACACCAAAGGCAGCTCAAGGCTCCTGTGTGGTGCAGGGGCTGGGACCAACAAACAAGTAATTGTTGGTCCCAGTCCCCTCACCACACCAGAGTCTTGAACTGGGTCCAGTACTGGGGAGGGCTGGGACAGACAGACAGCTGTTTGTCAGTCCTACTCTTTCCACACCAGACACTGAAGACTGCTAATATTGTACATGTGGAGTAATCCCACCATTTCATAATGTATATTACTTCACGGTATCTGGACACAGTCCTCACCCAGAAAAAGCATACCTTTGGTACCATCTGGTAGCACTTGGCATGTGTTTTCCTGCTTCAATGCATGGATGCTCATGTTTTAAGTGCAGCTAACATGACCTAAGTGTAATGTGACAAGAACCTTACGCCATATACTAGCAATGCTTGTGATGCATTGCATCTGTCATGTCCTTGATCCTCTCTGCCAGCCTTCTGGTCTCTGACCAGCAACCTATGGCCAGTGGATTGGATCAGGCCCTACCAAGTGTTGATTTTTTTTTAAATCTGGACTGAAAAATTGGGACACCAGCGGCACTTTGGCAGCAGGGAGAATTAGCAGCATGTGGTGGCCGTGGCCAGATCACAAGCAACAGTCTGGTTTCCAACCAAGCTGTGTTAATTCAACACACTGCTATTAAAAGTTTGTCACCTAATCCATTCCCGCCGGAACTTGATGTAAGATTTCAAATTTGAGTGGCTTAACAGAGCATCTTTTTAAAATACCTACCTGCTAAATGATTGTATTATCCACATTTAGGAGCAAAGGAGGTTTCTTTTTTAAAATGACATTAATCTGAAGCTCTGGTCAGGAAATATTATGTTCTGCACTCAGATCTTGCTACCAATGAAGACTAGACATAGGATTTTGAGATTGCTCATTTCCAGTATAGTGTGAGCTAAATCCTGTTTTGCCTTCATACATGGGTGGTCTTTATGCAGTTGCATAACATCAATTTGACACAGTTTGCATTGTGTTTTCACACATGGAACAGGATCACCCTATACATGTACCTGCCGGAAATAATTCGGGGGAGGAGGAGGAGGGTATTCTCATCATTTGGCTCAATAGCTTAGTAGATAGAGCACTTCATGTTCTAGGTTTTCCTCACCCAAATGGGGCTTGAACCTACACATGGCTTCATATAATTGCTTTGACCACTGGGCCATGGGCCATGCATTGCCTAGAAAACTCTCCAGCTTTTCTGTTGAACCTGGCTAACTGTATCTTTCACTTTACTATTATTGGACACAATAATAGAAAGGTAGTTCCTGGAACTAAAATCCAGGCCCCTTACTTTCCAGGACATCATTTATCTTATTCAGATATGGTCCCTCTGTTATCTTCTTTTCCTGAGCAGCCTACATATCTTCCCCTCCTGGCTGTCCAGTAGGCCAACTTCAGGACAAGAGATGGAGAGTGTCTTGAGTAATTCCAAGCACAGGGCTGGGCAGTTAGAGGACTTTGGGAAGTAGGAGATTCAGGTGTAGATATACAGAGGGTGAGGAGGACCTAGAACCTAATCTTCTTGTTTACTGGGCAAGTGCCCTAACAATTGGGTAATTTGACTAAGATATAGAGGCTTCTTCTCACACATCAAACAGCCTTCAGTCATGCTTTTAATGCAACTAAACTTTTAGAACTGAAATGGAATTACATGTATGTCCAGTTGATTCTGTTCCAGATGGGCACCTGTGCTGCCAAAGTGCATCCTACTAAGTGTGTTCAATACGTAAGTGCAGTACAAGACTAACTACATTCATCTAAACTTTATGATGCCTGTACCCGCCTCCGTTCGATTAGGAGCTCGCGCGCCGCCTTAGCCCGGGCTCGGGATCTTGTGCCCCCGAGCTTCGTTGGTACGCCCCAGGGTTTACCCCAGCTGGTATTAAGGGGGACCCCAGAACTCGCCTGCCACGACTTTGATGACTCTCTCAGTGGGGGGTCTTCCCTTGGGGTATCCCCTGGTGCCGGCACGCCTCTTCACAGGTACTCTCGGGGCTCCGTCCTCCCCTACACTCCGGCCATACGCCACCTCAGGTCTTCCTGTCCTGGCCTCTCACCCGTCCTCGTCTCATCCTCTCTCTCGGCTCGGGCACCCTAGCCCCTACAGGCTGTCTTCGGGCCGGGTATGCCTCACCCAGTTGGAGGGTGCTGCCCTGATCCCTCCTTCCTTGGGAGGCAGCCGTCCTCTCTGCCTCCCCCAATAGTCTCGGCCGCCGTTACCCACTCCGGCGGCTCCGCAATACTGGCTACAGCTGGCCCCGCTCTCAGGGTAGCTGCTATGCCTCACGCTGCCTCGGGTGTTGGGTTCCCTGCTGGCTGCTGCCCCGCCTCTGGGGGTGACTTCTCCCTCTGTCTCTTCCCTTCTGGGTTCTCCGCTGCGCTGCTCGCAGCCTGCTCCGCAACACCGGCTACAGCTGGCCCCGCTCTCGGGGTAGCTGTTACGCCTCCCGCTGCCTCGGGTGGTGAGTTCCCCGCCGGCTGCTGCCCCGCCTCTGGGGCTGACTTCTCCCCCTGTCTCTGCCCCTCTGGGCTCTCCGCTGCGCTGCTCGCAGCCTGCTCCGCCTCTATCCGGTGGCGTCCCGCACTCCGCGGGTGGCGGCTGATCCCCTGCTTGCTGGAGCTCTGCGCTCCTGCTCTCTCCCTCCAGCCGCCCCGCTGCTTCGGCGGGGCCGCCTTTTGTTCCTCCCGGCCGGCGTGCCCTGCCCCCGCCGCAGCCGGATAAACGCCTGGCTGATGGCCCGCGCCTGCAGCGCCGGCGCGTGGAGTTTCTTCGGGTCTTCCGGCCCTGCGGGAGGTAAGCAGACCCCTTGGCCGCCGCGGGGGTCTCCCGGTGCCCCCGCTCCCCTGGGACAATTCCATTAGCTTCAATGCCAAAAGTTACATGTATATGGGTACGTGTCACTTTGTCACACAAAGGTGAAATAGGATTTGGCCCTGTGTGCTGTTTAGGTTTTATCTTTTTCTCTAGTTAAAAGTAGAAAATTAAGGTCATTTAAGAATATGTTAATGTCAGGTGTTAGCAAAATAAGAAGAGGCTAGATAGATGGAAAGTCACTGGATTTACAAGCAGAAAGGTTTAAGTAACATTTCTAAAAAAAGATCCTGTGCTCCAAAGACTTACCTGTTGGGAGTGGCCAGAACCTTTGGGTACTAATGAAATCACCTTGGTTTTGGATCTAAAATTCACTGCTTGGACTTATTTCTATTAAGAAGCAGGGAGTTAACAGCATCTAGCAATTATGAGTCAAAAATAAATTATTTCCTAGGCTATCACCTTTTGAGGTACTGTTAGTTTACACATACCAAAAATTTGTTACAGAGCTAACAATTTTTTGTAAGTGTGTATGTTTGTGTGCAAGTGATTTTGAAGCTTTTTTAATTATAAAAAAGAGAGGTTCTGATTAACGCTAAACCTTGAGGTCACCTGTTTTATGTGACATTCCCTTTTGTTCCTATTACACTCTTATACATATATTAGGAAAAGACTAACCCAAGAGTTGCAGAAATTGTGTAGACTAGAAACTTTAAAATAAAATGAGAGGTATTCTTGGCAATCATTGTTCTCTTGAAAGGGTTTATTTAATGGCAATGTTCTAAATAACCCATCAAGAAGAACCAAAGGTAAGTAGCAAAAGATAATATTTTGGAGGAGATGTCCTATAACACAGTTCTAAGATAAGATAGGTCAGGTGTACTTTCTTCATATCTTGGTCAGCTATCTCTCATTGTGTCCATGTTCTCTTTCTTTCAATGTGTATCTCCTGAGGTTTTGGCAAGATCATTGTAATGCACAGTAGAGTACATAGGCTTTATAGTCATTCATTCATTCATTTATTTATTTATTTAAATTAGTATATTATATATTTATTTATTTATTTAAATTAGTCTAGGTGACTCGGAGTATTTCTTGCAATGTGTATAGGAGAGAGGAGGACAGAGAGGATTTTGTGGGGACTGGAGAATATACGTACACAGCTCAGAGGGAAAGCGGAGCAGAGAATAACACACTGAAACAGCAGCATAAACAGCGTAACCTTAATTTACACAAAGTTCACAAATCTGTGGTTATACAATCTAGAAATCTCAGGTGGCTTCATTCACTCCTAGCTATCATCCATAACAACATACTATTTATCTCTGCATGGTTAGAAAGCAGATACTTTAAAGCGATGTCAGGTGCAGTTCCTCTTTTTAAGCTGAGTAAATTTAGTTTAGGAGTGGCCAGGAAGTTTGGGTGACTAATGTGTATCCCCCAGTTTAACACCATATTGTACTTGCTGCCTAGTTGCATTTATCACTCCCCCCAACCCTGAAAATGAAGTGTTACATGAGTATGAAAAAACCCAGTATTGTGAAAGGAGATCTAAGTAATTCCCCATGTTTTTTTAAGCGGGAAAATCAGTAAACTGAGTAAACCTCCATAAAGCAGCAGATAGTTTAAATTTTCATTTGTGCAGACTGTGGGATCTATATGGGAACTAATCTGGTGTGTGTGTATATATATATTTTTTTCTATAAGTGTTTTGATTAATAATAAAAAGACAGGGGCAGGGGGAAGGGAAGAACCATATTCCTAATGGGACCTTCTTACCATTTAAGAAATAATTCATGGTCCAGTGTTTTGTTTTGTTTGGGGTTTTTTTTTTCCCTATACATTTATTGTCATAATATTAGGAGATAGAAGGAGGCTACTAGGCAAATTCTTCCACCCCCTTTTTAATGATGTCATAGAGGCATAACAGCATCATTTCCTGTTCCCAAAGTAGTACCAAGGAATAGACACTTCTGTTACAACCACAGAAGCCTCTGCAGTGTGGCCTTTCCTGAATGCCAAGATGCTTTGAGAAACTTGAAGTCCAGCTGTATGGAGAAGGGAGAGATATGGAAAAGGTGGGCTATAGTAAAGAAGATGAGTTTGGTAACAAATAGAGAATGCAACTTGGCACTAAATAAGGAGCCCAGATGTCTCCCATCGACTCTTGCCAGTCTTTCTACATTTTTCTTGAAGTGTGATGCCACAGATTGGACAACACAATTCCAGTTGAGGCCTCGCCTTATATTGCTGAATAGAGTGGAAGAATCACTTCCTGTAACTTGTATACAGCATTCCTGTTAATAGAATGCAGCTTTATTAACAGCTTTTTTGCAGGGGTCTTTGAAACAGTATTGCCCTATTGATCCCTGTTCTCTTTTGCTTTGAAAAATCAAGTGGAAATGGTTTCTTCTCCCCTTCCCTGCTCACCCTCCCCCCCACCCCCCAACACACACACACATTTTTATTGTTCTCTTTCCTCAGAAAATATTCACATTCCTATTTTTCTTTATGAACTGGAATGAAAAGGAGTCTTTGTTTGTTTCTTTTGTTTTTGTTGAAATGTCCCATGGAATGAAAATTTTCAGCTTTGCATAAACCAATCTTTGTCCCCTGGCAGGGACAAGCTGGAGTGGGCCAGTTGATACTAGGCTACAGAAATCTCAGGGGGGCAGAAGCCTTCTGTGACTAGGGCATAGTTTAGTGCACTCCAAAGAATAATCTTAATTATCACAAAGATTGAATAAGCTTTGACTTCTCCCTAAGATCAGGGACCAAGAAGTTGCTGATTTTGTGTGTTTCCCTTTTTCCCCAACCTCTGCTTCTCACAAGTTCCAGCAAAAATTCTAAATCCGAAAGAAAAAAAAAAAGGGGGGGGGGGGGAGAGAAGAATATGAGAGCCAGATAATGGACACAGAGAGAGAAATCCATTCAGTATGCTTAATGGCTAGAACGCCAAATCTGTAAATAATAATGCCTGATTAGATGGCTGATATTCTGATATCCCTACCTATCAGGCTGAGCAGTATGTTTCATTGTACTCTCCTGTCTCCCTGCTGGTCTCCATCTGGTGTCTCTTGTCTTATATTCAGATAACAAGCTCTTTGGGCAAAGAACCAGCTCTTCTTTCTGTGTTTGCACAAAGACTAACAGAAAGGGAACCTGGTCCATGGCTGAAGTTTCTAGGTGTTTGCTTTTCCAGATAATAATGCAAAGTTACTCCTTGACTAGATCTGTTCTACTTCTAACTTCGGCGGTAAAAGTGCCTGCCACTTACATTGTTCTTACTCCTTCAGATGAAAATATTCTGTTTCCCTGTCTTTTGAAGTGAGAAGTGCATGCAATGGGAAGAGGAGGAGGAAAAAAATGTACAGCTATTGTAAGTGGGAGTTGGATTAGAGTTTTAAAGGAACCGGATGAGTGAGGTTACACAGATTTTCTTCTGTTCCTTATGTCAAATGATTCGGTAAGACCTCTCTCACCTGAATATCCTTAAAGATAAAAGATATCCTTCGCTTCGTAAAACCATAGTTTATGGTAACTCAGAAAATTGCATTGGCTTGCCAAATCAGATTAGGGCCAACCAGTGAAGGCCTGCCAAGATTTTCTACTTTTTAGAATGTTTTATTATATGGAGATGGACTTCTGAGGCATGAACAAGTAACCAGACTTTAAGTATCTTCTATTTTTAGAAGGCTCTTACAGGTACATTTGAATAATCCTGGGATTTACTCACATGTACTTTTAGGTCTCTCAGCTCATAAAATTAGCCTTGTTAAAACATGTCAATTTCTGTAGCCAATAAAACACAAGGGAACCATGTAGCCAGTATCATAGCTTTGGACTCCCAACTTCCATTTACAACTTAGAGTTTACTAAATGTGGCCCTTTGGCAGGAGCCAAGAGTGGGACTCAAACTCATACCTGTGAAGATATGAGACACACTTTTAACTTGGTAATTTTCAACCTTTTTAGATTCAGGTCACCTTCCATGCCTTTTTTCCAATTGGGCAGCACCCTGGTTGAGAATATTAACAATTTAGTCAGTAGATCCCAGGATTTAGTTATATGACTGTCATCTATTTCCATATCAACTGGCCTTAAGTAAATATGAAATTGTCCTCCTGTTAGCTATCTGTATTTTGTAATGTAGGGTTGCTGTGCCCTTATTTTCCATGTGTATTAGGTTTTTAAAAAAATAAGCTTTGAATCTGGAATTATGCCAGTGTCACTCATTCACCTTTCAGAATCACTCTTTTAAGAGATAGCTAATTAGTGGCAAATAAATAAGAGCTGCACACAAGGATGCCTTTATACAGGGGTAAGTGTTGTTTCAGTCTGTTCATGGGTAATGATACTTCTCATTAGTGAGTAAAGAAAAGGTCTTGTTATTTCTATTCCAAAAGAAACCTGATAAAATGGATAGATAACATACTCTAAAAAAATGTATCAGAGTGCCAGACTTTTCATAGTATATTCCTATATATTTCATAATAATGACAAATATTTTGCTTTAGAGGCATGAGAATATGGGTGGTTCACCTTTAACCTCAAGGTGATCATTTTATCCAGTTGACAGCTGTCAACTGGACCACTTCTAACATTTCTGAGTAACAAGAGTTCCAAAGTTACTAACAGTCTCTAGCATCAAAGCAACACCAATAAGTGTGCCATCTACAACAGTTCCTCTTATTCTATTCTTCAGTGGTATTGCACCATTAGACAAGGGCAGTCATCAGTGTGGTTGCAGATCACTGTCCTCATGGAAGGGGCTTAGAATCCTAAATTCCTTCAAGACATGTAGCTCTGCCTCAAGATCCAAAGAGCAAAACAGTTTGGATAGCTTTTTTGATAGATTACATTTATATCAGCACAGATGTACTTGGCCACACTGTACCAGACATCTGAAGGCTGACGTTGTTCACAACATTAGTCAACCTTTTCTATAGGTCCAATACTTGAATTTCTATTCCCGGGTCATTTGAGGAGTTACCACTAAGTCAACACTAACTGTAATCCTACTTGACCTGCAGACTTCAAATCCTGGTCAGGACCATGCTCCCAAGAAGATGAGATCAGCTTATTCTCCTCCTCTTAAAGAGCACCAAGGAAACCCCCCTTTTTTTTTTTTTACCTCTGGTATTCACCTTTGGCTCCCTGTGTCACCCATTGGGAAATAAAAGGAAGAGTCTGAAGGACATGGAATGGAATTGAGATCTGTCAAGGAGAACCCAACCTGGTACCTTCCCATGTGCAGTCTTACCAGGGTATGAACCTCTATGCCAACCTTTAAATGTAGAGGTCTCCACCGAGGAAGTGGAAACCACTAGTTCTAGCCCCTCATTCCTCAACCTCTAGCACCTGATCCCAAGTGGGTGAGGTGACAGACTTCCGCAGATCATTTCTTCCTCATCTCTTATGAAGAGTATGAACACTTCCTCCCTCTACCTTGGACATTTTTTTTCTTCCTCTCCTCTTGCCCCTCCCCTGCTTCTACTTCCCTCACCCAACATCTCAAGAGAATTGTAAGGACTCCAACTATTTTAGTAGGAAACTCCAGCTATTCTGCCATATGAAGAAAATAAAATTCTGGACATCTTCCATATGTAGAACCAAGCAGGATTTCAGTGTGAACGAACAGAAAACATCTCCTCCTTCCTCCCCTCTCCCCCCACTTTGATTCCTGCTCCACCCAAATTTTACTTAGGAGCAGAATTTACAGGGGATGCCAGGGGACAGGAACTATGCTTTTCATCTTGACTCTTTACCCTGATTCTTCAATACTCCTGGAGCTTATGGAAGGAGCTTCCATCCAGGTTCATGATGTGGTTCATGTGCCTTATATTTTGTGAATTAGTGCTTAGTGTTTTGTAATTTGTACTTTAATAGAGTTGAATATTGTATGATCTTTATTGAAACCCTTATACTGGCTCTTCTATATTGCTTACCTGTATTCTGAGTGGTGATAAGGGATTTTGTGTGTGTGTTTATGTGTTTATATATATACCTTGCATGTAGTTTTATGTGGGGAGGGCGAGATGTATTCCTGTGGTTTATGGTATTAATAAATGTGTATATAGTTAAGTTCAGTGTCCTGGCTTGGGTCTATAGGGGAAGGAGGGAAACTGCATGCAGCCAGCAGTTTCACCCCACAGCTCACCTGCCTTGCTAACCTTTCCCTTCAATTGGAGAGGGGAGTATATAACCAGGTACTACACGGGGTACACCAGTCCCCCAGCAGCCTGGCATGCTCTCTGGGCTGCGCTCTCTGCTCCAGCAGAGCAGGGTTGGTCCTGCCCCTCTGCTCTCTAGTCAGAAAAGAGACGGGCAGGGGCCTGGCCAGACACCAGCCCAAGAAGGGAAGAGGGTTTATTCCCATCCCCTTCTCTCCCTCCCTCCCTCCTCTGTCCCACTTGCATTTCTTCGCTGGCTGCTCCAGCAGTTAGGGCATGGCCAACCCCAGGAGTAGCTTGGAGTGAACTAGGCAGGGAGGGGGTTTAATTCCCCCCATCCTGTCCTACTGACACAGACCCAGGCTGGGTTCCAGTGGGTGCTCCCCCCTCCAGTGAGTGCAGCAGCAGGGCTAGGGCAGAGCTATATGCCAGCTGGCATAGCCCCTGAGGCAGAGAGGGGTTATTTCTCCGCTCTACCCCCACAGCCCACAAAGGACCACAGCCAGAGTCTGCCCAATCTGACCACTGCTGCTGCTCACTCCCTGCTTCGGGCAAGTGGTGGGATGAGTCCCTTCCTACCCTCTCCATCAGACACCATAGGGAGGGGGCCCTCCCTGTTCCCTTGACTAAAGGGCCCTGCTGGCTGGACTCTGGCCCTGCCTCCAACCCTGGAGTGGCAAGGGGGGAGCAACCCTGATGGGTGCTGCAGCCCCTGTCATGCTGTCCTGGAGCACGAGCCTCTTCCCAGCAGAGGGGGCATGAGAGGGTGGGGCAGTTAACAGCAGCCAACAGCAGCTCTGACCGCCACTGGAAAGAAGCTCTCACTCCCTGGACACCAGGACAGGGGCTATTGGGCCCTGCCCCCTCACTGCTCCAGTGGCAGGGTCAGGGGCCTGGCCAGAGGCTGGCTGGCAGGGCCCCTTAAGCAAGGGGGCAGGGAGGGAGGTTATTTCCCCCTTACCTCTGGCATCTGGTAGAGGGGGCAAGAGGAGGCTTGTCAAATCCTTTGCCCCATGCAGGAAGCGAGTGGCAGCAGCAGTGGTCGAGGTGGGCAGACCCCGGCTGTGGTAACCCAGGGGCAGTGGGAATAGAGGAGGAACTAACCCCCCCTCCTCTTCTGCTATCCTGCATTTGGCCATGCCCTGGCCACACTGCTGCAGCAGCAGGGGTGGGGGCGGGGGGAGGGTTCCCGGTGGACCCTGACCCGGGTCCGTGCTGGTGGGCCTAGGAAGGGGGAATTAAACCTGTCCCTGGCCAGTTCACTCCAAGCTACTGCTGGGGTTGGCCACACCCCTGCCCCCCAGCACAGTTTCCCTATGGTTAAGAGCTGCTCTAGCACTCCCTGGCACCTGGCCTAAGCCACTGCAGGCATGTGCCTGCAGTTTGTGAATATCTATTCACTTGCCAATTGGTTCAATCTTGGAGGGTTAGACTAACCTGCCAAGATTGAATCAATTCAGGCTCCGACTTTTTGAATGTCTGTCCGTAGCCAAGGTGTCTAGCATGTGGAGCTGCCAGTGCTTCTTATAGGGACTGGGTGCTACAGCACCCTTCCTGCTTGAAAATCATTGAACTAGATGTCCCTATATCACAGGAATGAGGCATACTCAGAAAGCAATCTAACATATAATTATTTGCATCTCAGGAAGTTGTTATTTATCAGAAGTACAGGTGCCCAGTTCTGCACCCTGGGCAGTGAAGGCAGTTTCAGAGCAACAGCCAGAGCTTTACTGCTCAGGGTGCACTTGTCCGCACTTTCTGTCACCCATGTGTATTGAGTAGCCATTTAAACACATTTCTGGAGGCAAAATAGGAGGTGACAATGATCATGGTCTTGCACAATGTGCCACTGCTGCTATTCTGCTCTCACAGTTGCCAGAGCTTGAACCAATGGAAGCAAAGAGTACAGGCAGGGGAGAGAGATAGTGGACAGGCAAGCCAGGTGTCCCTTTAGCTCCATTCTAGCACCTGCCCCCTATGGTGGCACCCAGAGCTCATATCCTACTCTGCCCATTGTTACACTACTGCTACTTATGCTATATGTGGGTAGTTCTGGGTTTTCAACATGTCGCTAAATTTAATGTTTCTATTTGGAAAACCTCAGTGAAAATGACAAAAGATGTATACATGTGCAAGTGATTATATAGCAGGACCATCTTCAGTTGCATAGTGGGATCAGTCTCAAAATGAATCTGAGGTGCCTGAAGAAAGAATGACAAGACAGACTTGACCAGTGCATCCTCAACACATCTCCTACTGGGCGGTAATGTTCTCATTAAGCTTAGTGTATATTATAGCCTAGCATACTTACCAATATAGCAATATTGTGTTTTCTCAGCAAAGGTCTTGGATCATACCTACTTGGAGAACTTAAATTTTGACCAAGTCCCATCCTCTTGGGATGCCAAACTTTTAACTATCCATTTATTCTTGCCCAGCATTGTCCTTTACTTCTTAAAATGTTTATCCCTACCCCTGTAATATTTATTCCACAATGCATTTGTAAATAGCATTCCTCTCTCAGCCTTCCATATTCCTTTTTTGTTCCTATTTGAATTTAGTTTTCTTGAACATCAATGACTAGGCTCTAGGCTCCAGAAGTAGCTTTTCTAGAACTTTGTCCAAAGAAACTAAAACTTCCCAGTCTTTACTGCAAACTAATAAGCCTTTTCTCATGGCTGTTTCACATTCATGCCTTAAAGTCTCCACCTAATCAACTATCAATCACACAAGGTTTTTGGCTTTTCCCTCTTCCTCCTCACCCATTTTTAGCTGATGAGTCCCCCTAACTGGTAAAAGGTAGCCTAAGTGCATGACCCTGTACTTTGTACTATTAAATTAATCCTATTTCCATTTCTCCTAGTAATATCCAGTGTTTTCTGTATAATATTCCAATCCTTGTCTGGCCTATACCCCAAACTTTGCATCACCAGCATGTTTTATTAGTATAATCCTATGTTTTATGCCAAGGCTATAGATGAAAATATTTAATATTTTGGCCCCACTAAACTCCTTTGTCCCTGTTGATATCTTCCCTCTAGCCAGTTTCTTAGCAACTTTACAATTAGATGTAATATTAGGCTTTTACCACTTTAATTTCCAATGTGGTACCATATCAAATGTTTTGTAAGGCTAAATCCGTAAACAATAGAGGCATACATATAAGCAAACTTATATAGCAGCATCTACTTCCCCTGGTCATACACAGAGAATTTACTAGAATAATTGAGTCTAATTGGGTGTATAGCCACCTTTCAACGTGTACAGCCTGAATACACAGTTCTGTGATTCATGTAACTTTGCATACAAAGAGCATTTTAAAAACTTCCTAGTATTTCAGTATAATCTAACCAAACTGATTTGTAACTACACCATCTTGGAATGCTCCTTCACAAAACAAAAATGTCTATCACCACTAATTTAGTTATGTGACAGAAAATTTATAGTGAAGAGAAGAAAATAAGGGCGTATCTAATGGAAGTTATGTAATTCTATTCCTCCTCGGAGTCCCCCCCCTCCCCCTCCTTTCTCCTCCGGCATGGGAAAGCAAGGTACATTGTCTCTGAAGTAAGAAACATTTCTTTTAGTTCTTCAAAACAAATACCAAATGGTGATTCTGTTGTTCTATGACATATATTATCATTTACACCATTGCAAAGTGAGTGTTTTTTGTACTGCCATTCTAACTAGGTAATCCATTACACTCCCTTTTGCACTGGTAAAAAAAAGGGGTGCCTGTACACAAGTGGGGAGGCTGCTCTGATACTCTGTAATTACAGCGTGTAGGGGAGAAGACTTGATTAATCAAGGCTGCTTGAATGTGGTAATTATCACTCCCCAACAGCCTCCTGCATCTGGTATATTAGCATCCCTGTACTTCACAAAGTGCCGGGAGTACTTGAAGTGCTCATCAAACAAGCTTTAGTTCAAGCGCCCCTGCTGCCATTTTGAAGTGCATGAACACTGATACACCAGTCACTGTGGCACTTTAATTAGACCAGCTCAGGGATCCTATGTGGTGCAGGTCAATGAGAATCAATTCAGTTTCTTAAAATCCCTATCCTGGACTTCTGGAGCTGTTGTGGAATTGATAATTTATGTAACTTAATTCCTGACCTGGTATTAATGTTGTTTATGAAAGTTCCCAATAATTGATGATTTGACTCCATATGTTTTGTAGGTTAAATTTAATTACCTTGGATAGCCTCCGGCATACCTAGCATAGTTTGAGGGCCGGATTCATCACTTTATTTATTCAGTTTCACCTGAGTTTAATTCGGTTAACTTCATTTTTACTTACAACACAATTTAGTGCAGTGTTTATCTTCCATCAGCCTGAACTTCATTGGTGTACCCTATATTAACTTTAAATTCTTGAAGCCCAATTTACTGTGAAAATTAGTGAATTTTATATTTGGGTAAAACTGGACAAACTTTGATCAGAATATGCCAATTAGTTGAAATCCAAAGATTTTTTTTTAAATGAACCGCTACCAAGAAAGCTTTTTTGGGAGCAGTTTCTGAAGTCCAGGATGAAACTTGATTCGCAGAGACCCATTTCATAATAGCCCAGTGTTTTATGTACCAATCCAGTATATATTACAGTGAAGGACTCAAATCAGGAATTCATAGAATCATAGAAAATGAGGGTCAGAGGAGACCTTACGAGACCATCCAATCCAACCCCTTGCTTCACAGTTCCAATGTGTGAAGTCAGTCTGGGTTGTGATTGTTTGTTTATTTCTTTTGGTTTATAATTCTTAATTTGTAGAAAAGGTGAGGGTAGGATGGAAAGAATGTAGAGGTATATCTTCACTATGTCATTAGTGTTTCCAGGGATGACTACTCCAAGCACGTCCCTCCTATTTACTCTGTCACATTTATCATACCTGTAAATGCAGCAGTGAAGCTGCTCAGAGGGTACTTCCCATGGCATCTCTCTAGCATTTCAGGGACAGACCTTGAGAGTGGTCATGAAGGAATGGCTTCACCAATGTATTTATGGGTTTGCTTAATGAGTAAGAGCATACTGGTAGGGCCTGCTTGAGGCCATATCGCAAGCACACCCTAAAACAGGTGTCCAACTTTGCAGCATGCTTGCCACAACTAGCATGAGCAGCCTGTGTGTGTGGGACACAGCAGTTTGGTGAAGGGGCAGGTAGCACAGTGGCAGATTGGGTAGAGAGCAGAAGGCAGAGTGATAGATTGAGCAGGGAGCACAGAGTATGGAGCAGACAGCAAAGCAGAAGATTGGGCTTGGGATGGGAATTGAAATGTCACTTGGAGGGGCCAGGGCTTCATTTTTGGCATGCCTGCCAAAAAGGCTGCTCCCGCTGCTATATAAATAGTGCTTAATATTCTGTTATGGGTCAATTGCTCCTCTTTTGGAAAAAAAATCTTTTTTTTTTTTTTCTTCACTGAAATGGAAATGTTCCTAAACGTGTGCAATTTCAAACTGAAATGTAAGTGCTTCATTGAAATGAAGTGCAATAAGCTTCAAATTGTGTTATTATCTGAGCTAAAATACTACCTGAAAACAAACTCAAATAATCATACTGTCATGGTTGTATGGGATAGTTTGGATAGGGATGATCCTACCTCAGGCAGGTTGTTGAACTAGATGACCCCTGGAGGTCTATTCCAGCCTTACTTCTGAGTCTGATTCATATTAAACTTTTTTTTTTAATTGCAAATTGGCAGTGGAATATAGTTGCATATATCTATATTAGATTAATCTAACTCTTTCAGTCTAATTTGTCTTTTGTTTGAGTAAAATATATTCCTGAAGTAGAGAACCAAAGGGCAACATGTGGAAAGAAGTTAGCTGTTAGGCAATCTGTTCTTTTTTTTTTCTTTCTTGCTTCCTTTTGTGTGTGTGTTTCAGCACAATGATCATTTGAGGACCTAAGCCTGATGCATCCTCATGACTGATCATCTTAGTTAGGTCAGTGATTTTTTATTATTCTCTAATAGTTATAACATTAGGCTTTCTCTGGATCAATATAATCCTAGTAAAAAATATAATAACTTCTTCAGCTAAATGTGACAAGTGTATGGTTAATTCCAGTCTTCCATTAAGTAAATCAGAATCATTGACCTATACATATAAAAATTTTCTGCATCTTTTTCTTTGGTTGGAAGGTAGAAAAGACAGTAGTCAGGCTTGTGGAATTTGTGATTTGCAGCTGTTGTTATAAATTTGTAACCCCACCTAGCACATCATCAGAAGAAAAACTCTCCACTGTTTAACAGGGATTGAATGAGACAAAAATCTTGCCTTAACAATGAATGCAAAACCTATCAGTGCAATTTCACTGCTACAGAAATCAACACTCCTCACAATGAACTTAGCAAAATCCATAGATCTGACATATTCCTGTCCCAAAATGTGTCATATTTCATCTAGTGTACCGAATGCCTTCATGGAAGCTATATGGGTGTGTAGAGAGGAACAGGCAAATGAATGGAAAAGAGAAAAAAAACTCCTTGCAGGGGAAAAGGAGTCCACCAAAAAAGAGATGGCAATGTGGAAAGAAAGAATACCGCAGGAGTGGCAGTTCTGCAGCAGCTGCTCTATGCAGCAAGAGTGGCCCTGGAAGGAAAGCAGTGTGTCAGAAGGGATGGAGTGTGGAGGGGCACTCCTGGAGGCTTGTGACATTGGGCAGGAGTCTTTGAGATCCTGAAAGCTCACTTCAAGCTGGGATGAGAGCTTGGCCAACCTCTGCTGAACTGCGGGATGGCAGCTGGAGAGACACCACAGGGAAGAGCGGGACAAGAAGTGAGGGAACGCTGCTGGAGAAAGGCCTGCCATGAGAGAAGCAGTTGTACCCTATACAGGTCCCAGCTGTAGCTGTTATTTGTTTTAGCTGTTATTTGTTTTTGCTGTTATTTAGTTATTTGTTAGTTGTTCACTGGGTGAGGGTGCCAGGCTGGCAACAACCTCAACCCAAAATCCTGGAAAGGGCAGGATTGTCCAGAACTACAGACTGTGGTTTAAGGGTAAGATACCCTGGCAAGAGAGTCACAGGATGGGAGACTAAGAGAATCAAGCTCCCTAGAATAAAAGCCCAGGATGTTTTTTATTTCCTTTCAATTTAAACTGTTTACAGTACATTATTAGAAGGCGGGCAACCCCAGGAGAGTGGGGTACGGGTCATGCGATGACCTGTGAAACTTACCTGAGGCTAAGGGAAAGTCTGGTGGTCCATTGTTTTCTGTGTTGTTTAGACTCAAAAGAATGTAACACCTGAGTGGCACTAGGATGGGGTGTAGTGGAAGTTGGAGCCCCAAAAGAAATTCCTATGTGGATTACCATTAGCTGGATGTGGTAGAGACAAAACAATACCTCCTGATTGATAACATCAACAAAAAATCAAGATGTGGCAGACAAGAGTCAAGCCTCACTGCAGTGAATTACAGGCAAGTAAAAATGAGAATAATGGGTCGGGCCAAGGAGGCTTCAGGCTGCCAAGTACTTACACTCAATCAAGGATAACCCCTGACAGGATGAAACCAGGCCAAACTTACTGAACAGAATGAATGATCACAGGAAAAAGATTAAGGACAGAGACACAAATGTATAGAAGAGTGCTTTTTACAGACCAACTACTCACTTCCTTACCTCACTATCCTTGTGCTCAAGGGAAATTTATAAAACGCCTTCAAAAGGTGAGCCTGGGAACAAAAATTCAAAACCTAGCTGGATGCTAGAAACAAATGAGAGAAAAACTAATATTAACTTCATGGCATATGTGATGACAGAGGTCTTATGTCTGGTGTCACCCATTGGTGAGGTAGCCCCACCCCTCGCCCCACCTGCCATGACTTTGCTGGTAAATTCTTATGCGAGGGTTCCTGTGGAGTTCTTCTCAGAGGGGTTCCCTGACACGGGTGTACTCACAGTTGTTGTGTGCGTTGTTCCATGGGGCTCCGCCACCCCTATACCCCATCCACTCGCCAACCGATCCTGTGCTGGTGGGATGGTGATCTTCGGTCCTCTGCGGGCTTGCTCGCTGTTGATTTTACAAATGTAGGGGCATGGACGCAGCTGCACTGCTCCGCCAGCCCGTCCTCTTTTCTCTCTCTATCTTTCGTCTCTTCTTGTATTTCTCCGTATCCTTTCTCCCTAGCTTCTCTAGAAATAATATTCCCCTTGGGCAGAGAGGGTCGCAGAGCCACCTTCCCTTACCCGGTGGCTCCCAGGGGATTCCGCACCTGTCCCCGGCTCTATTTCCCCTAGGGGAAATGCTGGTAGCTGCAGGATGCCTCGATGTTCCCCTTGCTTCCCGCCTCCAAAGGGGAGTACTGACCCCTCCTCATTTGCTCTTTCTTGTGAGATAGGAGGTTTCCCCTTGCCTGCCTCCGCTAGAGACTTAAAGGCTTTCCCTACCTCTTGCACTGGTACGGCACAGCCAAGCTTGTGCCTCTTCCTGGCAGGAGCCTCAGCATGCCAGATGTGCTGCCTGCTCTCTCTCTCTCCTTCTGGCTCCCCCTCCCCGCAGGTGCTTTTGGGGTTTTTAAACTTTCCCGCAGCGGCCGTATCGGCTGCTGCGATTGGCCTGGGTGTCTCCCTCACTGGGAACAGCTGCTTAAATAGCCGGCGTAATGCTGGCTCACGCAGCTATAGCTGCGGCTGCCACTGCGGTCTAAGCTCCGGCACTGCAGGGTCTCCCGGAGGTAAGTCACCCCCTCCAGGGTTCTGTTCTGGGGTTTTGTATGCCCCGCAGCCTTCCCTCGCCTCTTCTCGGGCCCATGGCAGCGCACCGCCATCACAGCATACTATAATATATCTGAATCCAAATAATCTTCCTTCATAGTACAGGTGAGAACAGCTTTCTTCCCTATTGAAAGGTCCTGATCTTCCACTAATCAAGCTATGTTCTGTGTTTTTCTTGTTTGCCACCCCTGTGAATTTCTCTCTTCTTCCATTTCACAACTTTGCAGGCTGTTTGTTTGTTTTTATTTTCAATGGGTCTGATTTTTCCTCAGAACTGAAGAAGAATGTTTCATTTAAAAGTTTGTCTAAGTCTATCCCAACTATACAGTTGGTCCAATAAAATATATTACCCACAGAAAACCTTGCCTCTCACATTTCCTTGACTATCATGCATACAACATCACTGCAGCACTAATTTTAGATAGATAGTCAAATACTTGGTAGATGAAATTAATTCCACTGTAGTTACATTGAACTCAATGACATTGCTGGCATTAAGCAAACCACAATCCATCTCTATCTTTAAATAGCATTGTTGTCTCTATCTCTAAAATGGCATTCCATCTGATTTATACTCAGACATTTTGAAGTTTGCACTTGTTTCACACTTTTTAACGAAATCAAAAGATAACCAGATAAACAACATTGTAGAGTAGCAGACCAAATAGGAAAAAAATGTCTTTTTCCACTCCCCCAGCTGCAGGGGAATGTCATAACTGTAGAATAAACAAGTTAAGTTACCCTTACTTTCTCTGGCTCAAATAATCTTGTTTCTGCTGCCTGAACTATTTATGCACTTTACAATAGACACTCATTGGTTTAAAAACACAAATAACCCTGGTAGAAAGGACCAGAACTTGGGATTCCATCTTCTTTGCACTACTTGGCCCCAGAGTCCAACTTGTTTGCCCTCCTTCTTGTCCCTTGTGTTAAGGTTAAAGTCTTCTACACCAAGAATAAAGTCTTCCAGAAATTGCTTCATTGGGTCAATCTGTGCCTGGGCGAGTGATGGCATGTTTACATTGCTTATCCTATCTTAAAAGAAATAAAGGTGTTGGGTATTTCATGAACTCGGGCACATCTCTGTGCTTAGTACTTCTATTGGCTACCTCTGGTTGCCTTCAAGCTTTCTAAATTTTCTTTTGAAGGTATTAATTGCCTTTTATCCTCTGTGCATAGTACTTCTCTGCCTCAGTCAACCCATTGATTGTATAGGGATCCTAGTTGTCTAATCTGATCAAAATGAATTTGCTTTCAGAGCAAAGAGCCTAATACTTAAGCATTCTAGTGTGTAGGGATCTAATTTGAGTACAGCCATACTCCCATAGACTACTGTATTTACATGAACATAAAATTAGGGTTTTTTCCACCTTCCAATCGGCAGGGGGGAAGCTTCTTATCTTGCATTTGCATACAAGGAAACCTCATTAAATACAAGCAGCGGGTGCTTGGTAATGGAAACTAACTATGAAGTTTACTAAATGCAGTCAGTACTGAGCATGACTATGAAACACATGGCCTATAGTGGGCAAATGGACTAATGGAAACCTACCACATGAATAAGTAAGTGAAGCCCATCTGAATAAGCATGGTAATGCCCATTACACTCATTCCCCCTTAGTGATGACTCATAAGTCATGGTGAGCTATTACGTTGAATATCTTTCAACTTCCTCTTCACTGCCACAGCTAAGCTGTACCTTTTTTTTTTTCCCCACTTCCACGTATTCCTGTTTTCCCCAGCCTTAAGGGTGTAGGCAGAAGTGATAATTTTGCCCAGTCTGACCACAGAAAGCAGTCTATAGCCATGACCAAACAAAAGTGCATGGCTACAGACAGCTTCAAAAATGGCCATTTGGATGAAAATCTGACTCGTCATTGTATGAGGTATCAGATAAAGACATTTAAAAATGTGGAGTCTTCTGTGGATCCCCCAGCCTGTCACTGTTTTCAAAATGCAAGGGGGCGGGGGAAAGGCAGTGGAGAGAATTTAGTCTGGGGGGTGGGGTTTCAGCCTCCCTGGAGGGTGGGGCAGGTGTACTGGAGCCTCCCCAAGGTGGCAGGGAGGGGTGCTACAGTTAACCCACCCACCCCTTAAGCACCAGCTAGGGAGCCCCAGTAATGAGCTTCCTTCACTGCCTTTCCCCCCCCCTCCCATTATGAAAACAGAGAGCACTGGCAGAGAGCTATGGCCATTGTTATGGGAACCTGGCTGCAGGCTCCAAGCTGGCAGCTAGAGTCCCCTCCCCCTGGAACCAACAATTAACTTTTGTTTAGTTTGGGGTAATGTTGTACCTCAGAACACTTAGCGAAAAATGTTCTGAGTTACAGCTGGGAGGTGCACTTCTGACTGCACCCTAAATGTCTGGCATATATCACCAAATGGGGCCCCAAACTGATGGCTAGGAAATGGTATTAAGAGATTTGCTTTTGGAAATTGGCTTGTAGGTTATACATGAATAATGGTCCAGGGCAGCAGTGAGGGTTAATTGATTTCTAAAGGCCTGGTTCTCTCGCAGTTTCATAGCCTTCAAGGCAGGCAGTGTATCTAACCCAGGCAAGCAACAGGGCCAACAGATATACACATAGCCTGGAAAATTATAGACATATACCACACTGTTCCACAAGATGAGATATGGTGGCAGCAGCTCACAAGGCCCAAGAGTGGGCCTGAGAGTTCTGGTTTTGGTGGGGAACAGACCAAATTAGGAGGACACTGGGAAAACCCAAATTAGGATGTGTGCATATGATGGGCTTACAAAACAAAGGAATATGCTGACAGGACAGAACACGTGGTCTAATGACCACAGAATGACCAATCAGTGATGGCTATGGATGAAGAGTCATTAGAAGTAGAAAAGAATACAAAAGAAGGGACTTTAGAGTGGCAAAGGGTCCCTGAGAGGGGAACCCGAGGCACATGGACAGAGGGCATACCATAAGCCCATATCATCCTCAGGCTCTGGCCTCTCCAGGCTGCTGACGTCTGACATTCAAGAGAAACCTCAAAGTGAAGCTCACATCCTGGCCAGATGTATCTTGACTCTGATGACAGCTGTAGGATTGGTAGCTATAAAATTGCTTGTGTTATTCTTTTCTGTTATCACTGTGTATCAATCCATTTGCCTATTATCAAATGGAACGGTCGTGGTCAGTTTGAGGGCTTTGGGCCCCCCTGGAACAAAATATCTGGGTCCTAAATCCAGTGCCAAAACAAACAGTTCATCAAGAAACACTGTTACCCAGTCTGTTAGCCTGTTGCATATAATTTGTGTGGCCCTGCTCTCCATGAGGTGGAGCCAAACCAGGTTGCCCTGCGCCTCATCTGCATATTAGTTTTTTGGAGGATCTCAGGCCTTGTGACAATAATAACCATTTCCAGTCACGTGTGGGGGCTAATTAGGACATGGATGCTCTGTGGTGGGTATCTGGAGGATACACACGATAAGCTATGGGCTCACCGTGGCTTGAAATGCTTTGATTCTGCTGTGGCCCAGCCCAATGAGCTATAAATCATGAGAGTTTTTAGCTTTAAACTAATATCATGAATAGTTTGTATTATATGTAGGTACAAAAGTGCTGCTTAAAAGTGTGTTTATGGAGTACCTGTGCTAAAACTTGCAGCAGTTTCAAAAAAAGGCCAAATGCATCAATTATGGATGACCTAGGTCTATGGGTACCTATAATAATTTGCTTATATGTGAATTACTACAGGCATGCTTATTTCAAAGTCAGCATTTTCAAATTTGCTCCTCACTTCCACGTGCTCTGGGGCAGCAGGGTCTGACAGTTGGGGGTGGAGGTGAGAAAGGGCTACAGGGGGATGAATTTGTGGGTGTGTGAGGGTAGAGGGCAAGGGGAGTACCTGACCCTTCTCCTACTCATCACCCCCAGATTTATTTTCCCAGCTGTAGCAGAGGGAGGGGAACACATTCAAGGCAAATCTCCAATAATCAGATTATATACCTGGAAAATTTAAAACAAATTATACATTTTCCATATATAGAATCTAACTATTGGGGGGTGGCATCTTGTAATCATTGTTATCTTATGTTCAAGGTAATGCAGCATTCTGAGGGGAAATACTATGCATTGTCTTTTCTCCAGGGAATAACCCTGCCATTAACAACTCTAAGGTATGTCCAACACTTCTTGCACAAACCAAGACCAAAAAAAGATTCAAAACATTCACTTGTTTATCAGTAATTGGGTTCTAGGACAGACAGAGCCATCAAGTTTTGAAAGTAGCTAAGAAATATAATTGCATAAGCTGATTGCCACCCCGTGGGACCCCAATTCTGATTTGCAGTATAAATATGTTTAATGAAATAACTAATGAACAATAACATTAACTGCATTCTTACTAAAGTGGTTCTCTAAGCGAGTCACACTCCCTAAAGAGGGTTTGCTTGTTTTGTTTTACCTAGATATTCCTATTTAAAAAGATGCAGAAAAACAAAGAACCCAGTATTGTCCACTTTGCAGTACACTCTCAGTGAAGAACTAATAGACTCATATAGTTATAATGAAAATGTTTTAAATTATTCATACAAATGAGTTTTCATAATAATTAGTAAAATATACTGAAGTAAAATTATGGTATAGGTTTGAAAGATATTTCCAGCAGAGGTCTTGATGGTCAATATGATACCTTTCATTTCCAGAGTTTCAGAGGGCTTGATGTTAATCAGATGAAAGTGTCATACTTAGACTTTAGAATTGTTATTGTGAATGATTACAAATTACTTCATTAACGGGCAAGCTTTGGCTTGAGCAAATCTCTCGAAAGGGGCTAATACTAATGAGTGCAGGTTTGCAAAACAACGGTTGAGGATATGCTGCAGTGTGCTGATCTGTCTGCACAGCTCTGTGGAGCCTGCAGCCACTGTTCTATGGTAAAGGGGATTTGGAAATGAGCCTGAGCCAGGGGAAGTGTGTGAACTATAGTTAAATATCTAGCTAGTCAAGGCCCCAAACAAAGGTCTATAGAAGCTACTAAAGCTCATAAGCTTAAAGATAAACCACAGAGGACTCTGTGGGCCTCTTTTCTTTAACCTCCCCAAAGTTTCCTGTGCAAAGTCTGTTTACTGTAGAAGAGGATTTTGGACTTTTAAAAGACAGTGGAAATTTTTAAACTTAAGCAATGAATTTGCAAGAGGGAAGTATACACAGAGATAGAGTTGAAATACCTGAGGGATATAAACAATGGCAAGAAACTCTGGGCAAGTGGGATAGTTCATCTCAGATACTTTGTTGTTGTTGCAAAGGATAACTCTTCCCGAGGCATTCTCATCTGCTAGCAACTTGGCTGAGAGTATGTTCAAGGAATGCAGCAGGAAATCTCTAGCTGAGCTATTATAAAGGATTGATATAGATTGTAATTGGTCCTGAATTGAAGTCTGTCAGGAATTCATCTGATACATACATTTAAATGATTTAAGGGTGACTGATAGTGAAGAGACCAAATTTTTGTGACTGATTTCTTGGCATTTAAAATTTAAATATTTGAGTCTATCTGTTTTCTATCCTAGACCAGTATCCATTACTGGTGCCAAACAATTAAAGCTGGCAGAAAGTCTTCTGTTTTGAGACAGTTCATTTAATAATCCATCCCTTAGTATTATAATGGCTATAATTAAGGGCTTATTAGAATTTCAATTTTAAACCACAATTCTCAGGAGCTTATTATGATTTATGAAAATTCATTCTTGAATGAAACTTGCTATGGATGACATTAGCTTAGAAGAACTTGTTTCTTGCACCCTAAAGTCAGATCATATGTCCTTTAGCTATGTGAGTGAAGTCAAAATTCAGATTTCAGGGTTTGATGGAAGAAATTGATTGCTTGCACTTTTAAAAAAAACCCTACAAATCTTAAGGTACAGTATATCTTTTTTGTTAACATTGTAGCCAAAGTACAAACCACACAAGGGCACAGGGTTAGTTATATAAAAATAGCTGCTTGGGTCCCAGTGCATCTAATTAAAGTCCATTACAGGTGAAATTGTAGATGGAAACTAGAAATGACAAGTATTGAACCACCAACAAGCAGGTCTGTGCTTGGATGAAATTGTGTAAACTAATGAGTACATTTTTTAGTATCTCTAGTTGGATGCTTCTGGCAATGCTGAAGTCAGTGCATCTAACTGTTAGCCAGTACAATTTCTTATCAAATAGCGTAGCTGCCCTCCTAAAGGACATTGTCTTTTGTTGATGAGGACTCCTAGGATGAAATAAGCGTGTTTGGATGGGTGATCCTCCATGAAATTTGGAAGTCAGATCATATAAATCAAGATGCTTAAACATATATTGAGAGTCTACATCCATTATCTAGACTTCTGTAACACTCCTCTCCTGCCACATTCCAAAATTAGCTGCTTCAACAAAATATATCCCAGCCCACCCTCAGTAGCAGTTGTACATGCTGTCTCTTGGAGTGAAAGGTCCAGCAGAACATACTGAATACCTTCAGGAAATGATCTGGCAACATGCTGAACCATCTTCCACAAGCTCCCATATCTTTAGAGAAAGAGCTTGTTGACAGCTCTAATTTTTCCTCTGATTTTTAATAGGATTTCTCCAAATAGAATCCAGTTGGGCACTGATTGACAGGCTTCCCCTCTCTAAGGCATTACAGGCATATGTCACTAAAAACTATTCTGAGGAACTAAACTGGCATCTTGTTCAGTTTTTGGTTTTTTTAGGAATAATTAGCAAATTCTTAACATTCATGTGCACTTGGGTCATTTGAATGATCCACTGGCTAGGTGACCTGGTGCAATGGTTAGTACTATATTTCCACCTCAAGAAGCTTTGCACATGCTTTTCTGGGTACCAGCCATACCACCCAGACTTTCCTCTCTCTTCTAAAGAAGCCTGGTTTCTCTACTTTTAATGGAAATCTTGCTGGTTTCTGAAACCAACAAAAGATACCTAGCAAGGAATATAAGCAATGAGAACATGGATTGATCCAGGATTTTGGAAAGCGGGGTGCAGATGGTGTGGTGCATCATGACCTATAGTACAACACCTACTTTTCTCCAGTTAAAGAAAAGCTATGAGCTTTACTAATATGCTAGAGCCCTAGCACTATATTCATCAGCTTAAGATCAAAGCAAAACCACATATACCCTGCACTAATTGCCAGATTTAAAGATAAAGTTCAATAAATGCAACAAACTAGGCAAAAAGTCAAAATAGTTAGAAGATGTGGTTTTATTAGATCTATAGTCATTATAGTTAAGTCTACATCCCTTATTCAGGTTCATCTAACAAAAATGAGTTAATATTACCATACTTGAGTTAAGGTTTCTAGCTAGACATAGAAACAGACTGTAGGTCTGTGAAATGAGAGAGATAGTAACAGGAATGGCTTAATAGGCAACAAAACTACAGAAGGAAGGATCGTCTGAAAAGTAGTATACCAAGGCCATTCAAAATGAGAGTGAGTTATTAACACCTGTTGGGTGAAGAGAGACCAGTAATTGTGTAGATTTATAGAGAGCCATGACATCAGTTAAGTCCCTCACTGCTGCCTGAATAGAAATATTCCTACCCTTCTCAGGCAGTTTGTTTTAAAGTTTGGGTGGAACAGGAATTATGTGGTGCAATTGCATCCACCATCCTTCTCCCAACCTTAGATCCTTCCCTAGATTGGAAACAGAAAGTAAGAGCCCTGCCCAGGAACAGCAAGAAGTGTTGCACGTCTTCATACTTCCACTTGGAATTGTGTTGTGAAACAGGGTCTAGGAAACAGCTGTGGGGAGCACAAATTCCAATTGTTCTAAGGTGGGTAGAGCCAGCCTGTGGCAGAAGTGCCATCAGTGACACAGGCATCCTTTGGGTTTGGCATCTGGCAGACCAGGGAAGAGACAAGCAGCACACTGGTAGGTAAGGCAGGAAGCAGAGAATAGATGATCACACTTTGCAGGGCACAAAACAAAGGAACAGCTGATTAGGCAGGAGAAGGGGATCAGAGTGGCACGCAGAAAGGTGTGGGGCAGGTTTGTGGCACACCTGCCAAAAAGGTTGGCCCACACTATTCTAATGAGCTGAGAAGTATAGGAAGAAAGAGTTGCTGTTTCTGGAGACTTTTTACAGACCAGGTACATTTATTTAGATTGTGTGTGTTTGTGTAATTTGCAAAAAAAATTAAACAAACAAAGATGGTCAAGTGTTATTAAGACTCTGCAGGTCACTGTGGACCAGGGCCAGGCAATTATTTTGGGTGGAGGGCCACTTACCCAGTTTTGGCAGGCTGTCAAGGGCTGCATGGGTAGCCCCACCACTTGACAGGTGCCCCACCCCTTAACAGGTGCGCCGCTCCCGGTCACCATCTTGGGACCAATGTCCCAATGTCTTGGGACCAATGTCCCAGGGCCAGCACCGGTGGGTCCAAAGCAGGGCGCAGGCTGGCAGGGGTCCATGGAGCTGGACTAGGCTAGGCTGCACAAGCAGGGAGAGGGGGGAGCTGGCCCAGCTCCGTAGAGCCCTTGCCAGCTGAGACCCCGTGCTCCTGCCACCCTGCTCTGGGCCCTGCTGGCACTGACCCTGGGGCACCAGTGCAGGCGCTGTGCTCCTGCTGGCTCCCTGCCCACTGACTCCCAGTGCCCCGAGCCCTGCAGTACAGGATGGGGGCAGCACACAGCCCCAACCCCCTGCTTTTCAGCAGGGAAGAAGCTGATGCTGAGCACAGGGAAAAGCATCCCCTCGCTCACCCCATGCCCGGTGCCCCACATTGCAGCTGCTCACAGCCCGCCTGGGGCTGCCTGTGCCTGCTCTGGACAGCCCCGCATGAGCTGCAAGTGCCTGCAGCAGGGAATGCCAGCCATGGGGCAGGCAAGGGGCTGCTTTTCTCTGCACAGGGAAAAGTTGAGCGCAGGGGGAAAGGCATCCCCTCCCCCACCCCATGACCAATGCTCCCTGCTGCAGCCACTCGCAGCCCACATAAGGCTATCTGGAGAAGGCACAGGCAGCCCCATGTGGGCTGTGAGTAGCTGCAACATGGGGCATGAGCTATGGGGTGGGGAAGGGGCCACTTTCCCCCTGCCCCATGTTTTTTCACTGCCCAGGGTCCCCCTGCCCCCCCCACTTACCTGAGGGTTCAGCACGGGGCAGCTACGTGCTCCCAGGCCGGAGGCCCTAGTAGGGGCTTCCATCTGGGGGGGTGGGGCCGGGTGGGCCCCACTATTGTTGGAGCCTGCCAGGCTTCCCCTGGGTCCTACTGCCCTTGGTTCCTGTCATTTTTGACAGGAACCAAGGGCAGAGAAATATTTTTTTTCCATTTTTAGGGGCCTTGTGGCCCGGATAGAATGGCCTTGCGGGCTGGATGCAGCCCGCGGGCCATATTTTGCTCACCCCTGCTATAGTCTGACAGGCCTTGCAGGTGGGTTTGATAAATGTCCTTGTTATTCTGCTAGGAAATGCTACTGACATAATCCTCCTCACTTGTGGGGCAGTTATTTCTGTGAATGTAGTCTAGAAGGTTACAATCACTGTGATGTTTACACCCATATGACTAGCAGAAAACATAGGCATCCTTTTAACCAGGTGTTCTATCTGGGAAGCACTAGGCCACAGAGGTGGGGTGGAGGGGAAAAATAAAGATCAGGCTCACCACTTTTCTTGGGTGCAGCCTGTTTTCCTGGGGTGCTGCAAGGCTACCTGCAGGGCTTCCTGCAGAGCTGTGGAGCTGCACAGAGCCTGGTACTTCACTCTGCAGCTGTAGGGGCAAGAAACTAAAACTCCTTAAAGGAATTTTAATTTGCTGTGCCCCAAGTCATTTAAGGCACATTATGCTGCCAAATTTCCTACAGCAACTGGAATTAATGCACAATACATCATCGAGGCATGCAAACATCAACACCATTAAAGTGGTGCAAAAGCATTTAGCCCACTTACAAGTGTCATGCACACACCCCTCTCGTTTTGTCTACACATGACCTAGGTGATTCAAAACAGAGGAAGCTATTGCAAAGTGAGTCACACTGTTCACATGCTCTCCCACCATAATCTCCTTTTAAGAAAAAAAAAATGTTTCCTTAATATGAAACAAAGTGTTCTGGACAAGCTCTAAGTTTTAGATGGTGTAAATGGAAAATAAGATAGGTGCCCCTTTTCCACCCAAGTAAACCATCCTCCAGAGTCAAGTTCATGTAGAGAGAGCCAGAGAAGGTTTTTTTTTTTTTCCTCATTGCCACAAGTGGGGCATAGATAGACAAAAAGAATACTGTTTTGGGAAAGGGAAGGATGAAGGAAAATAAAAGAGGAACTACAGAAAAAAGCCTATGATGAACATTGTGATCAATGAGGGGAGAGAGAGAATATTTTAACATATGAGGTTGATAAGAAAAGAATAAGATTATTTGAACAAAAACCTTTGAAGGATGGGGGAGGTATAAGGAGAAGGGCAAGAACTGAAAAAAAAAAAAGATAGCAAGGGAAGTCTTAAGAAAGTAAATTCTCAAAATATTCCTGTTCATATGAGCTCTCATTTTAGCTTGGAAGTCTGGCAACCTGATACTCAACAAGATTTCTCTCTCTTGAGGGGAGGGAGGCATAAGAGATGGACCGAGTCTTTCTTCCTTAACTTAAAAAAAATATGAAAGCACTGTCACCTTAAGGTGTGGTGTCAGAGTGGTCCAGATATCTGGCTGTAGATTCAGTTGTGTAACTTTGAGTTTAAGTCTCCTTTTGACTCTGAAAGCTATAGCTGACTCAGGTGAAAAATGGATTCCTAATATTTGGGCTGGAGAGCCAAAGGTAGCTGACTGATGCTAGCTGAGGGATGGGCAATTACTTTGGCTGGAGGGCCACTTAATAAGTTTTGATGAGCTGTTGATGGCCATGGGTAGCCCTGCCCCTTGACAGGTGCCCTGCCCCCTGGTTGTCATCTTGGGACCAGAAGTCCCTAAAAGACCAAATCGTATACTTGATCTGAGCCTTCAAGAGGCCGAGAAGCGATGTCAAGAATATTAAACATCTACTAAAACATACTTTAATGTTATTTCAAGAAAATATTTTTATCCTGATTTGTGTTTGCATATTATGTATAGAGGTGGCTGTATAATAGCTGAAAAATCAAGTCTTACTCTTGTATATAGTGTGTTGTGTGGTTTGCGGGGAGTGGATGTCTGTGTGGTGGAGGGGATTGTGAGGAGGTATGGCTGCATGTGGGAGGGTGTAGGGTATGTTGTTTGGTATGTGTATATATGGGGGCTGTGGGGGCAGGGTGTGGGTATATGGCATTTGTAAGGGGTGTGGGGAACTCCCCACACTCCCCCCTCATGGTGCACAGCCTCCTACCACCAGCGGCAGCAGCAGCAGCCAGTGGTGGGCCATCAGTGTGCTCATGGCCTGTGAAGGCACTGCTGCCCAGTGGCACATGGATCCTGCCAGTTCTGGGAGCTGTATATGGTGGCAAATAGTGGAGCCAGGTAGGTCCACCTCTATCGTGTTGGGCTCCCTGTGGGTCAAGTGCAACTCCTGGGACTTATGTGCCACCAGTGGGAAAGCCCCACACGATGGAGCCAGCTGCCTTCCCTGCTCCCTGCCACCACATTCAGCTTCTGGGACTCCACTGGAAGTGGAAGGGAGCCACATCTCCTGCTTCCCAGTGGAGCCACATGACTACACATGGTGCAGGGAGCAGGGAAAGCAGCTGGCTCCATCATGTGGGGCTTCCCTCTGGGGGCAAGTGAGTGCCGGGAGCTGCACATTAACCCTTCATCATAGAAGAGGGCTGGCCTGGCTTCACTTCTTGCTGCCATGTGCAGCTCCTGGAATTGCCTGTGCAGCAGTTCCTGTGTGGGCCACGAACAATGAGGGCCCCTGTCTGCTGCTGTTGCCACTATGGTGGGGGCCGTGCACCATGGAGGGAAGTGTGTGGGGGATCACCACAAGCTCCCCATCCTCCCTCATACCCCACAAACCCTGCATACCCACACCCTGCCCACCTGAACTCTGTACTCCCACTACCTCCCTAGGTGTGGGTCCTGGCCTCTCCATTCCCCCCAGTCCCTGCTACCTCTGAGCTGCAGTTTCCCCCTGCCCACTGGTGCTTGCCTACCTGATGCCTGGAGCAAGCGCTGTTACAAAGACAAGATGAGGAGCTGCTGGAGGCCAGGAGATCTGAGCAGGTCCCTCAGAGGCTGCAGCAGTGGTCCCGCATGGAGACTGTGCATGCTGGCTGGGCTTGTTGGGTGCCCGCAGGTCAGACCTGGCAGGCCAGATCTGGCCCATAGGCTGTATTTTGCATGGGCCTGTGCTAGCCACAACTTTGCCTTGTATATCATTAGCTAAAGAAATTGGAATTCCTTAATTGTGCTAGCCTGGTAAGCCACCTGGACTCTCACAAAAATGTTACCGTTTTTTATTTTATTTTTTTACATTTTACAGTCCTTATTTGGCTTCAGCAAAAAGGGCAGCAAGTCTGTTGGAAACAAATTATGGGCAAGGCAAGGTGCATCACAGCTGCCTTTCAACCTGATACAATTCCCAGTAGCCAGAAATCTTCCCTCTTCCAACACATAATCCTTTAGGTCCCTAGCTCAAAAACTACAACAACAAAAAACTGTCCAGGTCCGAGTGGCAAAGGAGCCACCTCAGCCTTCCTGAACAAGGTTAAGAATGGAAATAACTTAAAACAGTGGGTCCAACGCTTGCATCTTCACTGACATTAACAAAAACTCATATCTGTTGTCTTGCATGGCCTAATCGAATATATATTCTTAGCAAATACCTAGTATATCCATCTCTTCCAGCTATGCTTCATGCAGAGGAGATGGTGGTGTTTCTGGGGAAGCATAACTATGAACTGCCCTGTTACAGGTAAGGCTATATTATAGAAGAATGACTAAGAAAGAGCTTAGATCAGCAGTTGGCAAGCTTCTATGACTGCAGGCTGAATTCACCCAATTTGAGTCAGAGATGGGGGAATTTAGGACTCATCTACTGCTGCTGTTTTTTCCCCTTGGTGGGATATAGAGATTGGCTGGAGCTGAAGTCCTTCCACCAAGTATTGCTAAAGCCAGGGGTGACTGGTGCCTCCTGAGTCTGGGGGGAGGGGCACAATTTGTGAACAGGCCCGTGGGTGCGTCAAAAAGCCTCATATCCACTCCTATACTTCTGTGCCGCGTCTTAGTCCGCCCCCCTCCACCCCCCCCGGAATAAGCCACTGGCCCATGCAGCAAAAAAATTGCCCCATCCTGAGCAGTGCTGAGTCAGGAGCTAACCTCAGGTGTGGCATGTGCCCAACCCTGTGGCCTCCCTACCAGTCACCTGTGGCTAAAGCCCTATATCTGTGGTCTGCAGTTGGCACACAGGCCATAGGTTGCCACCCATAGCTTGGATGGTGACCAAACAGTCAGTTTAGGCATTGCCAAAGATATGGTCTATACCTCTAAATCCTGCCCCACTTACACTTACAGTACTAAACTAGATTCAGTCAAGCAATGTCTCCTGTTTACTCCACAGCTGATAAGCACTGGCTGAATAAAACTGTAAAACATAGAGATAGCAACAAAGGGTTAAAGCTATGGCTAAATACAGTTGCAAGCTTCAGTGTATTTCAAGGTGAGAACATTTTGTCCATGGTCAAATGTATCAAAGGCTCCTCAGTAGGAAAAGAAATTAGGTAATACCTTGGTCTGAATTATAAGTACGGTCAATGGCAGTCCTACAAAGGTCTTTTCCAGTGGTGTAATTAGCTCTGAACTCAGCTGAATCTTTGTGCTATCACTCAGGGTTTTAAAGAGATTCAGAATCTCTGAAGTATTCGGCATACTTGGAAAATAAAATGAAGGTAGATTTAAAAGACCACACTTATTTGAATTTGCAAAATAACTCAATTTTAGGAGCTTTAATAATAATATACATCATCACAGATTTTTATTGTAAGATTTTGCTTTTCTTTGTGAAGTATTGCAGTAAAGAGGGCATCTGCTGTGTAATCTGCGGGTTTCTTCTTTCTTTCCCCCTTACTGTAAATATAAGGCATACTTTGTCTTCATTAGCTACATTTGAGGGGAATATGCTGAAACTATAAGACATTCAAGAACATGATTTTTATCCATGCAGATTAAAACAGTCTGAATGTTACCTTGTTCTCTTTATAGCCAGTTTTACAGCTTCCTGAGTGATTTCATTACTGCACACCACTGAACAGTATCTGCATACCATTAGGTGTAGTTTAGCTTTCCAGTCCCTAGAGGGCTCTGCATATCACATTTTAGCTCATTGACATCCCTGCAGGAAATACAGTTTGAAGGTGAGAGACTTCAGAATTGAGAGGAAGGTCTATCCACACTCTCCCTGACAGTGCTGTCAGTGCTGTCATGAGGATTTAATTCTTTCCAATAATTTTAAGAAGCCAGAATGAGAGAGACTGGTATGATAGCACTAGCTAAATCCCAAATAGTACAAGCAGGAGTTCCTCCTCAATATTAATCTTTGGCATTCATTCAGGCATTGTTCTTAATTTTCAATATGCAAGTTTGAGGTGACTGAGCCCAGTCAGCCCAAAAGTTAAAGATAAAACTTAAACTTAAAGCACAAAACTTAAGCTTAAAACCAGCAGTAACTTTATAACTAGAAGGTGGTACTATAAGTACTTTTTACACAATGAGTACAGGGCCTTAACTAAGGAATGAGGTAAAAAAGATAAGCAGGTAGATGATCACCTTGTGCAGCTTTTCTGCAGTAAAAGCTGTCTAATCCCAGGTGGAGTGGACAGTACTGTCTGGGCCAACAAGCCCCTTTTGCTGGCTATAACTATGCAGACACAGCAAAAGTGGGATGTTATCCATAGTATATCAGCTGATGGACCCCTAGTTAGGAGCTAGATCAGTGTCTTGAATGTTTAGTTGCAGATGTGCATTGTAAAGGAGCCACTTACCAGCACTCTAAGGGACAGTGAGAGTGTGATCCATCCTTGATTAGAAGTGCCTGTTATAAAGTACCTCAGTTGACAGAGGTAAATAAGTAAAACTGAAGTGTGTCAATGTAAAAGGAGATGACTCTAACCACTACCCAGTCCTCTAGTGAAACTGCAACAAATATTTTAAAGCATTTGGCTTGCATTAAAACACTCAAAGCTCCCCCTGAATCACCATGCTGCTGAGGAAGCCTCCTCCCCACTCATTGGCCCTCTCTGACCCTCTAAGGCAGTGTTTCTCAACCTGTAAATCATGACCCAAGAATAGATGGAACGGTTGCAGACAAACTTGTTAAAAATGGATCAACAAACTTTAAAAATGGATTCTTATTTGAATGAGAAAAATGTGGGAAACCGTGGCTTTTCCCTTACAGGCTGGCACAGTTCTGAGCTGCTTGGGGCCTTCCATGCCCCACACACTGGGGGATGGGGCCTCTGGGTGGGGAGCAGCATGTTGGGAGTGAGGGGCACTGGATTGGGAATGGCCATTGATGTTTACAAATGGGTCCTAGTACAAAAAAGTTGAGTACCACTGCTCTACGGTACCTGATCTGGCCTGTAGCTTATACTGCTTGCTTACATCATCTAGAAGAAGCTTTCCTCTGTGCAGAAGCTGCACTGCTTCAGTAACCAGGTTTATATCCCCTGAGCTTCTCCCTTCCTGGTCAGGTGCTGTCCTCTGACTGGCCACAGGTGTGCCCTCCTAGCTTACTTCACCTAGGCTGTAGTCATTCCCTTGCTGCCTTCCCTCCTGTGGCTCACCCCTGTTGAGTCTGCCTGGGGCACTTTTGGCTGAAGTCTCTCTCTCTCAGATTAAGTACAGACATTGAAAAAGCCTGAGGCAGAATCAATCCAATCTTTATGGGTTTCTCTAAGCTGCATATATTGGACCAAATGTGAACAGAATATATGTTCACACTTCAGTGCAGGGATGTAAGGCAGATGCCTTTGTTGGCCGAGGCCAGAAAGTAGGGAGCATTCCTGCAACCCCCCCCCCCCCCCCCAGGATGCTGGAACCTGTTGATGGTACCCAAATACAGCCAAGAATGGGCCATCCCTGATTGGCTGCAGGTGCACATCCCCAACCCCCTGCTGTCACCACAGGCCTTCCCCGTTACCCAGCCGTAGGATTCCAGGTTGACATGGCACACTTGGCAGCCTGGCTGGTGGCAGCATGGGGAAAGGGGGCACTCCACAGACAGAAGGATTGGGCCCCTCAGAGCAATAGTGGGGGTTGGCTCTGTCAGACCACACCCCTCCGGTGGCTCCTAGCTCAGCCAGCAGGTATCCCCACAGGCCCATCCCCCCGTTAACCTCTGCCTCTTAGTGGCAGGGAGGGCAGTAGACGAGAGGCAAAATGCCCCCCTGGCCACCCAGCTGGGGGGCCCATGCAGTGGGGGCTTTCTCCCTCACTGCCCATGCATGGCTGCCCAGTCCAGCTGGCAGTGGACCCTCTCCATTTCTGCAGATCCCAGCCAGGGTGGCCTGTGGTAGGAGGGGGACATTCCCCACCATCCACCCTCCTCCCCACCACTGAGAGGCAGCAGCTCACAGGAAGCAGGGCTGCAGAGACTAGTCTGGCAGAGACATCCAGGGAGAAAGCCCCTGTTTTGCAGGTCACCCCTACCTGCACTGACTCCAGCCCAGGGCTGAGGCATGGGATCTGTCCCCACCCTTGCCTGGCCCCATGGGCTGGCAGGTACAGGCAGGAGATAAAGCTGGGGTGTGGAAGCTGTCTCAGCTTTGTGACAGCTCAGAGGTCAGGCCAGCCCGGCACTCAGATGAAGCAAAGGAGTGGGGGAGGAGGCTAGCCTGCTTGCCCCATGAGGGTAGTTTAGCAGGGACCCACAAAGGATCCTGGGATGCTGGAGGACTGTAACCTAAATTGAACTGGGAGGGGGTCTGGTGAAGAAGTTCAATAGACCTGTCTGACCTAAACAAATTAAATCTGATGCTACATCCATCCAGATGCATCTTAGAATGGGTTCTACCATTTTTTAAACAGTTTTTGTGCACTGAATTTCTGTTCTATTACAGGTTTAGACCAGTATCAATCACTTATACCAGTATGTGTAATTTCTGTACCCAGCCTTAAAGTAATAGGAGTCTCTGGGTCCCTGTTACAATCCCATATATGTGTACACATTTGCACCTTAAAAAAAAAATTAAATGAAATCTTTGGTGTTTTTTCCCCCACTGCTTCTAGCATCTAAAAGTTCAATGAGTTCTAAATATAATGTTAAAAAATCATTTACTTTTTAAAATACTATTTATAATATTTATTGACCATACCATCCAATAATTTAGTTGCTATGGTCACCTATGTAATTTCAGTTTTCTGCATCCACTTAATTCTTTTGTGTTTAAAATAATTGTAATAATGGTTAACTAATTACATATCTTGCATTTTTAAGCTATCATAAATTAACTGAATAAGACATAAGAAGTACCTCTTAAGATTGCTTAAAATATTTACTTTGCCAGAAGTGCCATGGAACAGGGGAATGAAAATTTCCATTACAATGCATTGTTTTTTTCATGAGTTCTTCAGTAATGACAGCTATATTTAAGAAGCTTTTAGTTATAGCTGTGAAGAGACTATCTCCTGTGGCACCCCTCAAGAGGCTATTTTCCCTCTTGAAAAGAGGTTTAGTTAGAGCTCCTCATTGTTCCCACCCTGGGAGCCAAGTTATACTATAATGACCTAACTTCCCTGTACCCAAAGCCTTCAAAACTTAGTCATTCAACTCACATGTGGAATTTTGTCAAACATATTTAAGTACAATGTCTACCATGCCCCTTTATACTTGATCCAGGCAGCAATATCTTCAAAGAATTCCACACAGACACTAAGCCATGACCTTTGTTTCCCAAAACTCTGTTGGCTATTTTTAATCAAAAGTGATCTGAGCAAGCTACAAAAAGGCCTGTTTAAAGTTTCACTACAGTGACTATCATTTGTCTTTACTATATATTTTATGGTAGTCTATCAATTTTTAATATTTAAAACATTTAAATAACCTGTACAGACTTCCTAGATCATAGTTTTTTTCCCAGTAAATCTTATTTTCCAGATAGGCAAATGTCATTTTCAACATAAAGAAAAATAAATCTGTCTGCAGTTTTCCAGTCCTCTGTTTCTGATATCCACACATCTATAAAAAGGCTCAATCAATTCCCTCTTTTTTTTTTTTTTTTTTTTTTGTCTTTAGCATATCATCGTTTGGCCAGTTTTCATAAAAACTGTTTTTCAGTTTTTTATATCCTGGAAGTTTTAAGCTGCATTTGTACTCTAACTTGGCAAAGACATTATCAGATTGTTCAAATGTGTTTAGAAATATTACACTTCAGATATTTTTTGTTGGAGTGGAAAGAAGAGCAGAAACAGTCTTCAGTGATCTTTGTGGAGAGACTATTATACCTGAAGGGAGACTAACTGCTGTCCTTGCTTTCCAAGCTAGTGCATCCTCCAGCCTCATACAGCAACTGAGTATAGTCCAGTCCTTGGTATCAGTGGTTAAAGAATGCCCAGATACTTCACAGTATGAAGTAGAGCCCACAGATATTGCTTTACTTTAGTAATAACCAGTAGGGCTATGCCAAGCTTTGGTCCCTGAATTGATTTGGCAGAGATTCGGCCTGATTTGGTGGCTGAATCTCTGAATCTGAATCAAATCAGAGGACCCTTTAATCTTTCCAAATCAATTTGTAACCCTCTCAATTGATTCAGAGTGATTCGGACATAAATACAGCTTAAAATGATTTTTCTACATACCTCTAAGTAGCAGGCAGCTCGTGAAGGCTGCGATGCTGGGCTGCATGGAGTGTCCCACGGGGGATGGGGGATTCCCCAGTGCACTCGGCAGCAGACCTGGAAGTTTACCAGAAGCACTTCCGGTTCGCTTCCTGGTCCACTGGGGAGCATGCAGGGCGCACTGCACCGCCCCCAGCTCAGCAACTGGTGCTTCCTGGGTCAGGGGGGGCACCCGGGGTCCCCCTGTGGCCAATTGCTGAGCTGGGGTGGGGGGTAGGCCCAGTCCCAGTCCGCTCCCTGGAAGATGCAGAAGTGCATCTTCCAGGCTCACTGCCAAGCATGCTGGAGAGCTCCCCATGCTCCTGTCGGATGCACCATGTGCCCCAGCACTGCAGGGATCATGAGCCATTCCTGCTACCTCAGGGTGTGTGGAGAAAAAAACTTATAAAGCTGTGCCTGTGTCCAAATCGCTGATTCGCTGAATCAGCATTGAATCTTCAGATTCGGATTCGGCTAAATCGAATCAGAGACAGTGATCAAAATCAATGGATCAAATCACTGTCCCTGATTCAGGCCAAATCCGAATCGAATGGGGCCCATTTTGCACAGCCCTAATAACCAACTTCATATCAATTAAACTTAAAAGGATTCATTGAAATACCAAGAGTGTGCATTTATTTACAGTTGTACCATATTAATAGTAATAATAATATAATAATGATGACATCACATGTATTCAAGTATGACTACTGATACTGGAAATCAGTTGCCACATGTAGGGTTCAGGAAACACCAGGGCAAGTTGGTGTCTGTATTCCCTTCTACTGTTTAGCCAAGGTGGCACGATGATGTTCTGTTGTTCCTTCTGCTTCCTTTGTAGCAGAAAGGAACAACGGCCTATCATGGGCCGTATCCTCCCAGGACATTAAGTCCAGCCCTGCAGACTGTATGTGCCACTTAATGCAGTCCTTGTAGCAGAGTTTGAGATAGACAGTCTTCCTACTTCCTTTTTCATATTCACCTAGAGAACTCTTAGGCAGTTGATTGTTGTCTATGTATATAACATGACCAACCCAGGTCATTTACCTGTGTGTTAGCATGGCTTCCGTGCTTGGCTTGGCTACCAGTCATAGTACTTTGTTGACAATTTTGTCAGACCATTTAATTCCCATTATGCTGCATAAGTGGCATTGCTGCAGGCAGTTAAGTTTTTTGATATAGCAATGATAAAGGGGGCAGGTTTCTAACAAGTATATGAGACAAAGGAGCACAATAGCTCTGTAAACTTGGCATTTTGTAGACACTTTAATCCCTCCCCTTCCCCCGTCTTGTCCATGTTGTTTTTTGTAGGTGACCAGAAGCTAAGGCAGCTGACTTAAAGCATGCTAAATGTTCTTTGCTAATGCTGATGTCATTGTTAACTGTGCTATCTAGGTAACAAAAGGACTTGATGGTTTTTAATTTGGTGCCGTTCAATTTTATTTCTGGTGGTGGAGGTTTCTGCCAAGAGGTGGTTGGTACAGGACTTTCTTTTCTTTATTTTAATATGGAGACCAAAAAGGGATGAAGCATGGGCTAAGGAATTTAGTAAATGTTTCAGGTCATTCTCAGAAAGGGCAATAAATTCTGAGACATCAGCATACAGTAATTCCTTTACTTTACTTTGTTGGGATTTGCTTTTGGCCTTGAATCAACAGAAGTCTGCCACCAAATCATGGTGTTAGGGTGACACCTGTAGTGGGAATATGTGTGGCGACTTTCAGCATTCTTTATGCAGCCACAAGAGCAGAGGGGTTGTTCAATTTAACTTGGTGCATGGCTTAGTGGGCCACAGGGAGTACTTGAATATTGTCATTTGCATCAAACCAGTCCACATTTCACTGAGTTGAGACACCAAGGACTTCATTAGGTGTACATTGAACTACAGTTCGAAAGGCACCCCGCCTTTCATTGACGGTTCTGCTTGCTCTTGCATTGGCACAGTTTGATAGTGCTGTGTGAGTGGAAACTACTAACTGGGTCCTCCCCTCTTCCACAAGAAGTTTTGAAACATCAACACAATATGGTTTTGAGGGAACTTTCTGTCCAGGAGTATGAATCATGATGTTTAGTTTTGTATGGATATGCTGGTAATCCATAGAGCATTCTGCACCTCGCATAGCCCTGGTAATGTAAATATCCCTCAGGTCATTGCGACGAGTAAGGACAATGTAGTCTAGAAGATGTCATCATTTTGACTGAGGGTGCTACCAGAAGTAGAACCATTTTTTCTGGCATGTTGAAAAAGGTAATAGTAAGCAAAGGAATTGTTTGCTTATGGTATACTTTTCACATTCCATGAGCTTTGTATGTGCCCTTAGGATTGCAGTGAAAAGAACCAGTTGAAAATATAATACAAGGTTAAAAAAACAAAACAAAATCTGATTTTAAAACAATGGTTGAAATGTTAAATTTCTCATGTAAGTGTGTAAAACAAAAATAGTCAACATTACCACAGTGACTCCATTCTTACCGCACTTGTTTGTGTTGTAGTGCCTATATACATAAGGATGTAAAGTCACCTAAATAGAAGCCACCTATAGTCACTTTTACGATGTCATTAATGTGGCTGTACAGCTATATCTGTTACAGAGGTCGTGCAACCTGTATGGCTCACATTGAGTCGTGACAGTGCTTGAATGTCATATACATTGGTATTCTTTCTGCATATACATAGAATTATGTCACCTTAGTGTGTGTGTGCACTTGCACCCTCTATATCTGCAGGTAAAGGTGCAATGGGATCAAATGCCTAATCCACACAGTCATCTGATCATACAATCATAGCAAGAGGCACAACTGTAGAATCATCCATTAGATCCCATTTCACCTTATTACCAGTGCAGGAGAAGCTCTGTACTGGCAAGAAGCAAGCTACCCTTGGGCTGGGAGTCCCATAAATCCCAGTTGATGGACTTCCAGCCATGGGGGTACCTCATGCACCACTGGGGCTGGAAGCTTCACACTGGGCATGGTCCACCCCTGAAGCTAGAAACCTGTCAGCTGACAGGCCTCCATACAGTAGGGTGTATGTACATATGTACACACACGCTTCACTTATGTTTTATTGAATTCCTTGTCATTTCTAATATTTAAAGGAATTTCTATATTGTGGTGGCTGTATCCTATAAATTAACGCCAGCTACTCCCAATTGACCCACAATCTTACTCTTACAAACTGGTTTTATTTTTAGGAAGCATTGCAGCAAAAATAGGTCATGAAGAAGAGGGTAGTGACCCTGTGTCTGAATTCAGGAGACATATGCCACTTGTAAACCAGTGAGAGAGAAGGCAAAAATATGTTTATAGGAGAAACTGGCAAACTGTTTAGTGAAACTAGCATTGTTGGTGAAGCACAAGAACCAAAGGCAAAGCAACAATTAAAAAAAAAATTGAAAAGTGCATATTATCAGTTTAATGCTGATTTGGCAGAGAGGGTCAGGGCCTCACAAAAGACAGCCCTCTCAGCCAATCAGTGGCAGAGGGAGGAGGAAGGGGTGCCATCTTGGCTGCCTCCCTTCCTGGTAGTAGTTTCCCCCCTTCCCATTCCAATGGGCTGGGCCACAGCAGCCATTGGCTTCCACTGGGGAACCAGAATTTTATTTTTAGTAACGTTAGTTATTTCTTTGTTTGTTTCTTCATTTTTTTTCTGGCAATTCCATACAAAATCATGGGGAACACATTTTTGCAGTGATTCCAGAGACTGCCCTTTTTGCACATTCCATGAAAATCATGAAATCGTGAATTGAGCAGATCCTTACATACTGATGCCTGAGAGATCCAGAGTACTTGTCTCAACAGTACTTTCTGGTTCACCTGAGAGGGGCTGTAAGGCATGTTCTCTGTATCTGTTTAAGTTCCAAGTAATTTCCAAGCTCAGGTGGTGCATGCATTGTTGCATGGCAAGAATGTGGTGTTCAACCTTTCAGCCCTGAAGACTGGATGAGCAGTGTGGGACCATCCATAGGTCTTATTTTTTGTGGGCGTAGCACGTGGGGTCAGTCTGTGGGTGTTCTGGATCCAGCTTTAGAGAAACCCCCTGTGTCAGAGTGACCCCCAAGAACTATCCCAGCCCCAAGTGCATGGGGCAGTGTCATCGCACTTAGGGGCTCTCCACAAGTCTAGAAATTTGGTGGTGTGTAGGAGCTACAGCAATAGCCATAGCTACTACTCACCTGCCACCAAATTTCTGGTCCTGTGAGAAGCCCATTGGGCTGGAGGTTAGGCACTACTGCCTATGTGATACAATATTTAGATTGTGGCAAGAGCCACTTTTCTATGTGATTGAATAGTGTCTAGCACAGTGAGGCCTTGATTTGAAATTTCTAGATATTACCATAATAAAAATACTGAACTTCTGTGAAACTGACATTGTACCCTTAGCATTCTTAACAGTAGTTTGTTTTGTACTGTGATCTTAAAAAAAAAAAAAAAAAAAAATTGAAAAACAGAAATGTCTTTATAGCAGTATCATAACCCTCAACTTCAGTCATTAGCAAGATTTGGAGCTTTAGTTCCATACAACAGATCTTGGCTATCCACAGATGGTGATAATAAGCTGTTTTACTTTGTGAACAAGTCACTATGTGTGAAAGTACTGAAACAAAGTTATAAGCAACTGAAAAATATGACCTTATGAAAGGAAGCATCAGTTAACCTTTTACTATTGTCAGTTTCACAGAAGTTCAGTATTTTTATTATAAATAAATGAAGAGCCTATGGATTTTATCTGTTTTGACTAGTCTGTCCTAATACTTAAAAAACAAACCAAAAAAACCCAAACCCTGGTATATTGCTTTGGCAGGTTTTGTCATTTTATATCAAGCTAGCCCCAAACTAAAAAATGCTGCAGGACAGCAACATGCACTTTAGCAGAAATCAGGTGTCAATAAATATCTGAATGAATATTAGGTAGTAAATTTCAGATATTTGGAGTGTACCATTTTTTTTAAAATGACATGCATTATATTTGATTTATAAATAGCAGATTGTCAGTGAGTATAAAGAATAGAATTAGGCCTATTGATTGTGTTTACCTTTGTACAAGCATTACTCCATTTTCATTTCAAAGGTTGTGGATGCAGTTCTTAATCATCCATTTAACAGTTTCATTTTTATTTATAGCACTTTTTTTAATGTGTTGAACTGCTTTTCTCTGTCCCTAGTAGAAAACTAGGAAGTTTCTTTCTTTCTTTCTTTCTTTTTTTGTTTAATATCAAGAGTGCAAGTCTTTTCCACAACAGTATTTCACTTGAAAAGTGCAGCACAATGATACATTTGTTTTACGCTATATACGTTTTGCACAACTGTTGAGTATGGGAAATTTTAGCCTTTGCTGGAGCCAGTTTTCCAATTCCAGAAAATTGTCCACATCAAATGGGAATATTGCCACATAAATGCCAGCATCCTTGGTGAAGCCAGTGTTACTCACACTGGGTCATTGATCCTCAAGCATCAACTTGACTGGACATTGTGCATGGATGCCTGACACTCAACTCGCAAAACAAGTGCTCTGCTTTCCAGCTTAGTAATAGCATGTGATCTTGCAGTGGCCAGAGGAAATGCTACAAGAACCCCAAGAAAACGGCATACCCCCATTCAAGGCATACCCCAAGAAAACGGATGCTGGCATCAAAAGTTGGAAAGAGCTGGCTACCAACTGACTTGAATGAAAACCCATTTCAAGGTAAAGCATCTTGCTCTTGGAACAGAGAAGAGAGAACAGAGGCATGAAAAAGTGGCAGAATACCAACCTGCAGCCTACTTTCCCGGGTAGAAAGACCTGCAACTTCTATGGATGAATCTGTGGCTCAAGGACTAGACTCTAAAGTCACCTCCATACCCATCAGTGAGCTGTAGTAGAGATCATCTTTGAATCAAGGGATTGCTGCTTATGACCCAGGTGACCAGATGGAGGAGGAGTCAGAAACTATATGAAGTTGTCTCCAGAGCCAGGGAGGTAGTTTGGCCCTTACTTCTGTAGAGAGGAGCTTCCAGGAATCTCTTGCAGTGGGTTTTGTGAGTAGCCCATGGAGGAGCTAAGGCTGTGAGCCTGGTGCCTGCATCAGACAGGAAACCCAGATGGGAGTGGGCAGAATAGGGGAGAAACCTCAGTCAGAGGCAAATCCCAGATTGGGGACAACCCATAGATGGAAGTGGGGAAGGGCCCTGGGAAGAACAACTCTACATTATACCTAACAGTAAGGAGAGCTTAGAGCAGGGGTGGGCAAAATACAGCCTGAGGGCTGGATCCAGCCTGTCAAATGATTGTATGTATCTGGCCTACAGATGATCCTCTGAAAGAGATTTTGTATCTGACCCACAGCTGCTTTGGATTTCAGCACCTCTTGCCCTTCTCCCTTCCTCATGCTGTAGCTTGTTGCAACAGCAACAGGTTCAGTGATCAGGCAGCCATTCCCCTCCATGGCCCTCTTTCACAGCACTCAGATAGGGTTCTCCCTGCTGGCAGGGGTGAGGAAGTGCAGGGGGAAGATGGTCAGGAGACATGGGTTATCCAGGCCCTACCAGGCTCTGTTGGGCTGGGACCTGGTAGGGGCATGGGTGCTGCTAACATGGTGCCATTCTGTGTTCCCAAGTATTGCATCTGGCTGCACCACATGGATATAGGTGAGTGTCAGGCACAGCTCCTGCCCAACCCCAGCTTGGCTCCTGCCTGACCCCAAGTTCCTGGCATGAAGCTGGGTCAGGCAGGAGCTGAGATAGCTACTGCAGCTGCATCTACGTGGCCCAAAGTGGTGCCCAGGAACACAATACAGCACGAGCCCAATCACGTGTCAGGGACTCAGGGCATGGGAGGAGGGTGCAGGGAAAAGGGTGAACACAACATGGCACTGTGCCAGCCAGGCCCAGATAACCTAGCTGTCCCTGCCCCCCTCCCTCATCCTGAGTCCCTGGCACATGGCTGGGCTGGCCTGGTGCCATTCCATGCTCCTGAACATTGCTTTGGAGCATGTCTGTGCAGCTGGAATGGCTCCTGCCTGACCTGGCCACAAGTTGGGGACTCAGGGCTAGGGTGGGGATGCAGGGAGACATATGAGGAGCTCATGTTTATACATGTCTTTGCATGCCTGTGTGCTCAACAAAACTCATTAAGTAGCCATCCAGCCCAAATAATTGCTCACCCCTGAATCAGAGGAATACAAATCCTAGATTTCAGTTGTAGTCAGACTGGAGGACTGGGTTGTGGCTATAATACTTATGGAAGGTGACTGACGGGCATTCTGAGTTTGGAGTCCTGCTGGGAGTAAGGGCTCCAGGTAGGCAGATGCCAAGAGAGAGGCTGAAGTCAGATTAGAGCTTTGCATGGGTACAGGACCCAGCCACCAAGATGGCTAAAGCTTTGTGGCAATATGGTGAAAGCAACAGCACAGCATGGGTAGGTGCTCAAAGGGCTGCAACAGAGAGGGAATGAGGCTAAGATAGAGCCTTGTTTATGTCTCGGATAAAGCAGACTGTGTGGGTCAAAACTTAGTAACTGTAGCCCTAGAAGCCCCAGAGGGCTGAACCCAGTATAGGGCTGTCAGGCCCAGTGGATGACTGAAAGAAATCTGTACGGCATGGTCATGGCTATTGGAGTGCCTGGAGACCATGGTTATTGCCATTAAGACAATTAAAACCATAAGGCTACAATTGGGACCACTCAAGCCCAGTGTCTGAGAATTGGAATTTGGAGGGTTTGGATCCCTAGAGGAAGAGAAGTAGTATTGAGAGCTCAGTGAAGGGCAGCACCAGTAGAATCCATCCAGGGCTCAGGGGGTTGGGGGCAGTCTCCCAATGTAACATAATGTTACATCAAGGCATGGCAGGCACACGTTGCGCTTTGCTCTGTGGAACTTTATGAAGGGGAAGGAAAGGTGCACATTGAGGGACAAAGGGTAAATGTATGAGTCTGGAATAAATTCCCAGTCTACAGAATTATGACAAAATTGAGGAATGGAGAAATTGAAGTCTATGTGTCAATACAGTAAACTAGCATTAGGTCCCCACTTTATACTTTGAGGGATGAGTACCACCAGATACTATGAAAATACCCAATTCTTTAAATATCTCTGAAATTCAAGTCCTAATTATATTTAATTGCACACTCAAAGCCTAAGGCACACAGTATTAACAGATGTTTGGGAAAATGTAGAACTAAGATTGCATAGTAGATAGGAATAAACTTCTGGTTTTCATACTCTGAGTTCAAAATGTATATGTTGGTCCCAGACCATTCATAGTCATGTTATTTACATTAGTTATGCAAGTACTCTAACCTGGTTTGTGCACAGTAATTTAATTGACATGTGATACATATTCATAGCTAGCAATCAGGTATTATTTTTACTTAGTCAAGTATGGAAACACAAACCATCCTGCAGTTAAATATGTATTTTAGGTCACTGGATTCCCACTTTTATATGTTTGACATTATTATTCAGAAATGGGTAAGTGATTTGGAATGTGTTAGGCAGACAAGGTTCTTTGGGTAAATCTGATATCTTTTATTAGACCAAAACAAATTGTTAGAATTTTTCCAACTATTTGAGTTGGTTTAATAAAAGATATCGGATTTAACCAAAAAACCTTGTCTGCCTACGGCCTTAGCCCAACACAGCTACAAACTACACCCTTTGAATGTGTTAGATATTGGATGTAGAATTTTTTTTGGTTTTGGTTTTTTGTAAGTAGCATATGCATTGCCTTGCTAAAGTTAGTTTTTTCTTGAAATAACTTTTAGATTGCCTGATTCAATTTATGATTTGTTCCATTTCTCATTTTACATGTATTTTGTTTAGTCACATTTTAGCTGCATGTGGCAACTTATTTCCTGAGAATAGTGTTAGTATTTTGAAAAGGTGCTATTCCCTATTGTTATGGACATCCTAACAGGTACCTCACAGGACACAGTAAATTAGGTTTTTATCACTTTGTAGAATGTAGTTTTATTGTGCTGTGCTCAGAATCTATGACCGGATTCTAGAACTGCAGAGGATGAATGTTGCAAGTGGCACCTGGTATGTTCAATAAGTATCTTGATTATTTTTTGCTTGAATTTTCTGTCTTACAGTTAACAGTTGCACTATCCTGGCTATTAAATACATAAATTAGCAATCCAAGCATTGCATTATTAATTCAAGAGATACTATAGAAGAGACTCACTGGGCATTTAATCACATACCATTTTGTCCTGCGCTGCGCTGGAGATCTGCTGCTTCAGAGCAGACTCAATCAAGTCTGCTCCGCATGTGAGCTGATGCACACTACACTGCACTGCGTGCAATTATATAAGCAGCAAAATGTGTGTCAGTGCACAGAAAATAGCGGTGGTGCACTTTTCAACATCTCCAAGATATTTTAGTTCAAAAGTGCACTGCCGCTATTTTCTTCATGCTGATGTGCATTTCGCTGTTTATACAACTGCATGCATTGCAGCGCTGTGTGTTTGCACGTGTAAAAAAGCCCACTAATGTTATCTCTCTAATTTAAATTATTCTGTAAATGTTTCAGCTGTACTGATATCTGACTATTTCAGTAATCTGGGGTTTTTCTTCCCTTCACACAACGTTACTTCTAAATTTTCAGTGAAAAAAAATGCTAAACCTAATTCTAATATGATGTAAATTCAGCAAGAAAAATCTCGTTAGTGTTTGGTTAAAGGAAATTCTGTGTTTTGATTTTTGAATGTCAGACACCAAATAGAAAGTGATAAAGTACCTGCCAGAAGAATAGCATTATTGTTACTTTTGGAATGCCCCATATTTCTGCATAAAGTATACAGTTTTCTTATTTTTCCCCCCCAACAAAATCCCAAAGCTAGCAATAGGCACCCCCTGCCATTGGAGGGAGCACTTGTTCTGAACATCACTTCTATAAGGAAAAGAAACTGATCTGAGAAATCCAAGTGTATCACTGTCTAGAATAGCTCAGTACTATAGGAAAACTTGAGCACAACTGTGCCTGTCTGCCTACTACTAATGACACACTCTAAAAGATTCTTACTTACTATATTATATCTTATACAGCCGCGCTTAGGTATCAGAGTATTAAAAAACATAGTATAACCTGAAAGCTAGTGGTGCTTATTTTGAAGAGTATGTATTGCATGTAAAAAATGTGCATAATACATCAAACAAACCTGATTTATGCTATTTAGTAATTACTGCCATACATTTCCTTACTATATTTTTAAGAATTAAAATACCACAAAGAATTCAATTGCTACTCCATCTAACTGATCTATTACTAAGTAGCAATATCTACACTTTAAGCAGAATTCTTTCCTCAGTTACATTTATTCAGTCACATTTCTGTGTTTCAAGGAAATAAAATAAAACTGTAGGACAGAACATATTTTCAAAGGACACCACAACATTTTATTTGTGGGTCAAAATTGTGTGCGCCAGTATGTAATGTGTTGTATCATCATTGCTGAAATAGGGAATAAAGCACATTCTATTTTTAACTTAAGATGTTAGATGTTTAGTCAATGATATCAGCTATCACTTCGGATAAAAGAAAGAGAGGTCATCTTAATTGTTTCAGTGCAACTGGGGCAACTATATTAATAGTTCTCCTTTAGAAATCTGTTTCTTACCTCTTGGTCACATAATGCTGACTAGCAATGAGTTAAAGAGGGCATGAAGGGGGAGAAGGGTATTTTATTCTTCATTTTTAGTATGAAGAATAAAAAAAAGTTTGCTGTAATTATAATTAAATGGATGAATACTTGAGGAGTATTAATTGCAAACAGGAAGTAACGGTTAAAAAAAAAAATCAGAATTTGGACCTGGTTATTTTTCATATCCAAAAGTCCAAAATGATGGTTATGAAGCAAGTCTCACCACATTTGTATGTCCAAAGTATGAGGACCAGAAGCCAGCAATAGATAGAATGGTCAATGTCAATAAAAACTTGGATGCCCAAAGGAGGACTGTAAGGGCATTCATAAATGATGTGGTTGGCTGTCTGAGCTTAAGTACCCCAGCTGCAGCCAGCATTGTTGGAGAGACTCCAAGAGTGCATGCTCACCTTAAACCGTCTAACACCTATTCTGAATGGGTGGAAGCTGATATTAGGGACAAAGTTCTTAAGACAGCATGTTGCCTGCTCCACTGATGGAGGTCCATGCTGTAGGTGACATGCCGTCTGCAGATTTGATTCCTTATTAGCCTGAGTGAAGAATGGGTTCTGAGACTTCAGGTAGTTGTTTGTTTTCTGGGTTGCAGTTACTAGGCTGAGTGCAAAGAATGGTCCAGAACTTGGGGTTTGAGGTCTAGGGCCAGGGTAGTAGCTTGTTTTTGGATTTCAAGGTGGGGGATACTTGAGAGGACTGGAAAGCAGTTAACTGGAGTTATCATCCAGACATGATCCTCATAACCCAAAATAAATGGTTGTGATTGAGTTAGCACTTTTCACCTTGAAAGTTCTTTCCCCTCATTAAAAACTACATTCCCAGGAGGGAAATAGGAATTGTATATCTTTTTATGGGGATTTGGTCAGAAAGAAAGTGCTTCATCTGAACACAACTTACTCCTAAATAGAGGTTGGGTGTTTTGGTAATGGGTTGATAGACTTTTAACAGCTCCCACCATATTTAGAGTAGATTAATTTATGTCTGTGTTGGCAAGTGGGCATTATGACAAACAGCGGCAGCTGAGTCATAAACATGGATTCAGGTTTTCAGTTTCCCATGGGAAAATGGAGAAAAACATGGATTTTCCCCTTTATCAGAGGAAAACAGAAATTTCCCATTTTAGCAGAGAAACCCACAAATTTTTCAGTTTTGCAAAGAGCTCTCTGCAGGATGTCAGAGTTTCAGCTTGCAGGAGGCTGGGAGGGAGTGGGAGGAAGGTGGTCAGGTAGGGAGTGCCATTTTGCTCACCAGGCATCCTGGAGAGAAGCTCTTGCAGGTAAGTAGTGGGTGGGATTGAGGCCCCTATAGGGAGGGAGTTGGGCAGGTTTGGGGCTGCTGCCCAGTCAGCGGGTGTATGGGGCTTGGGGCCTGAGGCCACAATATGTGGCTGCAGGGCCCCAGTGACGGAGGCAGGAGGCTCGTCTGTGGAGCAGTGGATGGGGCTGGCTCCTCACCACTGGGCATACTCACAGGGGGCAAGGGGGACCTGTACCTTGCATGGGGTGGGCTGCAGGCTCGGGTTCCCCACCCTGCTGCCCTCCTCTGGGTCTCCACAGCCCCCTGGGTGCAACTTGGTGCAGCAGGCCAGAGCAAGACTGTGCAGGAAACCTGCTTGCTGGTGTGAGCTTCACACTGCCCTTGCAACACGTTCCCTGTGCACGGCAGCAGTGAGGGGCACAACCCTATGGAGCCATGTGCACAGGGGATGTGTTGTCAGAGCTGTGCAGAGCTTGCAGCAGCAAGATCCATACATGGCTCTGCTGTTCTGTGCAGTGCAGGGTCACACTCCTTGGGCTGCGCAGGTCCTGGGGGAGGGCTTCAGGGCAAGAATCCTGAACTCGTAGCCCACTGCCACCTCATGCACAGATCTGGGGTGCACAGATTCCCTTATGCTCCCCCAGAGTGTGCACAGAGGTGGAGAGCTGGTCCCTCCCCCCTGCCCGAGCCAACATTAGGCAGCAGGGGGCTGAGCCAGCTCTGCTCATCTACAGCAACCAGCACCTCCTGCCAGGGGCAGGGGACTATGGTTCCTGGCCACATAGCCCTGGCAGCTGGGGGCCCCCTCTGGCAGAGCTTGGGGGGGGGGGGTAAGAGATTATGAGGGGGGAAGCAAGGGGCACGAGGAGGGCCAGAAGGCTGTGGAGGGGGGAGTGAGGGGCAACCAGCAGGGCCAGGGCGGAATAAGGGGCCTTTCATTTTAATCATGGATTTGGGTGCTTTATCAGAGAATTTGTGGGTTTTTTCTTTTTGATTTTTTTTTTTTTTTTTTTTTTTTTTTGCCAGGGAAAACCAGAATCCCTGGTCATAAGGCCATCCTAGACATAAGTCTTTAACCCTAAAAATGCTCTGTCCTGGAAGATAGGAGCAGAGCAGAGATACCTGTTCTACACTATCTGAAAATTTTGCTGCATGGGGAAAATAAGCTCCCACTCTCTTGGCTTCATTGTATTACATGTATTTAAAAACAAAAGAATATAATACAGTGTCACTTCTGAATCCTGATCATGCAAATGCCAGAGTCATTAGTTTGGGGCATAGGGTTTTATTAATCTCACCATTTTCATACTTCGCTGTTTTAATCCTCATTAGGAGTTCACTGTAGGGTGCAAGTCTGAATGAAAAGTAAAGCAGGTGGCATTTTCTGTTTGAAGCTGTGCTGACTTGAAGTTTCTCTCTCTCTGGAGTTTTAATGGTCAAAGATTATAATGGCATTTTCTTTTCCTCTGCCTATTAGAGCTAACACTTACTCTAAGATGTACTATATGTAGCTATACTGTATTTTTATAAACTATCCGCTGAAGAGCACTAAGATATGTGCAGAGCACAGCTGAAAGATATCCATGCTTTGTTTGCTCTATAATACAGTATGAGTACAACCAAGGCAATCAAGAGAATAAATATGTGTTTAAAGTCCTTAAGTTTATCTTAACCATACTAAAAAACTTATTTCAAAATGGGATAACTTGTGAAAAATGCAGGCTAGAAAATACATTTGATTAACAAAACTTTAAAAGTTTAAAAATTTTCCACTTTCACTGGCTAGCACTTCTGCCTTTGATTTTTAAAAGTTCTGTCATCTGAATATATGTACGGAAGTGTGCATGTATGCATATACAAAGGCCACATTCACAGAAGACTTAAATCCAAAAATGTAAGGAATTTAAATCAATCATCTTTAGGGGTTGAAATAATACTTTTGATATAGTCAAGTACTTATAACATTCCAAACACTACTGGTAAGAATTGGAATTTTTTATAGCCCTTTCAGAAAAAACATTGAGATTTAGGTATGTTATTCGTGACTGATCTATATTCCAGTTTTGTAGTTACATAGGCAGGAGTTCCATTCCTGTCAGGGGGTTTGACTGAAACCGTGTGATAGACCCACTAGCATCAACTTGCTGCAGTGAGGCTAAAAAAATCATCTAATGTAACTCATTTAAACTCCAATAAGTTCAAAATAATTTGCTTTCATTTAATTTTCACATAGGTAAAATCCAAGAAATGTACATTTTCAAAACCTTAGAAATCCTGAACACTTACTCATTTAAAATCAATCACTTCTGGTTGAATCATGGCCTGGATTACTTCTGTCACATCCCGAATCTTTGCTCTGGGCAGGCAGTAGACGGAAATAACTGTCAATTTCATCTTCCGTCTCCCTGATACCCCTCAGCCTGCTAACCTCCTCCCGGAGCTCCCTCACCTGTGCCTCCAGGGCCTTAAGACGGGCAGCTACTGGACAGGTATGGGGGCCCCCAATCTCTGCGCCCCCCCCCCGGCCCTGCTGGGGATCCCTCGCAGGCCAGGAGGCAGGGGGACATCAGCTCCCCCATGGGCTCAGTCTGGGTGGAGGCCTCAGACCAGCCCCGGGTAGGCTTGGCCCCCTGGGCAGAGGCCCTAGCAGCACTCCTCGTCGACACCATTCTATAAGCTGCTGTTTGTAGATCTGCATGTTGCCTATACCCTACCCTTACAGGAGTCTCTCTCCTGGCCCTTCCTGCCCGCCCGCGAGCGCGAACGCCTGCGCAAATGCCGGCGCGCTCTTACAGAGCATGCCTGTTTGCATGCTTTGTTCGCGCTGTGCAGCTCGGGAGCATGGCTTCCTACCGGCTCAGCTATAAGGGACCCGGGGGGCTTCCCCTCTGGATCCGGCTCAGGTGTGCCAGGTTCCTCCGCCCCACTTACCTTCAGGGGATCAGCTGTTGCTGCCCCCGCTGCTGATTCCTCTGCTGCTGCTGCTGCTTCCGCCTCCAGTCAGTGAGTTAGTAAGGGGGCACACGTGCGTGTGGGACACACGTGTGCCTGGATCCTCTCCTTCCCACTGCTGGTTCCCAAGTGCTGGGAACTACGTCACCCCGCAGCTTTTAAAGCCCGTGGTTTGAATTTCCTGCCCCTGCCCCAACAGCCAATCAGGCGCCCCGGTCTACCCGGAAGTGCCTGCTGGCAGTTCCTCCACCTACACTCCCCCACTGGGGGGATCCGGTGCCACCAGAGCCTGCTCCCCAAGGGTTAGCCCCGGGGGTGCTCCCTGGCCTGGGGGGACAGTCCCCTCCCTAGCCCACCCTGTTTGCGCACTCTGTTCGCACTGCATGGCTCGGGAGAGCGGCTCCCTACCAGCTCAGCTATAAGGGACCCGGGGGGCTTCCTCTCCGGATCCGGCTCAGCTGTGCCAGGTCCCTCTGCCCCACTTACCTTCGGGGGATCAGCTGTTGCTGCCCCCGCTGCTGATTCCTCTGCTGCTGCTGCTGCTGCTGTTTCCGCCTCCAGTCAGTGAGTTAGTAAGGGGGAACACATGCATGCGGGACACACGTGTGCCTGGATCCTCTCCTTCCCACTGCTGGTTCCCGAGTGCCTTCATCAGTGACTTGGACGAGGGAGTGAAGTGTACTCTGTCCAAGTTTGCGGATGACACAAAACTGTGGGGAGAAGTGGACACGCCGGATGGCAGAGAACAGCTGCAAGCAGACCTGGATAGGTTGGACAAATGGGCAGAAAACAACAGAATGCAATTCAACAAGGAGAAATGCAAAGTGCTGCACCTAGGGAGGAAAAATGTCCAGCACACCTACTGCCTAGGAAATGACCTGCTGGGTGGCACGGAAGCGGAAAGGGATCTTGGAGTCCTAGTGGACTCCAAGATGAACATGAGTCGGCCATGTGACGAAGCCATCAGAAAAGCTAATGACACTTTATCATGCAACAGCAGATGCATGATGAATAGATCCAAAGAGGTGATACTTCCCCTCTATCAAGCTCTGGTCAGACCGCAGTTGGAATACTGCATGCAATTCTGGGCACTGCACTTCAAGAGGGATGTGGATAACCTGGAGAGGGTTAAGTACTGTTATGCATGCAATCTTCCAGAAAATGTTCTCTTCCCATGATGCTTCTGGTTGTTGGGGCATGCTGCTGTGCAGACTCCCCTATGTTCTACCCTTCCACTTCCTGAGCCAACACTATCTCTGCCCCAAGGGGTTGCACCAGTCTTGCTGGTGTTGGGGGGAAGTAGAAGACCAGGGGTTCAGATGGTACTATGCCAGGCCTTTTACCCTATTGGGCCTCTTCCCCTACCTACTCTGCCCAACAGCCAAGAGGAGCTCACTGGTCCACAAGACCAGGAAGAGGATGACTGGTAGTCTGCAGGCACCATGGGGCCTGCAGACCTCTTGGCTCCTGTGATCCCCTGGGAGCAACCTCTCCAGGTCCTGGAGAGCATGCTGTGCTCCAGAAACAAGGGTGATTCACCTTGGACCACTGGGGGATTTCAGTCTCATCTTCAACACTATGATGGTGATGGTGGAGGAAGGCAAGGAGCCAAAGTAGTGCAATACCACGATGTACATGTAGGCCCATAGGTTCCATGATGCCTTGTACATGTACAGGAGGATGGTGGGGTTGCTGCTGAGCCCTGCACCCGGTGTTGCCCCTGATAAACCTACTGACACCCCACAGCATTGAGGTCACTTACCATTGTGACCCTCAATGTCCATTGTTGCAGGAGGGTTTTATGTAGGTACCAGGTACTCTCCTTACTTTGGGAGGGGGTGTGACAGGTACACGACCTGGGCCGACCTAAACGTGGCCCGCACACCTGTTCCTGGGGCAACCGCCTGCCTACTCTCCTGGCATGCCTTGTTGTTAATTGATTAATTGGTGTTACTTAGCGGGAGGCTGCCCTTGTACCACCCCGCTAGCAGGGGGCGCTATCTGTGGCTCCATTTCCTTCCCTCCACCGCAGTCCAAACCTTGCCAATGGAATAGATGTTATGTCTCATTCTAATTATGATCTGGTCCCTTTTTGTCCTCTGAGCTTCCTCAGTCACACTGCCCCCTCTCTGGGGCTCCCCAGTAATGCCGCCCCCTTTCCGGGGCTCACCATGCCTGCCCTGGGGCTTCTCAGTAACTGCCCCCTTCTCTGGGGCTTTCACCCCCTCTCAGGGCGCTCCTCAACACTGCTGCCCACTCTCGGGGCCTTCTCTGTCAAGCTGTCCTCTCTCGGGGCCTTCTCTGTCAAACCGCCCTCTCTGGGCTCAACATACCAGCACTGGGCTTCTCAATAAGGCCGCCCCCTCTCTGGGGCTCACCATGCCCTTGCTGGGGCTTCTCAGTACTGCCCCCTCTCTGGGGATTCTCAACTGCCCTTCTCTAGGGCGGGGGCCTATACACCTCAAACGCTGTGCCCTCAGTGGCACTGGGGTCCTCACACTCCTCTATGAGGCCTCCTCCATCCCCTAATAGCCTCTCCCAAACTACCGGTCACAAACAACAACATAAACCCAAGCCCTTCAGCTATAACATAAACAGAAGCCACCTGGCCCTAATAACATTCGGTCCTACCAGCGACCCTTTAACTCTCAGCAATGTTGGACGCTGCTCCTGTATCAGGCTTTTCCTCTCTCCCATGGCAGAGAGCTCCTTCCTCTTTGGCAGCTGGCAGGGAACTGCCTCTGGCCCCAGCCCCTATGGTTTATAAGGGAGCCAGGCCCTGCCCCTTCTGGTCAGCTAACCTTCCCTGGTTGCCCTGGCAACCCACAGCTGGGCTTCTTATTCCCTGCTAGGGCTTCCTCCCTAGCAGTTTTCCCCTCTTTGGGAGCAGGGCACCTCAGTGGGAATATTCAGGGGGAATATTCTGTGCTTTTCCTGCAGGAACACCAACCAGATGAACACGGTGCCAGTGAGGACTTCAAAAATGTGTACCTGGTGTGAGACCTCTTTAAGCTTATTCACCAAGAGGGCCTGTCATTCATCCTCCTGTCCCTTGACCAGGAGAAAGCATTTGAAAGGGTGGATCATGGTTACCTCACAGGCATGTTGAGAAAATTTGGCTTTTGTTCCCATTTTGTGTTGTTTCTCTGGGTGCTGTATGCCTCGGTAGAGTGCATGGTCAAACTCAACTGGATGCTGATGGAGCCCATCCTGTTTCAGAGGCATTGCCTTCTATCAGGCCAGCTCTACACCATTGCCCTCAAGCCCTTCCTCTGCCTCATTTGCAAGCAGATTGCTGGACTGGTGCTCCAAGAGCCAGCCATGAGGGTGACCGTGTCACTGTATGTTGTTGATGTGTTCCTCACCATTCAGGACCCAGGTAACCTGGAGCAGGTGGAGGCCCATTGATCCATCTACTCATTGGCCTCCTCTGTCTGGATCAACTGGGTCAAGAGCTCTGGCCTGATGATAGGTTATGGGTGGCAGGTGGACTCACTCCCACCCATGATCCAGGGCATCTGCTGGGGCATGGGCTCACTGCTGTACCTGGGACTCCACGTATTCTCCAGACACCCTTCTCTGACATAGGACTGGCACCAGCCAAAAGGTTGCATGCACGGGCAGGCCTGCTGCAGTGTCTGTTCCTCTGTGGGAGAGTGCTGGTCCTGTTCATGTTCTGGTATTGCTTTAACACCTTGCCTATGCCCTCGGAGCTCCTAGTCAGGCTCCAGAGATGGGTGCTTGGGTTCTTCTGGCCAGGATGGCACTGGGTCTCTTCAAGAAGGTGGGAGCCTCCTTTGTGAGAGGGTAGGCAGGACCTTATATGCCTATTCCACTAGGTCCACATCTTCTGCCTGTAGCCCCTACAGTGGCTCTTGTATGGTGCCAGTAGTGATGTGACGTGGAGCGACTTTGTACACACCTTCCTCCAAGGGTTCCAATATGCCTACCAGCACTTCTACCTATGATGTTTCCCTAGCCATGACTTGGAGGAGCTGTTGGAGTTTTACCAGGACCTCCTCAGTCTGGTCTCCACTCTAGGTCTCCAGACAGGCTCACCTAAGGCACCGACTGTCTTGCCAAGCCACTGCTGAAAGATCAGCAGCTGGTGGTACCAATGATGGAGGTACACTGAAGGATGGTCCTGGTCAGCATCACCTGTATTGGCGATGGATTAGCCTCCTAGGCTATTCCAGGCAGGACTGGGAAAATATATTTGTGGTAGCCCATCACATGGAGCTGCCCACACTGTGTGCACCCTTCCATCTACTCCAGGTGACCAAGGCCACCCTACCAGATACTACTCTCACCTACATTCACCAGGTCCTGGCTGAGGACAGTCCTCACTACTTGGTATCCCCTATCCCTACCTCCCCCTCATCCCAAGCTTGCCGTGGGACCCCTGCCTTGGCAGCAGAGGCAGATTAAGGTGTATTGGGGCCCTGAGCAAACACAAAATTGGAGGCCCCCTTGCCCCACAGGAGCTGGGTTGTGGTGGGGGGGAGGGGCCCCTTTCCCTCCTGGTGCTGGCTGGGGAGGCTGGGTGGACCCTGCAGGGCTGGGGGTGAGAGAGGCACATGCTTACCTCTTCTTCCTGCTCCCCTCCCCCCACAGCCGAACATGCATACATGCACACACACAGGCATGCACACAGACACAGGTGTGCACTCTACTCTCACTCACTCATTGCACATAGACACACAAGCTCTTTCTGCCATGAACACAGACGCACACAGACAGACAGACACAGAGAGACAGACATACACATCCAGACGCACACTATCCCCTCTCAGGACCTCCTCCCTCCCCCACTCTTGATCACACTGAGAAGCCCCCTGCCTGCCCCCCACTACAAGCCACCCACAGCTCTATCTAGCTCCCTGTCCCAACCCCTATTACATTTACCTGCAGGGAGCTGCTGCCTGGCTTTGTCCTTTGTGGCTGTGCACACGCATGGGGCAGAGCTGGGCTGGGAGCACCACACTGTGTCTCTGAGGACAAGTGGCAGTGCTGGGCAGGGTGGCTACAGGGGGGAGGGCTAAGATGGATTTGGGGGGGCTATGGCCAGCCCCTCAAGACCTCCCAGTGCCGCTCCCTACCCGTCCGCAGAGGCACAGTGCTGTGTGCCCAGCCTGGCCCTGTCCCCCTGCCTCCTGTTGGTGGAGGGACTCCACTTCTGGCTCTTGAAGAATCTGAGATAAATATTATCCTTTCTAGTAGCTTTTCCATTTCAGTGGCTGTAAGGGCCTTGTTTGGTCCCTCTGTTGCATCTGCTGATAGTAGTAATAGTGTGGGGCTTTATCAGATATTTAGAATGAGCTCTTTGTAGAACTGCTGCCTGATCAACTTGTCATTTTCAGTCCTGAGTTATGTGCAGTGTCCACCATTCATTGACCCTTTTTTTGTTCTGATGGTGCATTTTTTCCATATTTGTGACTAACTTGAGAGAGGCTTTGCAAATGGAATGAGTGAATTCAAGATCCTTCACTCTGCCTGTCTAAAGTGATTCTGTCACTTTAGATAGGCAGAGTTATGTGATTCTATTTTGCTTTTGCTGTGTTCGGATCATCATTCATCTTTGAAGGGTGCTTTTGTCTTTCATTTTCAGCAAGGAGTACAGACCTTCTTTATTCTCAGGGCATATATTTTATGGCAGCTTTGATGAAGAAAGTGAAAGCCAGTGGTTGTTTTCTGGAATCAGTTTAGTAAGATATGCTCCTTCAGTAGTTTGTGGTATGTGCAATCCGGTTTACTTTTGTGGAAATTCCACGGTGGTTTTCACATTTAATAAACATGATGCTATTATTACATGTTACTGATAAATACAACGAAGGTCATCAAAGAGACATTGACTTACTGTTCTCTGTATGATTAACAATATGAAATTGGCTAAGTCTTTATCTGGGACAAATAAAACACTGAGCTCTACCAACTTAATGTGACAGGCCTTCCACATTCTCAAGGGGAATAATATTGATGATGTTATATAAGACATTCATACTCTAGTATTAGGTGAAGTTTTCTTCTATGTTAAGTGTAATGTTTTCCAAGTGGTAAAGTTTGTCAAACTTCTGCTTTCCTTCTTTTAAAGAACTTTACAAATGTCAGATGAATATGGATTCATATTGAGACATTTTGCACAGCATTGAAATGTAATGGAGTGAAATGGTTTGATTCATCTGTACTTACTTTCTTTGATACTAGATATTTTTTTTAACAAAATCACTAACTCATTATACTTCTTTCCTTTTTTTAAACACCAGTGCTAACTGTCAATTTAAGCAACATAAGTAAGCTGCAGACCAATTTCTATAATATATCCTTTGAATATCACATCACAATATATTGTGGGTACGTGAAACCATACAAGCTTTGGGCAAATGGTTTCTTTAATAATCCAGGGACACCTCCAATTACTATATCCATGTGGTGCCTTTGAGTGTATAAATTTTTTAAAAAGATAATGAAAACACGGTTAGCTTATAACAGTATTCCTCTGACTGAATCACTCTTTTGAACCAATTCATTCAAAAGAAAAAGAAATTTTAATCAAGGCCCTTTTTTTGGTCAAACTATTGCTTTCCCTGCAAGACTTATTTAATTTTAATTATGTAATAATGTGCTTAATAACAATAATTGGGTTTTAATGAAAATCTTGTCTCAGTAAAGGCTTCAAGGGAGATCTTGAAATTCTTTTTAATGCCAAATATAGATATAGCACATAATGTAGTTTTACCATGTAGCCTTTAGCAAAAGAATCTGTTATTATAGTGTTGCTCATTTTCTTTCCATAAAATAATTTTGTGTATGAGTGATTTGTACTTTGTAAGTACTATCCTATGCTTCATGGGAGAAAAAAGTGTCATTGACTTCTTAACTTTAATTTAAAAAAAAAAATCAAATTGCATTACTGTTGTTACTGCTTATTGTCTCCCACATCTGGTCAGAATCCTTTTTCTACCTTGGAAAATCGGGATAGTCCATTTAGACTTAAAACTCTTTTGTCTTAGTTCATGAAGACATCAAAATTTTCTGGCCAAAATGCAGAAGAAAAGCACAGCTGTAAATGGGAGCCCCTGGGGCTCCATTGAAAGCTAAACAAAATTGGTGCCCCCTCCTATGAGCTTTTCCAAATATGGGTTAGGTTTGAAGTGAGAGAGGGAAGAAGAATTAAGAAGAATTAGAGGGGTAGCGAGAGACGGGTGAGGGAGGAAGGGAGAGGGTTCTTTTGAATGCAAAGATATTTGAACCTTTACAGGGTTGTCTAAAATAGCCATGTTAGCAACCTGATTTGATCTGGTACCCACTGAGACAAGTGGAAAAAGCTCTTACTGCCTTCAGTGATGGAGGATTGGGGATTAATCCTGTGTCATTTAATTCCTTAATGTTTTACATATCTTCCACTGAATGAATGGACAGTAGTTGTCAAATGAACACAAATAGTAGGCTTTGTTCCAAACTCTTGTTCTGTTTTAATGGAATTTCCTTGATCAATATTAAAATGTGTAAGTGATTTATAAACTGGAGTCCATAAGGATAATTAATGATGATGCCATACCATTTTTCACTTGGCAGATATAGAAAAACATGAAACTACTTGCTTCGGTGGGCACATATTTGAGATGCTAAGATTGCACTGTTCGTGCTTGTGTAAATTTGGTTACCATTGAAGTAAATTGAATCTCCTCCATTGCATATACGCTTTGTGCTTCCCCGCCAGCTCAGGAGTAAAATGTCAGTAAAAGAACTGTTAACAAGAAAACCCTTAAATTCAAGCCTGCTTAAACACCAGAATGCTTGGAATCAAAACACTTTCTGAAGCATAATGAAAACAAAGTAGAAAACCTCTACCTACTCCTTGAAGTTCCAACAGCAATCCTAAAGAGCTCTATGTTCTTTGTGAGGCTTGTTATCCCTAAATATAACATTTTCATTTTGAAATCCTTTTACTTGAATGCTACAGCTTAACTGGCAAGATATGCTGTTTAGTCACAAAACAAGGATGAGTCTTTCTTTGCCTCACACTTAGGTCAAGGAGAAATGTTTGCTAAAGTGCTATCAAAATTAATACTTGAATACAGAATATATATATATATATATGTCAGAAAAAAATTACATTGTGGCATATTAACTAAATCTGGGGGACTAAATAACTCTTAAAGTTGTATTTTTTGCAAGTTATACAAATATGTTGCTTTGTTTCAGAGCCTCAAAAATTGTCACTGAGCCACATTTATTCCTTTTACAACTCTACTGCAGTTAACGGAACTAACAATATATTAATGTACTATTTTTGTTATAGATATCTTTCTCCCTTGGGTCTAGCATGGTGCTGAGTGTTCCTAGAGAGCTTTTACACTGCCTTTGTGTCACATCAAGGAGTACCACTGTGAAGCATGTCCCATCGCCATATTCCTTGTTTATTCATGCCAGCTCCTGAAAATGGTCCAATGAAGTAATCTTAGAGCGTCCCTGAGTATGTGCCTAGTGCTGTTCACTTTGGACGCTTATTAGCATGTTTGGGTGACTACATTTTCTCCTTTCTGGGAGTTTTAAATGCAGAAAACTCTTACGGCCCATAGACATAATCTAGGTAAGTAAAGTTCTCTTTGACCACATGAACTACCTTCATTTCTGAGCCTGAGTCAGTGCACCCCCACAAGTGCATACATGCATTTCCCTGGAGACAACTAGCAGCAGCACATATTTGTGCTGCTGCTAGTTGTCCCTGGAGAACACCCCTGCATGTGTGCTCTGGTGTATGGCATATTGCCCCAGGTGGGGTAGGGGGAAGCTGGGGCCAGCACCTGAGCTGGTTCCAGCAGCCTTATTTGGGGTCCTGGGGGCCTCCCAGGGCTGCAGCAGCACTGATCCAGGCCTGTGGAAGCTAGCCTACAGCTGGAGCATGGCTCTGGTTATCAGGCTCTGGTTTCAGGTAACGCATACTGCAGCCGTACGTGCCATGCCGCTTTTTTCTTTCATGCTTTTCTTATATACCAGGAGTTCCTGGTATGTAATTTTGTCTCCGTGCACGCAGAACCTATTCACATGTGCCATGTGCATTTTTCAGCATATCAAAAACCTTTGAGGTGCTGGAAAGCACGCATTCCCACTTAGGAGGACACAGCCAGCATGTCTCTGCACCTCTTTCATCCTTAAGCTACCCGGTTGGTAAATTAGCATCCCTAAGTCTAAGTCCTCTGAAGGACCTGACCCAGGAGGCATGCACAGAAAACACTTAAAATAAAATCCCATAGCTACTTTTTTTCAGAAACAAGAACAACTGTGGGGTGTCTACATTTTATCTAGTCTAATGTTTAGAACATTTGCCCAGAAAGTGTAAGTAATGGGTCCTAGGCTTTCCTCAGCCTCAAGGCTTTTGTTGAAGCCTTTCTGGTTCCCAAGATAGTGCTGCAACCACCAGTTATAGGCTAGACTGGAGTAATGGCAGCACATGCTAGTCCTCCAGAAGCTCTATCACTGCATAGAAAGAATGCAAGACTCATAGGTCCTGGAAAAAATATACAAGGAGTATGGTTTTGCAGACTAAGTATGAGGAAATTGTTCTGCTGCCTACATTTCAGTGGGAATTTCAAGCTATGACTCCTAGTCCCACAGTCATTTGATTCTAGGAAAGAAAAGGGAATTCAGTCATACTCTTCTTTGGCATTTCCTAATGGTTGGCTTAGTTGCCTTTCTTCATAGTCTACATGTTGTTACGAATCCTATTCTTAGCCACCTGTCTCCATATTTTGTAGAGGAAGTTAGAGCACTTAATATAAATGTATTAATTCTGCTCCCAGAGCTGAGCTCCTGCAAGGTAGCTGTGGTGACTTTTATAACCACCATACTGAAGTCCACTGTATCATAGCGCATATTTCATTCACATAACAAGGTGGTAAAATATTTATTTAGCATCATCACCCATTTCTTCTGGACTCTTTGGAGAATTCTCTATTGATTCTAGGAAGCTATATTGGGAGGGTTGGAAAGGAATTGGGGAACAAATATGATATGGGGTGAACACACCACTATCCAAAAAACCTTAAGACAGAAATACTATTATACACTGTAAGTGGTTTCTGGGGCAACTATTGGGAACAGATATAGCACTGACATTTCTTTTTGAGATTTTCTGAGAGTAGGACCAGTGTAGAGATATGGCTGATACAGAGAGAGGCCCAGGCCCTAATGTTGCTTATTCTCAAGATCCACACACATCCTAAGGTTTTAAGTTTGCAGGCTGGCACTGATAGACCAACTGAAGAGAAATACTTGAGATGATTTCCTTCACAGTCTCTTCTTTTAGCATTTTGCTTAAAGAAGAGCTACTGGTCCCACAACATCCATCAATATCACTGTATTGTACTATTAGCGTACATGGTTTTGAACAGTGATTAAAGAATATTGTAGTCATTTTTGTTGTTTTTCATTTTGTTTATCATAAAGTTGCAGGCAAATTTGGCAACTGTACTTCGATATTTCTTCTTTTTTAATTTTTTTTTATTTTGTTTCCTGTATCTTTTAGAAGCACAGAGGAAAATAAAAGCAACACGCAAATCTTCCTGAGCTGTGTGTGTATGTATATATATATATATATATATATATAGCACAGTAAAATTAAAGGTGTTTTCTGTGACAGACTGAGGATATGTCTGGGTCAAATCATGAACACCCTCTTGCTTTGTGATTTCTGTTTTTAACAGTAACCTTCATACTAGATTAAAGGAGCCAGTGGAAAAAAAAAACAAAACCATCTAATATGGAAAGAATCCTTTTCATGCTGAGTTCTTGGATACCTCACAGAGAGTTACTGTGAGTGAGATGTCAGCGGTAACTTCTGTTGACCATGTTTTTCTACTGAAACAGTGGGTTTTCTTCTGGTAGAACCACTGAGTTTGAATAATCACTATCTACACAGAACATGGAGATGAAAAGAGCAGAGGACTAGGCAGAAGTAGAAGTGTAAGTCCCTTAGATAAAGCAAACATGCAAAATGAGGAAAGAAACTATTCTGTGGATGTTTCTCTGAGCAAGGGTCCAGGTGGCTTCTTCCAACAACAAGAAGCATGTGGATATATGGGAAGAAAAAATTGGAGAAATCCCACCAGCACTTTAATGACTTCCATCAAAATGACCTTGAATACTCCACTCAAGAAATTCATTTCTTTGCACCATTGTGAAAGTTTGCAATGGCCATATCATCACCATATTTCCTCAGAAACCAAGTAACTGCTACCATATCTGCTCTGATCCCACCAACTGGGATGAACCACATCAGGGTTTGGGATCTAAAACAGGATCCTTGATGTGTTCATCCCAGTTGGTAGGATTAGAACAGATATGGCTGTGACATAGAACTTGACTAGAGGATGCATCTAGTGGAGTGCTGACAAAATATGGTGCTGTTATGGCTCCTCTGCCATCTTCCGCTCCACACACAAATTGAGTTCAGATTGATTTCTAAAATTGCATGAGACATGGTTTCTGTCAGGCTTCCAGAAACCAAACCAAGAAGCCTTACATGCAGTTCTAGATTTTACTGTGAATATTTTGGACAGCTATAACAAGACATAAGATGATAGGAAAGTAGTGCTGGAAGGGACTTTACAAGGTCATCTAGTCCAGGCCCCAGCTCAAGACCAGATCATCCCTGACTAGCTTCATAGTAGCCAAGTGTTTGTCTAATCTGCTCTTCAAAGTTTCTAAGTATGGTGACTCCACAAATTCTTTATATTGCCTGTTCCAATGCTTGGCCAGAAAACTAATCTCCAACCTAAATTTCTTCTTCTGAGCTAGGGGCAGACATTACACATAAACCAGTTTAAGTGATCAGAAACTGGTTTAAGCCTGTAACAGAAGAGATGTTCAGTGCACATAAACTATTTTGAAAGTGGCTGAAACTGGTTTGAGATAAACCTGGTTGAATGTAGTATCAGAATTAACTGATTTGGGTCAAACTGGTTTATGTAATGTCTGTCCCAGGCCCTTTGCTGGTTTAAGATAAACCAGAGTCCCCCAGTATCCCAGCATGTTCTCTGGGCTGGGTGGGGTCTCTGCTCCACATCAGGGCTGGCCCCTCCCTTCTACTCCCTGGCTGGAGCTCAGCACAGACTTGCAGGCACAGAGCATTTGCTTGGCTTCTCCCTGTTAAGCAGGGATTATTCTGCCCTCCCCTCTGCCTTACTCAGATACCTCATCATTACCTAGAAGACCACATACTGGCCATGGTCCATGCTGTGGGAGAAGAAGAGCTGTTTAAGAAGAGCTCCATTAGTTAATAGAGAGACGGTTTATTTTCTTAATGAGTTGATAAACACTGAGTTAGGTGTGATAAACATCCCCTGCTGGGCAGCTCAGGAGTGAGGGAATAATCAGAGCATCCTGCTGGGGCCTGGCCATGCCCCCTACCAGCTCTGCCCTGTGGAAGCCAAGGGAAGGCTGCTCTAGCACCCCCAGCTTCTAGCCTGAGCTACTGCAGGCATGTGCCTGCATTTCTGCAGTGTCTGTCTGGGTAACAAACTGATTTAGCCTAGCCAGGTTAGACTAACCCGCAAAGGTTGAATCAATTCAGTCTCAGGCTTTTGAATGCCTGCCCCTAGCCCTGTAGTGTGAACCCATTGCTTCTAGTCCTGTCTGCTACAGACGCAGGAAAAAGCCCAGCTACACCCTCTCTGTAATCATGCTTCAAGTATTTGAAGTTTGTTATCAAATCCTCTCCTCAGTTTTGTCTTCTCCAGGCTAAATAACCCTTATTCTTTCAGGCTTTTCTCAAAAGGCATGCTTCCTAGGCCTCTATGACAGCATGGGGCCAGAGTTTCCATGGAGACAAGACTCCAGCAGTGGTGGCAGGGCATGTGGCTGGGCAGGGAACCGCTCCAGGGCCAGAGCTGGAATCTTGTGGCAGTGACAGTGTGGTCCGGAACCAGAGCAGCGCTGGGATAAAGGATTAGCAGCCAGATTTGAAAGAAGGAATAAAAGATTAGCAAAGCAATTTTTGTTTTTTAAACATCACTCACTTTTACTCTTAAAAGAACTTTGTGGGAGAAAATGCACAAACCCACCAGATTCTGATCTCATGTTTCTGTTATATGAGAAGTCTGGTCAAGAAAAAGCAAACCAGGCCTTTTTTGTTGTAGGCAGAAGTTAGGGCAAGGTAGCACCTTAAGCTGCAAAGAGACCTTTAATTTGAGGTGGTCTGGACTAATCCAAGTCAAAACTTGGAATAAAAGAAGTGTGACACAGGCCTTTATAGTCATAGGCCTTCCAAGCTGCATTGCTGCTCAGTGGCCAGAGAAAACCTGCAGCCTGACAGGTTTGTCCTTGGAAGGACTAGCAATTAACTTGAATCAGCTGATGTTAACTTACAGGTGTGCACAGGATTGTCCCATCTGAAAAATGTTAGTATTTTTTATTTTTCATGTATCACACATACTTAAAGTGGAGCAATGGACTGGCGTGTCTAGGCCAGATCAAGAAAGGGGGGGGGGGGGTTGCACTTTATGTCAGTGAGCAATATACATCAATCCTCATCAAGAGAGAATTCAAGGTTGAGGAAGTAGAAGGATTGTGGGTTAGGCTACATGGGGGGCAAGGAGAAAGGGATTTGGTGGTAGGGGTCTGCTACAGACCCCCACACCAAGGGAAAGAAATAGATGCGGGGCTCCTGAGGCAACTCTCGGAGACCATAAAAGCTAAAGAGGTGGTAGTCATGGGGGACCTAAACTACCCGGACATCTGCTGGGAGACGCAGACAGCAAGGTCCCATCGCTCACGCAGGTTTCTAACCTGTGAACAGGACCTCCACCTGACACAGGAGGTACACGGTCCCACTAGGGGGAATGCCATACTGGATCTGGTATTGGCAACAGGGGATGACATGATAGGGGACCTCCAGATCGGTAGCCATTTGGGAGAAAGTGATTACCTAATAATAGAATTCAATATAAGACGTCGAGTAGGTAAGGTAAGTAGTAGGGTGAAAGTGCTAGACTTTAGGAAAGCTGATCTCAATGCACTCAGGCGATTAGTCAAGGACGCACTGCAGAGTAGGAGTTTTGAAGGGATGGGAGCCCAAGAAGGGTGGCTGTGCCTTAAGGAAACGATCCTTCGGGCACAAAGCAAGATGATCCCCGAGTGAGGCAAAAAAGGGAAAGGGGCCAGGAGGCTTCCATGGCTGACCAGAGAAATCCAGGGCAGCCTAAGGGCCAAAAGGGGATCACATAAAAAGTGGAAACAGGGTGTGATCACTAAAAATGAATATACCTCCTCTGCTCGTGCTTGTAGGGAGGCAGTTAGGCGGGCCAAAGCTACCATGGAGCTGAGGATGGCAACCCAAGTAAAAGACAACAAGAAATTGTTTTTTAGATATATTGGGAGTAAAAGGAAGGCCCAGGGAGGAATAGGACCCCTGCTAAATGGACAGAAACAATTGGTGACAGACAGGGGGGACAAGGCTGAACTCCTCAACGAGTTCTTTGCCTCAGTGTTCCTAAGTAAGGGGCATGACAAGTCTCTCACTGGGGTTGTAGAGAGGCAGCAGCAAGGTGCCAGACTTCCATGCATAGACCCTGAGATGGTGCAGAGTCACTTGGAAGAACTGGATGCCTTTAAGTCGGCAGGCCCGGATGAGCTCCATCCGAGGGTGCTGAAGGCACTGGCCGACATCATTGCAGAGCCACTGGCGGGAATATTTGAATGCTCGTGGTGCACAGGCCAAGTCCCAGAGGACTGGAAAAGGGCTAACGTGGTCCCCATTTTCAAAAAGGGGAGGAAGGAGGACCCGGGCAACTATAGGCCAGTCAGTCTCAACTCCATCCTTGGTAAAGTCTTTGAAAAAATTATCAAGGCTCACATTTGTGAGAGCCCGGCAGGGCAAATTATGCTGAGGGGAAACCAGCACAGGTTTGTGGCGGGCAGATCGTGCCTGACCAATCTAGTCTCTTTCTATGACCAGGTTACGAAACGCCTGGACACAGGAGGAGGGGTGGATGTCGTATACTTAGACTTCAGGAAGGCCTTCGATACGGTATCCCACCCCATACTGGTGAACAAGATAAGAGGCTGTGATGTGGATGACTACACAGTCCGGTGGGTGGCGAATTGGCTAGAGGGTCGCACCCAAAGAGTCGTGGTGGATGGGTCGGTCTCGACCTGGAAGGGTGTGGGCAGTGGGGTCCCGCAGGGCTCGGTCCTTGGACCAATACTCTTTAATGTCTTCATCAGTGACTTGGACAAGGGAGTCGAATGTACTCTGTCCAAGTTTGCAGATGACACAAAGCTATGGGGAGAACTGGACACGCCGGAGGGCAGGGAACAGCTGCAGGCAGACCTGGATAGGTTGGACAAATGGGCAGAAAACAACAGGATGCAGTTCAACAAGGAGAAATGCAAAGTGCTGCACCTAGGGAGGAAAAATGTCCAGCACACCTACAGCCTAGGGAATGACCCGCTGGGTGGCACAGAGGTGGAAAGGGATCTTGGAGTCCTAGTGGACTCCAAGATGAACATGAGCCGGCAGTGTGACGAAGCCATCAGAAAAGCCAATGGCACTTTATCGTGCATCAGCAGATGCATGACGAATAGGTCCAAGGAGGTGATACTTCCCCTCTATAGGGCGCTGGTCAGACAGCAGTTGGAGTACTGCGTGCAATTCTGGGCGCCACACTTCAAGAAGGATGCGGATAACCTGGAGAGGGTGCAGAGAAGGGCAACTCGTATGGTCAAGGGCCTGCAGACCAAGCCCTACGCGGAGAGCCTAGAGAAACTGGACCTTTTCAGCCTCCACAAGAGAAGGTTGAGAGGCAACCTTGTGGCTGCCTATAAGTTAATCACGGGGGCACAGAAGGGATTTGGTGAGTATTTATTCACCAAGGCGCCCCCGGGGGTTACAAGAAACAATGGCCACAAGCTAGCAGAGAGCAGATTTAGATTGGACATGAGGAAGAACTTCTTCACAGTTCGAGTGGCCAAGGTCTGGAACGGGCTCCCAAGGGAGGTGGTGCTCTCCCCTACCCTGGGGGTCTTCAAGAGGAGGTTAGATGAGTATCTAGCTGGGGTCATCTAGACCCAGCACTCTTTCCTGCTTATGCAGGGGGTCGGACTCGATGATCTATTGGGGTCCCTTCCGACCCTAACATCTATGAATCTATGAAAAGGATTTTTCCTGGGAGAAATGCAACACCTGTTTACACCAGGGGTGGGCAGTTATTTCAGCTGGTGGGCCACTTAATGAATTTTGGGGTCCTGTTAAGTGCCACATACATCTCTCTCTCTCTCTCTCTCTCTCTCTCCTGGGAAGATGGAAGCTCCATCCCAGAGCCCAACCTGGAACCTGTCAGCTGTAGACCCAGGTAGGAGCTTTTGCTTTGCTGGGTGGATGGCAGCATCTCTCTCCCCCTAATTCCCTCCCTCTCCCTCCAAGACCCAGCCAAAGCTGTGGTTTGCCAGAAGCCCTGACACTCAGCCATGGGCCCAGGCAAGCACTTTTGCTGCACTGGGTGGTGGCAGCATCAGCTGTGGGCACAGCCAGCAGGTTCCAGAGCCCTGACATGGGACCTGCTAACAGCATCGCATCTGACACTGATGCCCACCCAGAGTGGCAGAAGTTCCTGCCTGGGTCTACAGCTAAGCATTGGGGCTCCCAGTGAACTACAGATTCAGCTGGGTTCTGGAGGGAGGAGTGAGGGGTGAGAGACACTGCCACTCACCCAGCACAGCATAAGCTCCTATCTGGGTCTGCAGCTGACACTGCTGGCAGGTTTTGGGTTCAGCTTCAGATGGGAGCTTCCACCATGCCAGGAGGGCAGCAGGTCAGCTGTGGATACTGCCAGCAGGTTCTGCATCCAGGATCCTCAACTTTCCCACAGCAACACCACCTCCCACCTGCTGCAGCAGAAACTCCTCCTGGTTCACAGCTGATTGCTGATGGATGCTGCTGGTCAAAAGTAGTCATACCTACCTACCCAGCACCATGTGGTGGCCGGAGCCACAGATCATCTGTGAGCCAGATCCAGTGAGTTGGCAACTGTTCACTTGAGGGCCAGATTGAATCTGTTGGCAGGCCAGATCTGGCCTGTGGGCCATATTTTGCCCAGCCACGGTTTACACCCTCATGGCAGTATTACATGTTACCTTAAACCAGGCGTGTGTGAAGTCCAGCCTTTGAGCCAGATTGGGCCTATGGCAGACTTTATCTCCCAGCAGCCCCTGCCTGTATCACTGTGGCTGGCTTCCATGCAGACCCCCCAGCACTGGCAGGGCCATGACAGCATGGGGTCAGGGGTTTTCTGTTATTTTTTGTTTTTGTCATCTGGTAGAATCATAGAGCAAGAAGTGATCTTGAGGGTTATTTAGTCCAAACCCCTGAACAAATGCTATCCCTTAACTCAGTGATTCTCAACCAGGGTACCAGGGCACCCTGAGGTGTCACCAGATACTTTGAAGCATGACACGATATGTAAGGAAATAAGTGATATTTGAGAAGATAATCAGATAAGCTTATTTTCCTGGACAATCCCCCTCTCCTGCTGCCCAGCCTCTGTGTAAGGAGATAAGCACTATAATATATGAATTAGTTTGAAATTATGTGCTATGCAGTTTACAAGTGATGGAGGGGTGTCTCAAGTCCAAAAAAAGTTGAGAACCACTGACTTAATCAGCCCAGAAAAATGCCTCTTCTCTTCCTGAAAACCTCCAGTGGTAGATTATTTATTATTTTCATCTGACAAGCCATTGTGAAGGTTCCTTTTTTTTCTTCCAGGTAGCAGTAATAATACATACACCTTATACAGTGTTTTTCATCACATCGATCTTCCTGCCTAGGAACTCAAACATTTCTTTAAGATAAATATATGCAGTAACCTGTGAATGATTTAAAGCTATGAGATGAAGGTAGTAAGAGAACTTATTACCTTATGGATTGCAACTAGTAGAGAACTACAGAATCATATACACTCAGGGAGGATACAGGATTTTGTAAATGCGGTGCAGCACTGCAGGGGTGCCTGCATTCCCAGGTCCTAGACTCCTTCCCCTGTCCTCCTCCCCCCCACACACACACACACACTTGGGGCAGGCAAGCCCTCAGCTGCTGCTCCTTCAGCCCCATCTGAGGTCCAAAGAAAGTAAGCATTCCCCTACTCCCTTCCCCTCCATGCTCAGAAGCATGTCCCCTCCCCTTCCCTTCACACTCCGTCCCTTCCCTTCCCATTCCCTGCCTCCTGCCTGCTGATGCCATGTGCTGTCATAGGAGTGAGATGAGGTCCTGCCTGCTCCAGGTGGGCTGCAGTCACTAGGAACTGCAGCAGCAGCTGCAGTAGCCAAGGAACATGTTTCCCCTACTTGTGCCTGTTTGTAGGCTGGGAGGAAACACTCGTCAGGAGCAGGCAGGGAGGAGGAGTATGCCTATCTGCTGCCAGCATTGTCATAGTCCTTGCCTGAGCAGAACCCCTGTGCAGCCCAGCTGTAGCAGGCAGCTGGTCCCCTCTCCTCCGGATGCCCCCAGCAGCATGTAAGGAAGTGAAGGAGGGGAGGTGGGAAACGCTTACCATTTTTAGATTTAAATCCCTGGCTGCCAGTCCAGTGACATGATCAGAAAGGGGGATGCAGGCATGCCACTGCACCCTCCCTCTCCCCCCCTCCCCCCCCGGATCCACCCCTGTATACACTTGACTTTTCATTCCATATAGTTTCAGGCAAACAGCAAATACACAAATTCACCACAGTAGGACAAGACCAGAATCAAGTGCTATCTATCATACCAATATACTTTTATTTTCCTACTATCATCTAAACCTCTTCATAGGCTTTTAAAGGGAGGTCTTCCCTTTAAATAGCACAGAGAGCTGTTTAAAGAATAATTCCATGCTTATACATGTGTTCTGTATTCCTGACCTGAAATATTTTTGGAGATAAATAAAATATTTTACCTTATTTTTCAGTTATCTTAATGTTGTTTCCTTTGTACCATATCCTCTCCATATACATTAGTCTCACCACAGTGGCATCAGCAAAGTGAAGTGAATCTCTGTGGGCAATGCAAGTCAACATTTCTAAATTTAAAGAGCATAAAAAGAAGAATATCTTTATAAAGTCTGGATAATTGACTGTCCCTTGTACAAATGCACTGAAAAGTGAAGGAAGATTTTCTTCTGGTCCAAGTTACTAGAGTTTAAAAATGTGGGTAGGCTGATTCAGACTAAAAGGACAAATATAGTACTTGACCTTGACAATGTCAACTATTTTTCAGTTTTAATGGAAAGCTTTTCCATAGCAGTATGAATATTTATACCTGACATAAATTAATCAATGACAGTAATAATTAATAAATAGGCCACTCTTCTTACTCACTTTAAATGATTTAGACAAGAGAGATTGCTTGCCTAAGGGAGGACATGTGCTTCAAAATTTTGTTATTTCTGATTTATAACATATTTTACCATTGTCCTATCAGTTGAAGTGTATACAAGTATATTATCCCTTTGTGCAGTGCACAAATTAAAGATATTGTCTCTTTACTTGCTAATACTTGTATAAAGCAAAATTAGCAAAAAAAATCATATTTGGAGTAGGGTCTGCTTTAACTGTTTCTGGAGTAACTACTGAAATGGAGCTCTGATACTGAATATGGTACTTATGACCTATTACAATACAAATACAATATAATTAGTAGTAAAAGAATCACTTAGCCATGGAAAATGTGATATTCAGATACCAAATCTTTTAAATGCCAAACACCTCTAGTTGCTTCTGCAAGCAGTGCCTGCTGGATTACAATATCACTAAGCAGAGGTGTGATAGATATGATGGGGCTAATTCAAAGTACACCAAAGCCAATGCAGAATTCTCCAATTGACTTCAGTGGGCTGTGGATGAGGCCCTATATGCATAAAATAATGCTACCTTAAATTATCTTTAGGTATGAAATGTGGCCTTTTACATTGCATTGTTTCAGCATTAGATTTCTAAAGATTTTTACTCATACAATGATAGAAAATCTCTGCCACTAAGTAATTAACATTTAAGATCAGATATCATGGGTGTGTTTAACAGAAGACCACTGTCAAGGAAATACTAAATTATTGTAACCTTATTGTATCTTATTTGCAAATAAGATGATGATTTTTGTCATTTGTTGTGTGTTTAAATTATTTTTGGCTAGCTAAGCATTGTATTTCCAATATGCCTCCCTTGATTTAAATGCAGTATCTATTTAGTATATTCATGCACAACTTTCTAAATTTCATTCGGATAACAGTTGCAATAGATTTTTAGTCTCCCCATTGACAGAAATGGAAATACTTACACTAGTAGAGTGATTTACTTGTGTATTTTCATATTTGGAACTAGAAAAGATTTGGGAATCGAGTTTTTCTTATTCTGTCACTAAACAAAACAACATTTGTATCTACACTGAAGTTCAAAAACAGTCTGACAGGAAACATTTTGAAAACCACCGAAGTGATTCAACTAAGAAATTGCAAAAAAATAACTTTTCCTGCAAGCTTTTGGGCTCACATGCCCTTCCTCAGGCTCAGGGAAAATTAAAGAGAGTAAAGAGTCCTCATAGGTAGAAAATAAACTTCATTTTCGTATAGACAAAGCTGACAGTGGACTTGGACATTTTCGCATAGACTTAGCATAGCCTCAGTAGAAAGGCTGCTGCTCCTCCAAAGGTGTTGGTTTTAAATTTTGGGTGGAGCAGGAACCAAGGTGGAGTACAACTGCCTTCCCCCCCGCCACCCCGATCCAACCCTGCTTATCGCACTTCATGCTGTCACTGAGTTCAGAACTACTGCAGGTTCACAATTCATTAATAAATAGTAGAAATTGAGTTGCTGGACAAACCCTGAATTGATGCATCACATCCCAGGTTGTTACTTCTATAAGTAGAAGCATCTATTGGTCACAAAGGATGGAATCAGGGCCCCATCATTCCACTAAATGTACATATTTTTCCTGTATTTATAATTGAATGCGCTACAGCAGATGGTTGTGTTTTCTGATTACTTTTTGTTTGAGAAATGAAGGGGTCACCCAGTAAAAAGGCACAGTCTTGTTTCAAAACTTTCTTGTAGATGTACAATTACTGAATATCTTCAGTGTAAACATATCACATAGTAAATATTTAAATCAACACTTGGCAAATATACATTACAAGCCTTCTAATCAGGTAAATGATATTTTTATCAGCAAAATATAGTATTTAACAATTCAATAGTAAAATATTCATCTTGATCTGTAAAGACTGTAAAGTTAGAAGTTGAATGTACAGTTCAGTCTTTAAAAAATACTACTAGTCTTTTAGAATAAATCAGCAAAATATTCCAAAGAGATAAAATCTCTCTATCTTGATTATTAAGTCATTCAGCTTGATCAGCAAAGTACTATATTCAACAATTTGATTCAGAATGCATAGTAAGGGAATGAAATACGCTGCTCAATTAGCAAATTATGCAACTATAAATCAGAATCAGTAAGCTATATGAAACATTACTTACTTAATTAGAAAGGTTTCTAATGTAGACATATATTTTTTAATATAGAGAGAGTCACTAAACTAGTAAAGTAGTGCCACTGTCTAGGATACATTTTCTTAAATATGGCATTTTATAATCTATTACTGTTTTTAACAGAATTCCAGAACAGCCAGGAAAAGATCAAGTATGGGAAGTTTGATGATTAAAATTTATAAAAATATATCATTTCATAACAACATTGGATTATTCATTACAAACTGGATTTATTAAACCCTAAGTAATTGAGGAAGAGTTATTTCCCCTTGGGTTGTCCTGGATGAAGATGCCAGCTGGCCTTACAGACTGAGCAAATGTAAAGGGGCCATGTGCCAACTGCAGCGTCTGCAAAGTCATATAACATTCTTTTTCACTGCATTCAGGGATTATAGGGTTCAGAATACAGTGAAAGCCTTATTGAGAAGCTACAGTCAATGAGCTTTGAGATGACTTGCTCTGAATTCCTAGCCTTAGAAAACTAGAGCAGTTCAAAGGGCACTGAATGGGCCAGAGTGACCTTCTTTGTTAATCTGCAGAGGAACAAAACACATGCCTTAACCTGTTATTTTGCATTTATGTACATTTCAGGGTCAGGGCATACTTTGCTCCCAATTCTCTGAGATCTCTTTTTTTTTTTATTGTAGTGAAAAGTTTATAAGGAAGAATGAAATTTTCATGACAGATCTTTAAAAATAAACTTTAGTCTTACTGCTTTACAACCTTGTACATGGAGCCTGCATTAAAAATCAGGAAATTGATCACTAATTGACATATTTCTTCCATGATTATTGTACTGTTAATCTTTTCAGCTGTAGTTGCTATTTTTCAGTAGTGACTGGCCCATAAAACAGATTATCTGACATTTAGCAAGGTAGTTATTCATTACTGTATAATTTTTTGTTATTTTATATTGAATAGATTTTGATTGTTCATATACGTTCTATTTATTACAAACAATACACGCACACACCCCGACAATACATGCATGCACGCACATGAACAGTATACGTGTATATAAATATATCTGTGTGTATATGCACACATATGAGCTATATGCACATACATATATTGTGCATATATACACACATACACATACATATATATGGACACACACACACAGAGTATTCTGTTAATAAAAATACAGTAGTAGTTACCATATCAATCTTATTATGTTTGACATGCCAACTAGTGGTACTCTGGGTAAGATTAAGAAAAATAATTAATATCTGATCAAATAATCTTAATCGTTTATTAAATAGATCTGTCATTAAAGCAATAGGGACATGATTTTAACCTAATTCTAAAGGGAATATGTAGTAACCCCAATATCTAGCCATCAAAAAGTTTCCTTTATAAAAGATTCTGTAATCTCTTCTTTGAAAAGTGCTTGTCTAATAAAAGATATCACCTGTACCACGAATTCTGATTCCTTTTGTCTCTAGACCAATATGGCTACAACCTGGATACCTGACACATGGAAGATACTGAATTTTAGCCAATTTTTAAAATGAAATCTTCATAATTTTTACAAGGAGTAAGCAAGTTTGACCACCTGAAACCTGAGACCTTGTTCCTACCTTTGCTTGAGGTCATTTGTATCATCACAGAGCCTCATCACCAGGGATCCAGGTTTTCAGTTTCCAATGGCAAAACAGAGACAACCACAGATTTCCTGTTTTTATTAGAGTAAACATGCATTTTCCCTTTTAGCAGAGAAAGCCACAGATTTCCTCCTTTTGCAAAGATCTCTGCAGGCTGGTAGAGTTCCAGCCTGCATGAGCTGATTGCAAATGGGACGGGAAACCCCTAGCCCTGCCCAGGGCAGGGAGGGAGAGGGGGAAGGGCAGGGTCTGAGGCTTTTAGTCCCAAGGCTTACATCTGGCTCAATTTCCTTTTGGAGCCTATAAGGTTAAATAAGTGGGGCATGCAGGGGAATGGGGGGGTTGTGGGGCAGGGATGGGGGTGGAGCTGGCTGGAGGCTGAGCTGGCTGGAGGCTGAGGGAGTGGGGAGGTGTTGGTGAACCACGTGGAGTGCCCACCTGGTAGCACATGGACCACCAGCAGTGCTATCTGCCTGACAAGGCTCGGCACCTCCATGCGCGGCTTCCCTTAAGGGTCCATAGTGCTTCTGGTGGTACATGTGCAGCCAGCTGGGCACTCCATTTCTTGCCCCCCTGGCTGCCCTGGCAATGTGTCCCCTGCTTGTGCCGGTGCTTTGAGGGGCACAGCCCCACACCACTGCCTTCAGTGCAGCCCTGCACACAGGAGGTGCATCGCTGGGGCAGTAGGTTGATAGTGAGCAGTGGTGAGGAGGTTTTTCACACAGCTCCTCTACTGCCTGATGTACCAGGTCGCTGTGGAGGAAGCAGAGTGGCAGAGAACAGCGGCAAGCAGGGGGCCCACTGTTCCCTGCCACCCTGCTTCCCTCCCCCCACAACCCAGCGTGGCTGGGAGTGGAGGAGCCATGTGAAAAACCTGCTTACCAAATTAAACCAAAGTAAACTCCCATGGTGTGTACAAGCAGCCCTGCAACTTCTTTGTTCAGCTTCAATGAAAGAAGTGAAGTATATGTGCCAGGAGGGACTTGAACATACATAAATCTAGCTTTTCACAACGTCCAATACTTGATTTCTCAGCTGAGGTAACATTCTTTTAACATAGGTTTTGGTATGTAATATAGTTAAAGGTGGATCATCTCTGTGTTTGAATGTGTGCATGCATGTACATGTGCCCACATACACACTTTCTTACACTTCCCTTCCTATCTGGTACTTAGTCTTAAAATAATTTTATAATAATGCATCACCAAATTATGCCAGGAAGGATGTTACAGGGGAAAAAAAAGGCTTGCAGCCTTGGTAAAGAAAACTCTTATATAAGAAAACAATATGCAGAGGAGTAGCACTGGGAACATGAGAAACCGGAAAGTTTTAATAGACAAGTGCAAAAATCAAGACCAAAGCTCCCTTGCATTTGTTTGGAAACTAGGCCCACATTAGGGCCAAATAGCACCTGTCCCTTATGTGAGAGACCAAAAACACTGAATCAGAACATGCATTAATTTGAGGGATAAGGACATATAGACAGATGGATCTGAGTTATGTAACTTGATCTCTCACAACCCAGTGTACTCTCATAAATGAGTTAGTGTGAGATGAGAGAGAGAAGTAGATATGGGGGGTGTAACTGGGCAACTTCCTTTTTTTTTTTCCTAGTTGCACCTACTCATTGGCCATGTCTATTTGATATTGAATTTTAAAGTCTTAACTAGGTACAATGCAGAAAGTATGTTTTTTATAGGTCTGTGTAGCCTGTGGATACCCACAGGCTTACTCCCATTTCAGCGGCATTATTATTCATGATAACTGTTTGCATACTTTCATGCTGCAATCAGCCAAGCTGCCCTTGCCTTCCTTGTCTTATGCAAATTCACATTAGGCAGAGTAAGGATGGGAGAAGCTTTTCATTTTGAAACCTGATATAAGTCTATATACAGTTTAAGGCAACCCGAGGATAAATTCCTTCATCCCGTTTTTTTTTTTCCCAAAGACCCTGTTTATAGTCTCACATTAATTTTCATTAACACAACTTCTTGTTTGCTTGGGGATTTTTCATTATAGAAACGCACTTTACTATGTAGACTTGAAAAAAATGTTATTTAAAGTGAACCCTAATACCGCTTACTATAAATTATCTGAAATTCATTTAAACACTTTGTTGGGTTGCACTTAAAAAAAAAAAAATAAAGCTCCTGCTGAGGTAATACCTTTTTTGATCTAACATAGATGTGTTCGTCAATATCCAAGAAATATTTGTGGTGGTGAGGGGGAGAGAAGCATCCTAGCAGCATAATAAACTAATACCAGATTACAAAGGGCTCCCTGAACTGGAATTAACTCCTTTGTAAGCAAACCACATAATATACTAGGTAAAGCTGGTCAGTCTGTCTATCCAAGTATCTCACATGCATGGATACACACACACACACACACACACACACACACACACACACACACACTCTGTCAAGTAAGGACAAAATTATTTGTTAGGCAAATATACATTTATATTACAAAGAAATACACACATTTCTAAAGATCACAAGTACTCCTATGTTATTAAAGCTACCAAGCCCCCCCCCCCCCCCAATTAAGCAATTTCAGAAGTAATTGTGCCCAGGGAACCTTAATTTTACCTCCTTGCACATAAATCCTGTGATGGCTTGCTCAGCGTCCTGTAGGACGTTGACAACAGAGCTGGAACTCTGAAAAGAAATGCCAGATATCACAGAATTCATGGTAAAATCATATGTGAACAATGTTGGTTTCAGAATAATGCCTTGTCCACAACAAAACATCCTTCATTGTCATTCACTGTCCATACATAAAACTATAGTAGGCTCTCAGCTCTGCTTCATGGCAATATGGTAGAACATTTTGTTGCATTTGCTTGACCAAAAGTTGGTTAAGAGAAGAGGCAAATAAAATATTAGACTAGAGGATGTCATAGCGTGGGAACCAGTTTAGAAAATTCAAGATGGATCAGGGGGAAAAAATTACATGAAAGGCTGCGTAGAGTACACTTAATGGTTTATTGCTAGACAAGGCTAGTTTTAGACAAGGTATAGGGAATAAAGAGGTATAGGCAATAGGTATAGAGATGGAATAAAAATAGGCATATGAATATCAATTAGAGTAGAATTTAATATCTATTTAAAATCTAATATCAATTAGAGTAAAAATTAGGAATACTTTTGGTTTTATTGATTTATTTGTTTTATTTAGTAAGCTTTTTTTTATTTTTGCCAAGTGATGGAGTATAAAAATCTGGGTTGATCTCAGAATCTTTATTCTTCAGCCTTGAACTATGGTTCCTGCTGAATAGCCAATCTGTCAGTGAACTAAGGTAAAAGCTCTTTCAAAAATTAATTTAAAACTGAGGTGAGAAATCCTTCCCCCTAAAAGACTGGACACATGTTCAAGGCTTTTTTTTAGACTTTGGGAATTAAGAGAAATAATTTTTAAATTCTCTCAAATGTTAATAATATTGTTACGCATTTAAATGTTCACTTCATAAATTTTACTCATTTGCTTGATATGCATTGCCTCTGTTTGTTGGCTCATTTATTTTTTGTGGTTTTCACTATTAAATTTACCATTAAAATGTATCTAAGTTTATGTATGTGAGTATTTAAACTTGGTGGGACAGGCTTTTTTAACATTTATTGGTTCCCAGAATATATCTGAGCGTGAACATATGCTATGTCCTTAATAATGAGGACAAAATTCCTGTAGAGCAAACAATACCTGACTTATACAGGCAACATTTGTAATTGCTTTAAGATGGACGAGTGAAGCATGGCCAAGCCCTAAAACAGGCTGAAGGACTGCAAGATTTTATTAATAACATAGTGGATACTTCATAAATTAAAACATTACATTTCAGAAACAAAAGATGACTGCCATGGTTTAGAATATTTTTGGGTCCATTGGTCAGTTTTCAAACCAAACATGATATGCAGTCAACAAATTATTTTTGCTGAAGCATCAAGTGGGAGGGAGGGAAGAATGAAAAAAATATGATTTAACAGGTACAGAATGAAAAATGTGTCCACTCTACTCACCTGGCCATTATACCACAGACATAGTGGGCCCTCTGACCTTGGGTATTCAGAGTATACACTGAATTCAGAAGCATTGATGGCATAGTACCTGATTCCTGCTGGATCACATCATTTTGAAGTCCAGCTGCTTCAGAAAGTTGCTAATTTATAGCTTCACCTGGTGGCACAGGGTGACAATAATGCTGCAATGTAGTCTTCCCAAAGATAAATGGAAAACTGCTCATCAGCTGATATTTGTTCTTTATTAGCCAACTGCCTGTCAGGAATGGCAGGGCGGGGGAGAGCAGGCGAGGACAGAATACCACCACCCCACATCACCACCATCTCCCAGGATTGGGGGGAGAAAACCTTGCCCTGCTGTCCCCTCCGGCCCCCTCGGCCAGCACCCTGTGCCACTGGCTGTAGGGAGCAGGGCCAGGGGAGGGGGCGCAAGGCAAGAACTGCTGGCCTTGCCCCCCCACTCTGGCTACTTTGTTGCCACTGCCTGCAGGCCATCACCGCTCTGTCCCTGCCGTCCAGCCACTCCATCCCTGCCATCATGGCAGTGGTCCGCTATGCCACTACTGCCGCCTCCTGTCCAGAATGCTCTTGAAGCACTCTGATTGGTTGCTTCAGACAACCAATCAGAGTGTGAATAAAGTATTATGGACAGACCGACTAAGGCTTTTATACTATTAGAATTTTCACTTCTTCCTTAACTCTCCCCATGGTTTTGGGCAGAGCAAGTAAAGGGGCAAATATTTTAAAAGTGTTTGTTTGGTTTTGTTTTTGTTTTGTTTTTAAATATCTAACAAAAAAAATGTCAGACAAAGTGAAAGAACCATGGACTAGATTTGTTGGATGAAGGACCAGCAAGGAAAGCAGTTATGTAAACAGTTCTATAAAAGCATAGGTGGGAACTTAATTTATTTAATTTATTTAGACCAATGCTTTGAGATCCAGCACTCTTATGGAAAAAAAAAATACATTTTTGGCAAAAAAACCTTACTTACATCTCTGTTGAGGATGTAAGCTTGATTGTATAAGATCTTTAGCTAGAAAGTATTCTAATATGAAATAGCATCTTTTCTCATTGTCCTGTCCACGCTAACCTGAAGCCCAGATCTCTCTAGGCAATCCTGGTCATCTTCCTCCTCCTAAACACTTTCTTTTTTAGATACTTGGATCTGAAGATGACGGAGTTGCATAATATAAAGACTTGAATCTGACATGTACGGGGAGGGGAATTCACCTACATCCCTGTACCTCTTTCTTCCTACTGGTGGAAGAAGGAAGAAATTTAGCTATTTCTAAGGAAGAAATCACCTATTTAGCTGAAAAATCACAGAGAAGGGGGTTGGACCCATAGCTCCATCCATCCCTGTGCCCCCTTTGCTACATTATAGAATTATATTCCCTCTCACATGCTTTCCTTCTGACCCCATGATTCTTGCATTTCTCTCCATCCAGAGAACCTGGTTTAACAGATGATATTGAAAATACCTTCTGCTCTGCCTGAGAAGCTAGAGTGTGGGCAAGCGAGGCCTACAACCCAGGTATTCCATTTTCTGTAAATCCCATCTTAACTTAGATGATGGGGGGGAAAAAAATGTGTGATTCCTCTTTTTCCATCAGTAAGAATCCAGAAAAGCAGCTTAAAATTTGTAGGCTTCATGGGATATTTTGCTGTTCTTCAGCTGTACTGAAGTGCTCTTACAAGAATGTGTACTCCTACTGAAGTATGTGTCTTGTTGCAGTACTTCAGGGCATTAACAATAGTATAACTGGGGTCAGGGGAAGGTGCGGGAGGGGGTGCTGCCTTAGGGAGGGGTGCCATTTTAGCACCCCCACCCTGAGTCTTTGTCACAGCAAGAGCAGCCCCCACCACATGGACACAGGAGCTAGGCACAAGCAGCCCTGCACTGTCACTTAAGTGGTGGACAGAGATCATCAGTGACAGCAGCAGTCTTTCTGTCTGCATGGCAGGTAAGACTATCCACTTTCCTCTTCCTCCTCTCACCTGTCTCTAGTGCTCTGCATCACCTCCCAGGGAGCAGGAGAAGTTTTCCCTGAGTGCAAAATCTGTTAGTTATACCTGTGACCAATAGTATGGAATTAAACCAGAGATGGCCAGCACAGCCTATTAAGTTCCACTTAAAGAAAGCCCACAACTGATACAGCATGAAAAGGGAATTCCATATTCAGGATTAAATAAATTATTTTCAGTTTGTGAGCAATTACGTAGTAGGTAATTCACTTTCTGAAGGTACCAGACTGCTGCTGCCACATGCTCTACCCTGCTTTTTTTCAGGCACAGGTTTTGGTTTTTTTATAGGTTTGGCAAATTAGCAGCGTGGCAAACACTTGCATGTGCAGAACGTGTGTTCTGCAGTGCCACATATCGTATGCGTGCATTCATCTGGACATGCTCTCAGTGGGGATGGGTATAAAAGGAAGCTTCAGTTTGAAAAGAAAGGCTTTATGAAGGAGAAGAAAAAAATGTGTTTGGTCTAGTAAAAGATATAAACTCTGGAAAGTGACTCTATATAGTATGGTTAGTGTTCAAATGTCTCAATGAGGGTTAAATCTGTAGCTCTCTCTGATATTGCAATTCATACTGCTCACCCACAAAATCATTTTATATCATATCTATAGTTCTTTGCTGTGATCTATATGAAAACATTTACTGTTGGTTTAATAGATCTTTTTTAGGTAATATTTTATAGATTACTATATATGATACATAATCTGGTGGCAAACTGAGTTCTCTGCTCTTTTATGTGCTGTGTGGTAGCATGCTGAATCCACTGGTAGGCAGTTTACCACAGACATTCACTGTGCAGAAAAGTTGCATGAAGTGTCTGTCACTGCTGAGATATGTTGTGACAAGTGTAGCAAATGCTATACTAGAGTCAACAATGAAATACTAGAGTCAGCTGTTGGTTCATAAACTTTAGATGATTCAATCGTTACAAGGTTATAATACAGATTATGAATTGGCATTGGTAAAAGACTTAAGTGAAGTAAATACATCTTTATACATTTTAAAGAAAGCCCTTTGAACTATAAATCCCTTCAGAGGACAGAGCTATGTACAGTATCAACTCTGTGGAGAGGAGAATTTCCTGTAGTTAACAGCAGTGTTGCTTCATATGGATAAAGACTCTTGTGCTAGCAATAATAATGCTTCCAGCACTTTTCAATTCCTGATCCTACAATCCAAAATGCAAAGCAGAAAAGCTGACATGAGTGACTGGGGCTTTAAAAACCTGCAGCAATCTGTTATATCGCTGTAACAATCCAAGTCCATAATATTATCAATTCAGCCTCCTCAGTGAAGCTCTTTGCAAATATGAAGAAACCGAGGAAGGAAATGAGTGGCCATTCAAGGAGATGATTCAAAGATCATTCACTTCCATTAGTTCACTCACAGCCTTTCTTAAACCTATGATAAATCTTCTCCTCCCCCACCCCGCCAATAATTTTTGTCCAAATGTAGCATCTATTCAGACTACAACTAAAAAAGCACAGTTCATTTAAAAAAGTCTTCATATTATTCATCTTCATTTTTCTATCCTAAACAAGCCAAGCTATTTCCATCTCCTCTCATAAAAGAAGTTCATAAGGTGAGGTCCTTCTTCATTTGTTTGATTGTACTAAGAGCCTTTCTCTGCTCTTATTCCAGGTTGGTTCTGGTGATTTTCAGCTAACTGGAATAATTCCACTGAAAATTGCCCGAGCCTCCACATCCTTTCGAGGCTGGCATAAGTAATCTCTGATTTGTGCTATTAGGAATTTTCAAGTATCGTACATTACAATGTGAAACGAGATCAAGAGCTCTCCTGTATGTTGTCTTCATTCCTCCTTGGTTGGTTGTATGTTGTCCTCATTCCTCCTCATTCCTCTGTGGTTGTTTGCCTCGGCTCCTCTACTCTTCTTCCTTGATATCCTCTCTTCTATTTCCTCTTTGTTGTCCAGTACAGCAAGCACATGCTTGAACTTGCTTGGTGAGAGGGCAATAGGATAGACCCTACGAGGAGAGACTGAAGGACCTGAACCTGTTCAGCCTCAGCAAGAGGAGGCTGAGGGGAGACCTAGTGGCTGCCTACAAGCTCATCAGGGAAGAACAGCAGCAAATAGGTAGAGCCCTTTTCTCCCCAGCACCACCTGGGGTGACAAGGAACAATGGTCATAAGCTGATGGAGAATAGGTTTAGGTTGGAGATCAGAAGGCAATATTTTACTGTTAGGGTGGCCAAAATCTGGAACCAACTTCCAGGGAAATGGTCCTTGCCCCTACCTTGGGCAAATTCAAGAGGAGGTTGGATGATCACCTGTCTGGGATCTTGTGAACCCAACATTCATTCCTGCCTGTGGCAGGGGGTCAGGCTAGATGGTCTGTTCAGGTCCCTCCTGACCCTAGCTACTATGAAACTCTCTGGCTTAGTATAGAGGTTCAAAAAAACCCAAGGCAAAATTGATTCAATCTTCACAGTTTTTTTTGTTTTTTGTTTTTTCCTAAATTGCCTAGGTTTAACCGGTAACAAACTGAGTTCAGTGTTTGTGTGGCCAGGAGCCTAGGGTGGTGCTCATGTGCACCACCCCTCATGGCCAAACTGCCTAGGGTTACTGAATCAGCAGCCCAGGCCTGATTGCCAGCTGAGGTCTGGGAGGGGAGGAGAGGAATCACCCATGAGGGGTCTTCTTCCACCCCCGCTTCCAGCCAGGCTGGGCTTGTCTCAGTCCTGCCCCTTCCCCAGGTGTCGGCCTCTGAGAGGAGGGGGTGAAAGTGAGGAAGGTACCAATCCCTCACTGCCCTGCCTCCCCCCATGGGTTCTGCTCCATGCAGGGAAAAAGAACCCACTGGGGGGGCAGGGGAGGATGTGGCTTTTCACCCCCTTGTAGCGTGATCAAGCTGGGATCATCCCAGACCCACCCTTTCTCCGGCCCTCTGCCTTGGAGAAGGGCAAGGGATAGAAACCCTCAACCCAACAGCACCCCCCAGTCAGTGTCTGCCTGGCACAGACAGGAAAGCACCTAATGTGGGGGGCTTTTCACATCCCCCCACCCCCATGCCCCCATGGCTGGAGCCTGGCTGGGATCCTCCTGTTCTGCCCCTTTCCCAGCTATCACCTCCAGAGGGGTGGGACAAGGGGTGGAAACACATCCCCCTGGTCCAACACCACTTCCCCCCCGCCCCATCTGGGATCTGCCTGCCACAGGAGGAAAGTACTCATGTGGGGGCTTTTCATCTCCCCACAGCTCAGAGCTAGGCCAGATGTCTGAGAAGGGGGTGGGGCTGAGATTATCCCAGCCCAGCTCCCAGCTGCTGGGAGAAGAAAATTTCCCAGGTGGGTGCTTTCCTCAGTGCCAGGCAGACCCTGGCTGGGGGGTGTGGGCACTGCCAGGCCAGGGGAGTGCATTCTTACCTGCTTCCCCCTCTCTCAGAGGCAGAAAGCTGGGGTAATTCCAGCCTGGCTTGAGCTGCAAGGGAGCAGGCAAGAAGCTCCTGGGTGGGGGCTTCTCCTTCTCCCCCAGACCCTGGCTGGAGGAGCAAGTGCCAGGTGGGGGCATGGAGATGTACATTCCCCCCCTCTAGCAGGTGGAAGCTGGGGAAAGGCTGGGGGGCTGAGCCAATCCATGCCCAGCTCACTGGGCTGCAAGGGTGGGAAGAAAAAAGCACCCACCAGAGGGGCTTTTCTTCCCCTTGTACAGTCTGGGGCTAAGGGGGCTGGGCACTTGTTCCCCTGCCCTGTCCCACTGGGCAGACAGGCCCAGGCAGGAAGCAGGCTGGGGAGCTGAGGCTTCAGTGTCTCAGCTCTGTGACAACTTGGGGTGAAACCAGCCTTGCTTTGTTGGAGCAGACAGCACAGCCCAGGGCTACAAAGCATCCTGGGATGCAGGGTGACTGTGAGCTAATATGAATTGGAAAGGTTCTTTTCTAGTAGCTTGTCTCTTTCTCTTATTGAACTCCTGGATATGCATTTCCATGAGTCAGCTTACTCATCTAAATGTCTCCCCTTCATGTTACAGGGGTGTAGGTTGTAGCCGTGTTGGTCTAAGGACATAGGCAGACAAGGTTCTTTGGGTGAATCTGATATCTTTTATTAGACCAATTTAATAGTTGGAAAACAATTATTAAGCAAGCTTTCAGGTTTTTGAACCCAAAAGCTTGCTTAATAATTGTTTTCCAACTATTTAAGTTGGTCTAATAAAAGATAACAGATTCACCCAAAGAACCTTGTCCCCTTGATGTTCTCATTTTAGCAAGTGTTTGAATTGCCTGTGCAGCCTATCCTCCCCTTCTGCCCCATATCTTCAGATCCTCATATATATATTCCACCATTGTCCCTACCTCCATTCTTTGTTCTCATATCTTTTCTTCTATGATTTCTATCAGGAAACATTTCTTCCAGGGAGCTAACTAAGGATAACATGCAGCCCACAGCTTCTACATCTCATCCTCTTCATTATCTCTGCAGTTCTTTGGAGCTCCTCCATTGCTGTTTCAGTTCCCATCATTATTTTCTCTTCCCTGTCACTACTTAAAATAAACTCTACTTACTTCTGTTTGTTCAAGGTCTCTTTGGCTGTTGGCTGTTTAGCTTTATAGCTTCTTGCTTAAATCATCTCTGTCCCCTTAGTTAGGCTCAACAGTTAAGCATCTGTCAGCTGAGAACAAAAGTAGGAGTGACTTCATGTCCTCAGCTGTGATGCCTCCAGCCTACTCACAACACAGACCTCAGACAGATTCTGCAAGCTACACACTGCAACCAAGCCAACTACCAAGTAACAAAGAACCAAAGTTCACTTATCAAAGAACAGGGACTGCTTCTTCCTCAATATGTACAAGTTCCAAGCAAAGTTTTCTGCCTACTTCTCTCTGTTCAGTGGCTCCCTGGTTGCTAGAATAGAAAAATATTGTTATAATATAATGTTTTAGTATTTGAAAAATTATTTATATTTGGAATTTTTCCACTTTCCAAACTCACAACTGAATGAGCCTTTCCATTGTTTTTATGTCAACATTTTGAAATGACTAGAAAGTAGAACTTCAAAGGAGCTATGAATGATATATATCTGCAAAAGTACAAAGAGCTTCTATAATGAGTCTATACTGAAGTTTTCCCTCTTCTACCCAAGAGGTTTTTGGAGCACATATGCACACATAATCTGCCTAAACCTAAGAGGAGATGATGACTCTACCTAGTAGATATGTTCATATAGTTATCAGACCTTTTAATTATATGAATGCTGTACTGCAAGGGCTAAAGATCTATAAAAATGCATAGCCCAGATACTGTATGATAGCTCCAGAAACCAGGATGTAGGACCTTGAACCCATGACATTTGATGGGGGGGTGGAACTGGCAATCATATATATGTGATTTCACCACCAGACCAATTTTCATATCAAGTACCTGCCATGAATATTCATTTTAGGCACAATTTTTACAGAACATGGTTAGTTTTTAACTTTATTATATATTCTTATGCAGAGCCTAAAAAGCACAATGAAATATGGTTTCAAAAAGGCATAGGTGTGTATTTGACCTGGAAATAATGGTGATACAAGTGTTACATATATATACACACACACACACACACAAGAGTACTACAAGAGCTGTTGTAATGAGTCTACTAATGAATGTGTATTTGCTAGAACCTCAATGTGTCTTCATCATTCAAACACTGAAATAAAAGCCATTCTTTTCAAAAGTGTGCATCAGCCAATATACTAAGATGTTTTTGAGAATCTGGCCACTGATAATGGATTCTTAAATGGAAGTTCCTTTCTTGAACCAGGGATCTGAGCACTATTGAAAACTGGCTCATAACACTCAGGAAACTGCAGATATGTATGACACAAATCTTTCCTTCTAATTAATGTTATGCATGTATCCCTGTTATGATGAGGGATCATTCTTTTACAAGTTTCTCAATATGATCATTCAGGCTTTCGCACATTTTACGGAATACATTTCCAACATTGTCACGTAAAACATGATAATACATTAAAGCAGAAGAACAGGTCATTGCAAAGCCTTCGGGGAAACAGATGTTGTGACTGTAAAGTTACAAGGGTGAGACAACAAGAGTATAATTATAAAAGGGTGACAGAGGAAAATAAGATTAAGAGTCAGAGGTGCCAGTGGTGTATTTAGCATAGTGAAGGCCACACATCCTGTGCAGAGGGTGTTACAAGCAGCACTTGATACAAATGTTGTTTTTAATTAATCAGATTTTTTTTTCTTTTCATAATGAATTCAATATTTTTACTGCATAGTATAACTGGTGCCACAAAAAGACCTTGTAAAGGACAATGATCAGACACTGAATTGAGACACTGTCTCATTGTGAGTGACAGTAAACAACTTTTGTATTGTACTGCAAAATTGTTTTGGTTTGTTTCACAATGGCTCTAGCAGGTGGCATGTGGTAGAGACTGGGTCTATCACCATCTCCAGGGTGCCAGACATTCCTCAAATTTTCTGTGGGAGGAATGTATTGGTGGGACTGAAATTGTAAAGGCACGCGAGCATCTGCTGCTTGCTTACTCTCATTACCATTCATACAGTTCACTCCTGCAGGGTTCAGCCTAGCAGCCAGGACATGGGGCTCTTTTTGAATGTTTTTCAGCATGAAGAGAGACCTAGAGCATCTATTTGAAAACACACTCCAATGAAAAGAAGATGTATTTATTTTGCAGTAAAAGTAAGACTCTGAAGGACAATTAGGAAAGTAGCAGAACAAAACTAGAAGGGAATTGGTGAATATAATATTAATGATTCTAAGTGGAATGATTTCAGGTTATTTCTGGCTGATTACAAGTTATCTGTTCTTTCCCACTGTTTGGAAAAGCAAACTTGGACCCTTACTCCAACATTTAAAATAAATAAATAAATAAATAAATAAGCTTTACATTTGGGTATCTTGCATTTTATACCTCAATCCATCACCATGTAACTTTCCAATAAATATAGTGAAGTCCTGGGAGGAATTTATTGAATATCTGGAATTTCTTTCTCCTCAGGATGAAAACTGATCCTTGTTGGAGGGGAGAAGGAAGGGGATCGATTTTGGTCTTAGTAATAAAATGTATTTCTCTCCCTTTTTTCTTCTGGAACCATAATGAAATTGTATATTGAACTCATCTCTATTAAAACATTAACATCTTAAGATGCCTGGAAAGTTTTAGAAATAATACATTTTAAGAAGTATTAGATGTTGTCACGGGGTGGGATCCCTGGGGATGACTGTGATGCCCCTAGGGCCCTGTGACCTTGCCAGCTTTGCCCTATGGGTGTCTTCTATTCTTTCCTGCCATGTGTTGATGGTTAAGATAATCGATGGTAGATAGAGAGGCTGCCCTCAAGTTGATATGTAGTCATAGTCCTGGTGGACCCTCTTCACACCACTGATCAGCAGATAGCTCTTAGGGATTGTTAAAGCACAATTAACCCTTAAATGGAATGTGAAATATGGACACAGACAAATCTGTGTTCTAAAATCAAAGTCTAACTTTATTAATACACCAAGTATCATCTCAGTAGTTTCTATATTCAGAGAAGGGGTGGGGGAAACAAACTCCCCTCCCCCACACTTAATACAATAATCTCACCCAATTGCAGATGTTAACTTGCCTCACAGAAAAAAGATGGCCACTCAGTCCCTGAAGCAAAGGGTGTGTCATTGGCTGAGATGATCCAGACAGGTATTGAAAGCTGGATGCATGATGTAAATGATGATGATGATGATGATAACGACGATGCCACACTTAATTCTTGCTTCCCCCTTTTATGCTTCTTTAACTTGACTCCTTTGATGACTCCTTGCTTTTGGATTGGTCTCTCTGCAGTCAGCATATTGTTCATATTTTAACCTGTCAGCATATTCCTTTGTTCAACAGCCGCATTACGAGCACACCTCTTAAACTTGGCCTTTTTCCGGTGTCTTACTTTAAGCATGGTCTATTGGTCTCCTTTATCATCTTTCATTAACATATCCAATCGTTTCATCCCTCTGATTCAGCCAAGTTCAGTTAATTTGAGCTAGTAGCAAAACTATTACTATGTTGTGTTAGAAAACTCTCAGTGATAGAAAAAAGGAAAGAAACATCATGCGAGCAAACTCAAGGCTATAAGCTGCTTGCAGGAAACAAGGCCAGTTGATACTGGAAACACCAGCAAAATGAAAAGTTCAGATAACAATGAGACTATGCAGAACTTTAGGCTGAATGTAAAGAAAATTTTAAACAATGCTATAATTCACCGCTCTATAAACAGGTGCAATAACCAACAAGAGGATACTACTACTGTCTTTGACAGATATCAACTTCACCAAGTTTTTCCATGCTCAGAAAGAAATATGCTATTAAGACAACTAGTCAAGACCTCTTCCCCAGGCAGTGTGTAAATGCTCTGGATTTTGCTGCACTGGTAACTAAAATTCCTGCTTTCCTGGGTCTGGTCACAGATTAATTCTAGATAACAGATAAGCATTTTCAGTTAGTCTTCAGTAGCTCACAGAATTGAGTAGAACTTAAATCTTCAATGAAAGGAAGGGAACAGAGCCCAGGGGCCATCTCCATGGTTGGCTGTTCTGAATCTGGGGGTGTTTGAAGCTTCTCTCTCTCCAGTTTTTAGGCAGTCTCCATGTCTGGGTGTTCTGAAGCCTCAGACAGTGAAAGGTCAGGGGCTTCCAACCCTGACTCAGTCTGTATTTCACACACATTGCCATATCCTCTGGAAGCTTGAGCTACCAGATGGAGGCAGGCAGGTGAGCATGAAATCTGGCAGGTTTCCAATAGAAATCTGCTTGGCAAGGGTGTTCCAGTTGAATCCCATCAAAATCTATCATTTTTACAGTAAACACATATCATTGCCATGACATGGCCTGTTTTCAGTGATATAGCAAAATCTGAAAAATGATTATTTGTTGAAATGTTTCCAATCAGCTGCCCAGATTGTGGGCCAAATCCTATCACAACTGGTAGTCACCTAAATTGACTGATTTACCTATATATGATCTTAATCCATACTGCTTAAGTCCCTGACAAACAATTAATGTCTTCCTTCTGCTTGTTGCTATGTGTGACTTAGGCCATGGGCAGATGTTCCAAGTTTCTGGGAAATTTGTAGTGCTAGAAAGCCTAGTAAAGCCTGTAGCTTCCCCCTTGTCCCCATTTCTCACACATTCCCACACTGGGGTGACCCCAAACTCATAAATGCAGGAGAGCCGCTGCCCTGACATGAGTTGAGCAGCCTGTGCTCCTCATGTATTCCCCAAACCAGGCTTACCCCAGTTCAGAAAGGCTGTGGGAAGCCTTTTCCCACTACTTAACTCCTCCCAGTCCCCCGTAAGAGTGGAGCAGCAGTTCCTGCCCTCCATGCTTCTGTATGAAAAACTCCCAGACAAGCAAGATCTTTCGATTTATCCTGGAACTGGCACATTTTCTTCAGGAGAAATTGAAGGAATGCTTGCACGCTCCCAGTTTCTAGTGAGAGAAAATAATTTTTCCTGCTAGAAATGTCATATCTATCCCTACTCTTAGCCTTCACACTTAAGAATGCTAAGTACACTGAGGTTTCTAATGGTCAGAATAGAAATTTGGCCTGTATGTCATTAAAACATAGGCAAGGATATGTGGCTCTACATTTTTAATTGTCTTATTGTATTAGGCAAATAAATGCTGTACTGTTAATCAGACCTGTGACAGTTTTACATGCCAAAACAGCCTTTATCTCATCAAAATAATTCCATAAGTGAGGTTCAATATCACACCATAAGCAGGAAGCATTCCATTTTTTTACTATTCAGAAACTTTTAGTAGGAAAGCAACATTACAAATCTTCCCATTACTCAGCAGTTAAAGCAGCAATTTTGGCTTTTCCATATCAATTCTAATGCATCCCCATCCCTTCATGAGGCAGGTGCCTCTTCAGTGCACAGGGCAGTGCACTGAATAAGGAAGCTGAGCGGAGCCAATGCGACACTGCGGCTGCATGCAGCATCATGGGTCCCCATTCCTGAATGAGGGAGGCACCCCTTCAGTGCACAGGGCAGTGCACGGGGCTGAGAGAGAGCAGACAGGCCCAATGGCTGCACAACGCTGCTTGGGCCTTTCTGCAGCAAGCAGCAATCAGACAGGTTGACTACCCTGCCATTGTTGTGTTCTGGTTCCTTGTACTGTTGGAATTTTCACTGTAAATTTTTTTCCCTATGTTATATTATCAGAAAATTGTAAGTTGCTTTCTTCATTGTGTTGGTTATCTTTATACATTGTATCCCATTTGATGCAATCTCATTTGTGTATTTTCAGTCATTGTCCCATTACTGCCAGAGTCTCATTTGTTGATTTGGTGTTTATGCTGTGTTTTATCATTGAGTGTTCCCTTGCCTGCTGCCTGGCAGGGACTGCAGTGCACACTAACCAGAAGGCCAAAAGGGATCAAGGCCTGTGCTAACATAGTGTTTTTGTCTGCCATATCCAGTTCAAATTGCCTGAGTTCAGGATTAATAAGAATTATTATCTTTGTAAACCTATATTTGTAAATATTAGGTAGGAAGGTAGGTAATGTAATGTAATATAATATTGTACAATTAAACCTGTAAATTGTAAAGTATCACTGGGTGTCCCAGATCTCAGCTCTACTCTCCTCTAAGGGAAAGGAGGTGGGCTGGCCTGCAGCTAGGCAGTCACACTCCCACAGTATACATGCACCCACTGTTATCCTTTCAATTGAAGAGTGGGTACCAGCCGTGTACCACCCAGGTTATGTAAGAAAGTGACCTGACCTTAGGAAATTCATTTTTTACTTTGCAATTCATGGAAAAGGGACATATTTGCCTGGGTGAGTCTCTCCATTGTGTTATTTTTATATATCTAATAGTAATAATTATCATCATGAACTTTTTGTTGGGCTAAATTGGAATCCATCAGCCATTATAATGTAATCTAGAAAGATGGACTGAAAAGATTGACAAAAGTAGTTAAAAAAAACCAAAAAGCAGCAGCCTGCTTTATTTATGCTTCATTTTCTTCTGTATGTCAGTCTCTCTGTGAGTACCATACATATAAAACAGTAGCTAGTTCATTGTGGGTAGAATTAGTATGACTTTCTTTTTCCTTCTCTTAAAACTTTAATGATAAAGAAATGTCTTGCAAAATTTAACAACAACAAATGTCCATATTGATATAATGTCTAATTTCATTGGCTTTGTTTAAGTCATAGCTATTTGTGTTAAACATTGGGGTTAGTTTCTTTGCCATGAAACTGCAGGAAAGACGGACACAGAAAGACACAGTGAGAGTGAGCTAACTAGAGATGCTGTATAGTTTTATCAAGCATTCTGAAAAAGTCACTAGCTGGCATCTGCTACAGTGTGAGGACATTAGCATAGGAAAGCTCTTATTATGGATAAATGAGAAGTCTGTAATTGCTGTGGTGTAATAAAAATGTGATAGAATTCATTGTTATTTGCCTTGCCAATCCCCTCAGACACCATATATTACTTGCTGGTGTGCTACTCACTTTCATCTATAGTAGCAAAGATTTTTTTAAATAATTGGGTCACATTACAAAGTTGGCAGACGTTAATCTTTCCCTTTGGCATGATCTTCTGCTCGTCCATCATTACCTGAAGCTAGATAATCAAAGCAACACATGGAAGCATGATTGCAGCATCTTTCAGGTTTCAAATAACAGTGTTAGCAAAGGTTTCAGACCTTAAACAAGGAAAAAAGAGAAAGTCTGATGAAAAGTAGATGTAATAAAATGATTGACTTCAGAAATATTCTGGAGCAGCGCATATATTAGTTTATATGTGATGCATCTCTTTTTAGCAAAGGAAAATCTAGTTTCATTCCAAATCCCATCTGCTTTTTGATTTTAGACATAAATATAAATACTTGTCACGCGATCATTAAGAAAGGGAAGTGAAACAAAGCAAAGCCAATTTTTGCCTCAAGCTCTTGTAAGTATTGGAGTTATCTCCATATCTTGCATGATGTCTTGGAGATGTTTCTTCTTGAAAAAGCTACAACTTTTTGTGTGTGTCAAAGTACTGCTTATGATTAAAGCTTCCTAATTTGCATAATTCAGTATTGTGAAAATGATGCTTCAGCTGGCACTTTCTAGTAAATGTGTGTTTCTCTATTAGTGCAAAATGGAATGAGAGTTGTGACAGTGAACATGCAAAAGTTAAAATCTGCATTGGCTGCTTCAGGGAAGCTCTAAATGTTTGTTTCAGCACCAGATTAAAAACATTGGGAAAAATTATTGGAATGATAGAAAATGAAGTGTTCTGATGCAGCATTATTTCTCAGTACTAGTGAGATATTTCTTGATTTTTATAATCAACACTGTGCTTAATCTCTTAAATATACTGTACAAATAGAGGCCATTTCCTTGCAGAACAAAACTAAAAAGCTGTGGAATGAGATTAGTAAATTGGGGGGAATTAAATCTGCATTAAGTTTAAACTGGACATGGGAACTCTGAAATATAGCACTGCAGCTCTTGAGCCTCCAACCCTAGCCACTTATGCCCGTTTTTGCCCATTTTCCAAAACAATTTTGTTTGAATTCTGTTACAGTCTTTCTACTTGGTTTTTATCATGTTCACTTGTTGCTAGTAGAAATTAAACAGAAATAAAATATTGTTGTTGAATAGCCAGAACCCCTGGATTGCTATATCCCTGAATTTTGGTAAGTACAGACCCAGCTCCTAAGTTGTTTGCTGTGCCTGATGTCTGCAAGGGACTGAAAACACTCTGTAATTACAGTCTTCCCAGGGTGTTTTCTGATAGGATAATTATAGGCTGGATGAAAGACAATCTTCAAGGCCCCACCAGTGCCTGGAAATAGGAAGCTTCTTTGTTTAATCTTGCAACTTTCTTGCCCCGTGTTTTGGGCTTCTTCACTTAAAGCATCTATTAATTATAATGCCCAAAAGTAGGCAAAGGACCACTAGACAATAATAGCTTAAGTATAATATCCAAGAAGTCTCTTGGAATGATAATCTCATTCCTGTGTGAATTAACTACAGTATTAATGAGGGGCCCTGGCTCTAGTGAAGGTTAGTAGAATTCATCCATTTTATTCTTTGCTTCCAAAGGAAAAAAAAAAAACATGAAATAAGAAGTAGGAAATCTGTTCTTGGTTTTTAACAAAAAGAGCAAGTGAGAAAGAAGATGAGGGTAGGCTTAATTCTCTCTCTCTTTATCTGCTTGAAATTGCAAAGCACTATAAAGAAATTCACCACCTGAATAGAATATCATAGGCTAATTAATACTGATTCTGTCCTACAAATATTAGTGTAAAAAGCTGCAAGTCAAGTAAAAGAACAAAAGGAATTCTTGTGGGTGGGAGATGGAAGACAATGTTGAAGAGCTGCAGGGAGACAGTTTTAGTATTAGTGATAACACAGTTATGAAGATAAATGTAAATTTAAGTATGCAAATTTGAAATGGAAAGAAAAGTTACTTATTAAGGTAGCTTGGATTGTTGATCCAGTCTTGTTCAGTAAAGAACATACCTGTCATGTTGTACAATATGTCTACTAGACTGCTCCATTGCTACTATAGTCCTGGGTGCTGTTAGGTAAGCTCATGAGCGCTTGGTACACGTGTATGTTAAATGTTGATATTTTAAAGTGCTTTCATTTATGATACTAAGAATGGCAGATGACAGACAATTGATGCAAGGTATCAAACAGCTAATGGAAACTCTTTTTGACACTAAAGATACAAACTTGGAACCTCTTTTAATGTATAAAATAGAGTGTTACATTTTGTCTTAGTTATTGAGACAGAAGATAGCTTTGAGGATGAAATATAACCACCCATTTTGCTCAGAGAGTTGATAAATACCAGTGAAAATTTAGCATAAAGCTATACAACCAATATATATCTATATCTATAGATAGATAGATATATCTATACATATATATATATATATACACACAGTTGTCAAATGATTTGTATCCAAAGCCAAAGTGTCTCTGGCTAGATTTTTTCATTGGCTTTGCTCACAGACCTCCTACATCCTGATGCAGCACCAAGGAAGCTACATACTTTGGGTGCTTTGCAATTCTTCTCTCATTGCATAATACTGACTAATATTGAGAGATGGATAAAAATAACCCAGTGGGCGCATCTACACAAGAATTGACATCACCGTAGCAATGAGCTACGGTGATGTAGCTCATCACTACAGTGACATAGCATCAGCGAGCACTAACCATGATGCCACTGCTGTCACTGTAACAACAAGCTACTGCATAGTAGGGCTGTGTGAAGCTTCAGTCCCTTATTTGATTTGGCAGAGATTTGGCCTGATTCAGTGGCCAAATCTGCAAATCCAAATCAAATCAGGAGACCCTTTAATCTCTCCGAATTGAATTGGAACCCTCCGAATAGATTCAGACAGATTTGGAAAGATTCAGTGATTTGGACATAGACACAGCTTTAAATGTTTTTTTAAATGTCATACCTCAAGGTACCAGGCAGCTCGTAGTACTTCTGGTCCACTTCTGGGTTTGCCATTGAGCACGTGGGGGGGAAAGGGAGGGGTGTGCTCCTGTGGGACACTCCAGCTGCCCCACCATCACAGCATTCATGAGCTATGCCTGGTACCTTGAGGTATGTAGAAAAAACATTTAAAGCTGTGTCTATGGCTGAATCACTGATTCTCTGAATCAGCATCGAATCTTCAGATTTGGCCAAATCAAACTGGGGACAGTGATCCAAATCAACAAATCGAATCACTGTCCCCAATTCTGGCCTAATCCACATCCAAATTGAATACAGCCCATTTTGCACACCCCTACTGCACAGTAGCTCATCTCTACAGCAACGTAGGGTCAGAAAAGACCTGTGCACTGCTGGGACTGCACAGTACTGGTGGGTACTGTGATGTCACAGAATCATATAAAATTAGGGTTGGAAGGGACCTCTGGAGGTCATTTAGTCAAACCCCCTGCTCAGAGCAGGACCATCCCCTACTAAATCCTCTCAGCAAAAGCTTTGTCTAGCTGGGTCTTGAAAACCTCCAAGGACAGAGATTCTACAACCTCTCTGGGTAACTGGTTCCATTGCTTTACTACCCTCCTAGTGAGAAAATTCTTCTTAATATTTAACTGTGGCAGCAAGAAGCCCCCACAAGCACCAAGGGGGCTGGAGGTAATCCCAAGCATCCCCACCATAAACAAACAAACTCCCCACACATCAGAGGACTTACCTCTGGGAGCATGTCCGGAGGCAGAGCCACATGAGCCGGCATTATGCCAGCTCTTTAAACAGCTGCTCCAGAGGCAGGGCAGTGGTGGGCTAATTGCAGCAGCTGAGGACACCACTGTTTAAAAGCCCTGCTGGAAGCTGGAAGGGGTGGAGAGAGAGAGAGAGAAAGCAAGTTAACTGAGAGCACACCTGACTGGCAGCACCGGTGGCTCCGGAGGCTGGTAGTAGCAGCCTGACAGACACTGCTCCACTGCAAAAACAGGGGGGCAGTGTCAGGTATTAGCCTGGGGACAGACTTTCCCCATCCCAGCTACCTTAGAATAGAGAGTGTCCCTCTCCCGAGGAGGGGGAGGAAGGACACCAAGAAACCAAGCAGCACAGTCCTTTGGGATCAGGGGCTGTGGCTCCAGCAATGATAACACCTAGGCGACCGGCCGGTTGCCTGGAGCAGATGCCAGACCCCTGTAACAAAGGGGGCTCATGGAGATCAATGGAGCAACCGGATGGTCACTTCCGAATGGTTGGTGAGTGGATGGGGTGTAGGGGAGGCAGAGCCGCAAGGAACACCATGGCACGAAGGTGAGTACCTCCATCACCACGTCACCTGAGAAGAGGAACACCACTGAACCCCTTGTTTCATCTAGTAAGAACAAGTCATGACAGGAGAGTTGAGGGACACTCTGGTTAAAGAGGCAGTACAGTACTCACAGCACCCACTAGAGATGCCACACTAACCTAAACTCCTTTTGCTGCAACTTGATATCATTGCTTCTTGTTCTGTCATCTGCTTCCACTGAGAAGAATCTAGCCCCATCCTCTTTGTAACCACCCTTCAAGTAGCTGAAAGCTGCTATTAAATCCCCTCTCAGTCTTCTCTTCTCCAAACTAAATAAGCCCAGTTCCCCCTGTCTTTCTTTATAAGTCATGTGTGCCAGCTCCTGAACCATTTTTGTTGCCCTCTGCTGGACTCTCTCTCATTCTTTCTGTAATGGGGGGTCCAACACTGAACACAATACACCAGGGGAACAATCACTTCCCTTGACATGCTGGCAACACCACTACCAATGCAACCCAGTATGCCATTAGCCTTCTTTGCAACAAGGGCACACTGTTGGCTTATATTCAGTTTATTGTCCACTGTAACCCCCAGGTCCTTGTCTGCACAGCACCTGCCCAGCCAGTCAGACCACAGCCTGTACTGGTGCATGGGATTGCTCTGTCCTAAATGCAGGACTTTGCACTTGTCTTAGTTGAACCTCATGGAATTTCTTTTGGCCTAATCCTCCAAATTCTCTAGGTCACTCTGAATCTTAGCCCTACCCTTCAGCATATCTACTACTCCCTGTAACTTGGTGTCATCTGCAAACTTGCTGTGGGTGCACTCAATTACATTTTCCAAGTCACTGATGAAGACATTGAACAAAACCGACACCAGGACTGATCCCTGGGGCACTCCACTTGATACTGGCTGCCAACTAGACATTGAGCCTTTGATTACTACCCTCTGAGCCTGATATTCCAGCCAGTTTTCTATCTATGTTACAGTCCATTCATCTGGCCCATAATTCCTTAGGTTGTCTGCGAGAATGTTATGGGAGACAGTATCAAAAGCTTTGTTAAAAATAAGGTATACCACATCCACTGGTCTCCCCATGTCCACAGAGCCAATCATCTCATCATAGAAAGCAGCCATGACTTGTCCTTGGTGAATCCATGCTGACTGTTCCTAATCACCTTCCTCTCCACCAAGTGCTTAGAAATGGATACCTTGATGATCTGCTCCATGATTTTTCCAAGGACTGAGGTGTGGCTCACTGGTCTATGGATCCTGGATCCTCCTTTTTCCCTTTCTTAAATATGGGCACTATGTTTACCCTTTTCCAATCACCCAGGACCTCTCCTGATAGCAATGAGTTTTCAAAGACAATGGTCAATGGCTCTGCAATCCCAAGCTCCTCAAACCCACAGACCGCTATCCCATGCTCCTTATTCATGTGGGCACCAATGACACGGCTCGGAGCACTCCCAGCCAGGTCATGAGGCGCTACAGGGATTTGGGAGCAGGGCTTAAGGGTCTGGGGGCACAGGTGGTGTTCTCGTCGATCCTCCCAGTCTCAGGCTATGGGCTGAGAAGGGACAGGAGGATCTATGTGGTCAACCAAAGACTGCGGCGCTGGTGTCGTCAGGAAGGCTTTGGCTTTCATGACCACAGCCCGCTTTTTGGCGAGAGAGGCAGCGAGCTGCTGGGAAGAGATGGTCTCCACCTCTCTCCCCTAGGGAGGAGGCTCTTCTCAGCCAGACTGGCTGACCTGCTCCACCGGACTTTAAACTAAGCCCGCTGGGGGACGGGGGGACGACCGCCACTGCTGGCCAGCTGAACAATCCTTGCAAAGCCAGCAGATCATGGCACTTAAGGGAGCCCGCCCCAGCCCCAGCCCTGGTAAAATCTGTGGGCAAGGAAGGAGCCCCCCAGGGGGCACTTGCCTGCCTGTACACAAATGCCAGGAGCTTGGGGAATAAGCAGGAGGAGCTCATCCTCCTGCTCAGTGCAAACAATTACGATGTCATAGGGATCACAGAGACCTGGTGGGACTCCACCCATGACTGGACCACGGGGATAGATGGCTATACCCTGTACAGGAGGGATCGTGTAGAGAAAAGGGGCGGGGGTGTAGCTCTCTATGTTAAGGAAAGCTACGCGTCCCTGCAAGCCGATATTGGCGACCAGGGTGGACAGCTGGAGACCCTCTGGGTTAAAATCCGTGGGGAACACGGCACAGGGGACACAATGGTGGGAGTCTATTACAGACCTCCCACCCAAAGTCCTGAGCTAGACCAGGAGTTTGCCCAGGAACTGGCTGAGGCAGCTTGCTCCAGGACCATGGTTGTCATGGGTGACTTCAATTACCCAGACATCTCGTGGGAGGACCGCTCAGCAAAATCTGAGCGGTCGCAGAGCTTCCTCTCGTGCGTGGATGACCTCTACCTGACTCAAGAAGTCTATGGGCCAACGAGAGGCAAAGCGCTGCTCGACCTGGTGCTGGCTACTGGGGAGGACCTAGTCGGCGACCTAGTGATCGATGGGAAGCTGGGTGACAGCGACCACCAGCTGATCACCTTCACCATCCGCCGAAAAGCTGGCAAGTCGGTCAGCAACACGCAAGTCCTTGACTTCAGGAAAGCCGACTTTGACAAGCTCAGGAGGCTTGTCAGTGAGGCCCTAAGGGACTGTGACCGCAGGGAGAGGGGAGTTCAAGAAGAGTGGTTGCTCCTCAAGGGAGCGATCCTCAATGCACAAACTAAGTCTATTCCATCTCGGAGGAAAGGCAGCAAGAGGGCACAGCAGCCCCCCTGGCTCTCCAGGGACCTAGCAGACCTCCTGAGGCTAAAAAGAAAGGCCTACAAAGGATGGAGGATGGGAGTCACCTCCAAGGAGGATTATTCTGCACTGGTCCGGTCCTGTAGGGAGCAGACCAGGAAAGCCAAGGCTGCAACTAAACTCCAGCTAGCTTTGAGCATCAAGGACAATAAAAAGTCCTTTTTCAGATATGTGGGGAGCCGGAGGAAAAGCAGGGGCAATGTTGGACCCCTGCTGAACCAGATGGGGCAACTGACAACTGACGCCCAGGAAAAAGCCAACCTATTAAATAGGTACTTTGCGTCGGTCTTTCATCAGCCCCATGGGACGCCTGTGCCTGCTACAGGGCCGGGAAGTCCGGGTGAGGGTGATTCCCTGCCCTCCATTAATGCTGACTTTGTGAAAGAACATCTTGAGAAGCTGGATACCTTCAAGTCAGCCGGCCCTGACAATCTTCACCCCAGGGTACTCAAGGAGCTGGCGAGCATCATAGCCCAGCCTCTAGCGCGGATCTTTGAAAACTCTTGGCGCTCTGGTGTAGTGCCCGAAGACTGGAAGAAGGCCAACGTGGTGCCTATCTTCAAGAAAGGGAGGAAAGTGGATCCGGCTAACTATAGGCTCATCAGCCTGACTTCTATCCCGGGGAAGATCTTAGAAAAGTTTATTAAGGAGGCCATCCTTAATGGCCTGGCCGACGCCAACATCTTAAGGGATAGCCAGCACGGGTTTGTTGCGAGTAGGTCTTGCTTGACCAATCTCATTTCCTTCTACGACCAGGTGACCTATCACCTGGACAAGGGAGATGAGATTGATGTCATATATCTTGACTTCAAAAAAGCCTTCGATCTGGTGTCCCATGATCATCTCTTGGAGAAACTGGCCAATTGTCGCCTTGGGTCCCCCACGATCCACTGGCTGGAAAATTGGCTCTGGGGTCGGACCCGGAGGGTAGTAATTGATGGAAGTCACTCATCGTGGTGTCCTGTGACCAGTGGGGTCCCCCAGGGCTCTGTCCTTGGACCCATACTGTTCAACATCTTCATTAACGATGTGGACACTGGAGTCAGAAGCGGACTGGCCAAGTTCGCCGATGACACCAAACTTTGGGGCAAAGCATCCACGCCAGAAGACAGGCGGGTGATCCAGGCTGACCTGGACAGGCTCAGCAAGTGGGCGGAAGAGAATCTGATGGTGTTCAACGCCGATAAATGCAAGGTTCTCCACCTTGGAAAGAAAAACCCGCAGCATCCTTATAGGCTCGGCAGTGCTATGTTGGTTAGCACTATGGAAGAAAGAGACTTGGGGGTCATCATTGACCACAAGATGAACATGAGCCTGCAATGTGATGCTGCGGCTAGTAAAGCGACCAAAACGCTGGCTTGCATCCATAGATGCTTCTCAAGCAAATCCCGGGACGTCATTCTCCCCCTGTACTCGGCCTTAGTGAGGCCGCAGCTGGAGTACTGTGTCCAGTTTTGGGCTCCACAATTCAAAAAGGATGTGGAGAAGCTTGAGAGAGTCCAGAGAAGAGCCACGCGCATGATCAGGGGTCAGGGAAGCAGACCCTACGATGACAGGCTGAGAGCCCTGGGGCTCTTTAGCCCGGAAAAGCGCAGGCTCAGGGGTGATCTGATGGCCACCTACAAGTTTATCAGGGGTGATCACCAGTATCTAGGGGAACGTTTGTTCACCAGAGCGCCCCAAGGGATGACGAGGACGAATGGTCACAAACTACTAGAAGATCGTTTCAGGCTGGACATAAGGAAGAATTTCTTTAGTGTCCGAGCCCCCAAGGTCTGGAACAGCCTGCCGCTGGAGGTTGTTCAAGCGCCTTCATTGAACACCTTCAAGATGAAACTGGATGCTTATCTTGCTGGGATCCTATGACCCCAGCTGACGTCCTGCCCTTTGGGCGGGGGGCTGGACTCGATGATCTTCCGAGGTCCCTTCCAGCCCTAATGTCTATGAAATCTATGAAAATCTATGAAATCTTATCAGCCAACACCCTCAACACCCTTGGGTGCATCCCATCCAGCCCCATGGACTTGTATATGTCCAGATTTTCTAAATAGTCCCTAACTGTTCTTTTACTCTTGGGTGCTCACCTCCTCCCCAAATTGTGCTGCTTGGTGCAGCAGTCTGGGAGCTGACCTTGCCTGTGAAGACTTGGGTGAAGAAGGCATTGAGCACTTCAGCCTTTTCTGTGTCCTCTGTCACAAGGTTGCCTCCCAAATTCAGTAAGGGACCCACACTTTTTCCCTGATCCTCTTTTTGCTACCAACATACTTGTAGAAACCTTTCTTGTTACCCTTTACATTCCTTGCTAGCTGCAGCTCCAATTGAGCTTTGGCCTTCCTGACTTCACCCTTGTATGCCCAAGATGCTAAAGCAAGTGCTAAATGACTACACAGTACCACCTTTGCAGTGAGGGGTGTATGTACATGCACTAACTGAACACTACATTGGCTGAAAAAAATGGGAGAACTGTTTTGGTCAAATATGGCCAAAGAAGAGAAAAACAACAAGAAAATTCAAAATATTAGGCCTTGGAACTTTTAAATTATACACCTTTCATTCTGAAATGATTATTTCATATTGACCTTTTTTTTAAAGGGGATTAAATAATTGAAAAAAATGATATCAAGTCTTAAGTGTTAAATTAAATAAAGGTTTTGGATTGCACTGAAATTAATATTATTTTAGATTGATCCAAAAGCAGTTTTTGTGAGTGCCATTTATTTGAATTTCACTGCTGAATGTAAAAATACAAACAGCTGTACTAATAATATAAACTACGCATAAAAAATAGTTTTATATTCAGATTTGCTTAAGGTTGCCAAATTCCGCATGTTTGCATACAAATTTCAGTGTTCAGATTTCCAGTTTCTATAAAGAATTCAACTTTGTTTAAAACAAGCATTATTACTTTCACAAATTTACTAAAAGCAATTGTGAAATCACAACCATTTCTTTTGAAAAATTTAGAATAAGGGTATCTAGAATATTCTGGAATCCAGAATATCCTGGATCTCCCCTGGAAAAAAAATGTAAAAAATCACAGCAATATATAGAATATTCATGGAAAATTAATAACTCTCTTTATAGATTTTTACTAAAAAGGCATTGTAACAGTGTTACATTGATATATTTCTTGCATTTGTCTCCTCTGTATTATATGGAAGATCTATTTCTCTGTTTAGGTAGTTGATGTAAAGCGATTTCATAATGCTCTTTATTTATCACTATGTGCCACATCTTTCCCAAATCACTCCATTAGTGTAGAGACCTGGAGAAGTCCATTGTACTATCTCTCAGTTACCAGAAGAAAAATAACTTTAATTAATTTTAAAATAAAGCACCCTTAATTTGCACAAAGAGTAATTGAAAGTTCACTCTGTAACTTATTTTCTGTTCTCTATTAAAAACCTAATTAGGTCAAATTGTCTACTTGGTTGATAAATGTTTGCTTAATTTTATGAAGTAAAACTGATCTGGACCACATCAAGCAAAAATGCTTGCTTACTAGCTTAGATAAATGTGCAGGATTATACTTATTAGTTAGATTTTTTTACCATTACAGTTATTTATAGCTCTCGACCTAGTAGGCCAAATATAATAAAAATCATTTTAAAGTCACATTTGTCATCTGGACATTTCACCTCTCCTAACAACATCAAAAGTACAGGTTCTACCTTTCACTTGAAAGATAATTTCAGGAGAAGAGCTTGTCAAATGTTGTTAATTTAAGGCATAATTATTTAAATCTGTCATTTTCATTGACTCAGCTCTATTTTGGATATTTCAGTTATTAAAGCTTAAGTTTTAGGTGTTGAAGGTTGCCATAATGATAAACATTTTTCACCAGCATACAAATTGCAGACTTCTTTCACTAAAGACAAACAAGGATCTTCTGGGATTAGTGCAGTTAAACCTTACATTATTTATGAGTGATTTACAGGATTGATTATGATGCCAACATTTCATATGGCTACAAGACTATCTGAAATCCATAGCAAACATTGGCACAACAGTTGCCTGGCTCAACATGGTGTGGAGGGACTGGCTGGGGGATGAGGGCGCTACAGTATGGTCAGCAGACAGGCCCCATTGTAGCACCTTCATGCCCCAGCCAGCCACCCCCGTCACTGTCTACATGTGCGTTGCAGTGGAGTAAATAACTACACCATAGAATAGTACCTGTGTCTGGCAGTACTATGCTATGGTGGAGTTAATTAGTTTACTCCGGCCTAATAGTCCCTCACATGGAGATAGAGACACTTTACTGCAGAGCTATTTAGGCAACTCCACAGTAAGCGTCTCATGTAGATGTCCCCAGTTATGTCTAACATCCTTTTTACACAGAAATTCTGGGTGGCTGCTGGAGCTCTTAATACCTGGGATGTCTGCACATTAACACCTGAAACTAATTTTAAGTACTTGTTATGCAGCTCAGAGTTATGCCACTCTAGGGCAGGATTGTCTCTGATCCATGTTACCTAGCTCATGTTACACTAGGTTTAGCCACCCTAAGATACACCTTAGTGTAAATATCCCACCTCAACAGCCCCTTGCCCTGCTGGCTCAGATTGGGGCCACTGCTTCCTCCACCCTCCGCAACACCCCAGATCCCCATTTGCTGTCCTCCCTTGTTTACTTGTTCCTACCCACAAAGTCTTTCCTAGGGAGCAGGCCACCATGGGTGCTCCCCAGGCCAGGCTTAGCCTGGAGAAAAGCAACAGCCTGATGGTGGAAGTAGCAGCAGCAGTAGCAGTAGCTGGGCAGGCAGATTAATCCTTCCGACCTGCTTCCTGGGACAGACACCACAGGCAGCCACAAGTAAAGGGGGGTGGAGGGAGCAGGGGGAGTGGACAAGCCCTTGGGCTGGGCCCTGGGGAGAGAGGGCAGGGAGCATGAGGGAAGCCTGGAATGGGAGTAGGGGAAGGAGTGGGGGCGTTACCTTTCAGTCTTCCAAGACACTGCTAGCCTACAGTGTGACTGCTCCAAACTCGAGCTAGCACTAATGCTGATCAACATTTTGCAATTCACAATATAAGGTGCAATAAGGTCCTACTACTGTTTGGTTTGTTTAACATATGTCTGATATCATAAGTATCTGTATTTATACTCTCTGATAGATCTAACATATTAAAATTTGCTAACTACTGGTATATTTTATACACTACAAAGTATATGGCTATATTTAAGAAGATAAGTAAACTACTTATGTGCAAAGTACCATACCATACTTTTTTTTTTTTTTGAGGAACACACCTAAAAGCTGAAGCAGGATCATTTTGTAAAATACGTGTGTGTAAGCTTTACAAATAAGCAATGAATTGCAAGAACTGTACTCAATGTTTATAAAAGCTTTTTTTTCCCCTAAACCCTAGGTTTTACACTTTCAAAGTCTTCAAAAATAAGATACCAGGACTTGTAACATTAAGAAGCCATATTAGTCTTATCTGATACTTCATTTCTTACAAGCATTGCTGCCAGTGACACTGGCACTTGTCATGATTTTAGTGTACTTTATTAAACTGATTCAGCAGTTTTAAGTACTCGTTATGACTAACTGCCTTAAGGGTCAGATCTGTGGTAGTGAGATGCTCTATTAAGAACTGAACCAAAAAAAGATTATGAAAAAAGGTGAAATTCTGGCTCTGTTGAAGCAATTGAAGATTTTGCACACTGTCTATTCTTGCAATTTTAAAATATTACTACAAATATAAGTTATTATGTCTTTAAAGATCAAACTGAAAAGGAAATGAGGAGTCTGAGATTCAGACATATTAGAATATACCCTTCAATATACCCTTATATATATATTCTTCAGTATACCCTTATGTAAATAAGGTAATTTTCTCCTACCGGAAAGCCTACAGAAGCAGTCTCGGGAGAAGTCACCAATCAGGACATCCCTGCCATGTAATGTTCCTATGTTATCCTGTCCCTTAACTTGTCCGCTAGAAAAGACTGTAGCACATACATCTTGTCCCACAGATTATCTGAGATTTAGCAGAATCCCTGAAGAGGGTGGCTGTCACGAATAAGTCCTCTGTAATGGCTTTAGATCTCTTCTGAGTCCTGATGCATCTCTTTCTACTCTTCTTTCTATCCTCTCCTTCACCTTTCCTCTCCACCCCACCTCCCCTACCTAGTAATTCAGTAGACTTGCTGCATGACTCTCTCTTTGGATCGGGGTGGTTTCTTACCATGGAGCTGTGTTCAGAAAAGCTGATCTATCTCCAGTCCAAAGCATGTTGCATGATTGAACTCCACAAAGAAGAATTCTAATCAGAATATGTATCTTAGCTCCAAGAACCCTGCCCTTACACTCACCATTGATCTCAACCTCTTGGATTATAGGCCTTTTGAAATGCTGCATTCTGTTTGTTTTATACGTGATTGTTAAAATGATCTGTTCCAACAAACTGGCATCTTACATCAGATCAAAAATTTCCACTGGGAAATTTCATCACTTCAATAAATTCTGTCAGCATTTGCAATGCCAATTTTTAAAAAAAGAACAGACTTGAGGAATAATCATTTAATAGTTCTTTTGTGCTGTGTGAGAATTAGCCTGAGAAAAATGTTGTGACAGAAAGAAGACAATTCAGAATTTAGAAGTCAGTAGTTAGATCAACCCTATGAAATGAAAAAGATGCATTGGACTGTTGCTGAAGAGATTTACCTTAGGCAAAAGGTACCCTAAGCCTTAACAGGATACACTTGACAACAGTTGTGCACTGTAAAGTTGAGTTGATTTCTAGGAAGTTACACTTTTCACTGGAATACTTTACTGGAAGTCAGGATCATGTTGTTTCATAATTTAATATTGTAACCCATTATACTACTTCCTTATTTCCCACCAAAAACAAAAGTAAAATGATGTACTTGCATATCGTTTTCTCTGTGTAATATTCAGTGCCGGGCTTTGGCACTTAGATTTTTCTACCTGGCCCACACTGTCCGCTACTTTATGAGGCGACAGTTTGGCCGGCAGTGTAGATTTATTAAAGTTGCTGAGGGTTCTCACCTGCCACATCTTGGATGTAAAATAATCTTGAGGAGGATGAGATTGACCTCTCTCCCTTCAGTGACTTTACACCTACACATGCTGTAGCTTGGGCCTGGGGCTCTGCCTCCCCTACACCCCACCTAACACCACCCTGATGGTGCAATGTCAAGTCTGATGTATATTTGTCTTGCCTTGCTTGGTTACAAGAGTATCTGCCTCAATAATAGTAGCATGGGCTAGAAGTGGCAATGTCCGCAATAACTATATCTATTTCTACTCCTTCCCACATCTTTTCCATATACAGGGAATGTTGGGCTTGGACACGCTTAAACATGGTACATGCCTTCTCATTCATGGTTTTGTTACTCTCCTTTTCTTTTTTGTCTTTCAGGTTTGCTGTCAATCCAACTCTGGTTGCTGGTATTTGCCTCCCATGGACGCTGCTCCAGTAAGTATACTAACTCTTCTGAGTCTGCTTTGGTGATCAGCAAATAGGCCTCTAGCAATCAACATTCCGCCTTCTTGCATGGTTCCAACTGAGGCAGGAAATTCAATTCTGGTTCCCTTTTGACTCTGACTATAGCAGGTTTTAAACTGGTACCTGTGTTCCACCCCACGAATCAGTGCCAGCACACACTTACAAGAAGTGCCTACACTGGAGGTAGATGCTCTCTCCTTCCCTTCTTCTGCTGCCAGTGGCCAGTCAGCTCATAGTTCCAGTGTTTGCAGTAAGTCCCTCAATGTGGCAGGCTCTTCTTCTCTGCCACACTCTTCTGGTAAATTTTTAGCCTGCTTGCATACATAAACAATAGGTTCAAATGAAATGTTACTCTTTGTTCAGTCATTACATGGAATCATGTCACTGCATGCAATTCCTATTTAGAATAGGAAATACCACTACCGGTAGTATTATCAGCATGATCCAAGTTTTCCATTTCCCACCAAAAATGGAGATAAATGCAGATTTCTCCTTTCACCTGAGAAAAATGTAGATTTCTCATTTTTACAGAGAAATGCATGGATTTTGCACTTTTGCAAAGACCTGTCTGCAGGCTGGCAGAGTTCCATCCTGCAAAGGGCTGGAGGGAGCAGGACAAGGACGGTCAGGCAGGGATGCAGGGGTGCTTTCCAGGCAGCCTGGAAAGCAGTTCCCACAAGTAAGTCAGGGGGAGAGGGATTGATAGGGAGGGAGTGAGTTGGGCAGGGCTGGGGTTGGGGCTGGGGCTGATGCTGCTGCCCAACTAGACAGTGCATGGGGCTTGGGGCCTGGGGCCCGGGGCAAGAATGCACAGGCACTGGGCCCCTGTAGGGAAAGGTACAGAGCTGTAAGTGGCTTACCTGGGGAGTGAGGGGGGATGATGCCAGCTCCCCACTGCTCTATGAACTCCCAGTGAAGCAGGGGAACCCATGCCCCCCAGATCTGTGGATGGGTCAGGGGTGGGCTGCCCACTGAAGGCTCAGGTTCCCCACCCTGCTGCCATCCACCGGAGCATCTGCAGCCCAGTGGGCATCACCCAGCATGGCAGGGCAGAGCAGAGCCAGGTGGGGAAGCTTGTTACAACTGTGAGCCGCATGCTGCTTTAGTGATGCATCCCCTGCCCATCCAGTACCATCAGGGGTAGCAGAGTGGGATTGTTCCTCACCCTGCTCTGGGGCAGGCAGGGAACACTTCACCAAAGCAGAGCAGGGCTTGCAGTGGCAACGAGCTTCACCACCAAGCCCACCTCTGCTCTGCCACACCAGATCCTACCTGCTGGGCTGCAGAGGCAGGATCTAGGAGGGCAGCAGGGAGGGGAACCCAAGGCTTCAGTGGGCAGCCCGCCCCCACCCCTCCCCAACACTGGACATAGATCTGGGGTGCAAGGGTTCCCACAGCAGCGGAGAGCCAGCCCCACCCTGCCCAAGCTGAAAGCAAGTGCACGCAGCAGTAGAGAGAGCCAGCCCCACCCTGACCAAGCTGAAAGTAGGCAGCCTGCACATGGCTCCTGCCATAGGCTCCATTCTGGCCATGCTGCTTGTGGAAAAGGGGCTGCTAGGCTCCATGCTCTGCTACGCTGCAGGAGCCACCACCTTCTGTGGGAGGAAGCTTGGACTTGGGTGTTGCTGCAGGGGACAGGGGTCTGTAGACCTGGGTCCCTGGCTTCATAGTCCTGGCAGCTGGGGGTCCCCTCTAGCAGGGCTGGGGGGATTAGGGGGCTATGGCAGGGGTGAGGGGCATTGGTAGGGCTGGGGGTTGTGACGGGGAGTGAGGGGCATCAGCAGGCTGGGAGAGCTATGGGGGGGGGGAGTGAGGGGCACCAGCAGGACTGGGGGAGAAGGGAGTGGCCTGGACCTGCATTCCGTGAGCTAAGGGAGCAGGGGGAGCTCTGATTTTCCATGATAAAAAACTAAAAAACAAATACCAAAATGTATAGGTATTTAGAATTTATTTTATTACAGTGATTGAGACACTAGGCTTCCAAATTGCTTTAAAGTTGTAAATATAGCTAGAAAACATTGTGTTCAATTGATACTTATATAGTGGCATTTCATTTTAATTGTGCCACTATTAAATTTTTTTATTAGAGAATTTGCAATTTTTCATCAGAGAATTTATATTTTTTTATCAAAGAAAACCACGATCCCTGATTATCAGTACCACTAGGTGGTGACCAGGTTTGGGGTTTCTGTGCACTTCACAAGGTGAAGAATGTAAAATTGTACTGATCCTTTAATTTTTAAGATTGGGCAACATTTTAAAAAACATTCTCCAAATATCTTCAGGGGTTTAGGCACCTAGACAATCAAACAGGACATCTTGAAGGTACAGTCTAATTTATAGGGAGCTTATGCAGCAATTTATCAAACTGAATGTCTTTTTCCCCCCTGTGGTATGAAATGGTATGCTTGCTTGACAGAATACATTAACTTGTCTGCATAGAATAAAACTGATTAAAAATTTAACTCTAGTTTCTTGCTCCAATTGTATGATGTGGGCTTTCATGAAGTGAAGAGTGTTGATGCATGGATAAAGTTCTGCTATATGCAAAGCAGAGATTTGTTCTCCCATTTCAAAGCAAATAAAGTTCTCATGTGCCATTTAAAAGTAAGAGTGGTGGAATGCTGTGTTATATAACAACCAGGTTCTCTTATTTTCTGTTTTTTCTTACTCATTGCCACTTTGCTGAGCCTGTCATGGGATCATATAACCAATAAAAGTGCAAAAATATTGTTTCTTGGTTTCATACAGCTAATTACTCTTCATACATGCACAGCAAACTGGCCGTTTCCCCAAAGGCATACAACTAAAGATTACAAAATCTCCATTTGGGACAGAATTATTGCAACATCTGTCACTATTCTGTATTCTTATTGAATGCCCCTAATATGCTAGAAATAGTAAAAAAATTAAGTCCTAATTAATAAGGAAATCAATCCAAGGTGGGAGAGCATTCAGTCTTCATAGGTACAATGAAAATGGAAATGTTCTGTAAAGCATTGCATAGATAGATAGATAGATTTTTTTTATTCATCTACACAGCTAAAATTCTTGTCTATTATTCTTTATTTTAAATCTCTATTATCCTTTCTTCTGGCTTTGACAAATTTTCTCTTCTGCATCCAAAATGCTGATGCAGTGGTTAGTCCTAATCAGCCACTTTGAACATGGCAGCCTCCTTCTATGTTTATCTCTATTGGTTTCCCTTCCTCAGCTGGATCAGACAAACCTTCCATGTTTTTACCTTCATGGATCATCTCCCAGTCCACTACCAGGATGTTAGTCAAGTTTAGGTAGTAGTCAAGGATGTCAGCCTCCACTGGCCATTTTTTGCATTTTTTCTCCATACTTACTTTCATGTTCTATTTCATGCTTGGGAGAAGTTCCTTTTAAATATCTACAGAGTTACTTGATCATCTGCCTACTCATCCTCTTCAAAATTCAACTTTGGCATGATGTCTACTGTTGCAGGGCACTAAGATGCCTGCTCCTTTAAGGGCTGAAACTGCTAGTGGGAGAGCTCTAGCAATCAGTCAGGAACCCCTCAGCTGCAAGTTATCATGGCAGCAGGAAGGAGGGCATTAGCCTGCACCTGCAGGCAGTCAGCTGACTGGAGGAGCCAGAGCCTGGGGGCATATATAAACCCCAGGGCTGGGACCAGACAGTTTTCTGCTAGCAGCTAAGGGGGAAGGAGCTGTCCTAGAGGAAACTAAGTGAAGAGGCTTGACAGCCCATCTCCTGCTTCTGGCAAGGTTAAGGGACTTCAGGAGCTCACCAGACCCTGGCCTACAAGGCATGTTGTGCTGGGGGAAGGGTGATTCATTTAAAAAGGCAGAGCACACCCTGAGCTGCTTGCATTATGTTATAGTCCAGGGGCTTGTATTTTGATTTCTGTTTGTAAACCGGAGGATCAGGTTGAGGCTATTGGGGAAGGAGGAGGCCTCATTGGGGGCCCACTACAGTGCGGGGACCCCAGCACCAGTATGGGTGCATTATCCAGGGTGCACGGACCCCAGCACCAGCATGGGCAAATTATCCAGGGTGCACGGACCCCAGGGCCGAGGGGCACAGAGAGAAAGAGACAGGGGTGCAGAGAGCCCAGTGATGACCAGAAAGTCAAACTAAAGCCTTGGAGGGACACTGAATGCCATCTGTGAGGCTTGGGGCATAGTAAAGGGGTGGTTTGGAGCCATACATCTAGCTCATAAGGCTGAAGGTGCCCTGAAAGGCAACCATTTTTGTGCAGGACCCAAAAGGGGTCCAAGAACCCACAGGGTCCAGTGGGGTCCAGCAGGATCGTGCCCATGTAAACTTGAGGGCAGCCTCCCTATTCATAATTATTACCAACAAGACATTGTGGGCGAGAAAGAGGGTGCTCATTGGGCTGAATTGGCATGGTCAAGGGGCCCTAGGGGTCCCATGGCCGTTCTTGGGGACCCCGTCCCGTGACATCTAAAGAAGAAAAAATCTAAAGAAAACAAAATGTAGGCAGTGACTACTGCCTATATGTTGATGAATACTATATCAGTGTTTCCTTGCCTTCCCTTTCCTGTCTCCACCACTTTCTTGTCTTATGCTTAGCTATTATGCTGTATGTTTTTGTGTAATGCAACACACTCATTTTATTTACAATATAAATATCTATTTAATATTATCATGCCCTTATCAGTGAATAGGTTTGGTCTCTACTTGGTCTATATCATAGGCACTATATATACACAAGATATAAAAATTATCTAACTGGAAGTTTCACTTCAAGAATTGCACATATCTAGGTTAAGGGGAGTTTTTCAGCTTTTCCCTGGAAAAGAAGGGGTTGGATAAGAAGTGGTTGTGGATGATCTAAGAGTAGCCATACTTGGAGTATACATGGAGGAGAAATAGTTAGACGCCCAAGCCGCCCTCCCCTCTTCCTTCCTCCCCACCCCCACCCCCACCCCACACACATTTCTTGGAGATCATAGGAAGAGCTCTGAAGTACAAAGAAGGTGTATATTTGAGAGGACCATGCACAGCAGAAGGAGAATAAAGTAGACCTGTATACATTGTTTGGTTATAAAATAATATTGAAGGAGATGAGAAGTTTGTGGAGGGGATAGGATGTCAGAAAGAAGAGTTCTGGCTGTCCTGCCAGGATGTGTAACACCTGGAATTGTATTTGTTGTCCCCAGGTTGCAGTGCAGAGCACAGGATGTTCAGGTTTCCCATGAAGTTGGAAAATAATTTTTTCTCCTTCCTGTTGCTACAGATGTCAGGATTTTTTTTTTACCTTCACTAAAGACAATAGATCTTGGCCATAGCCAAGGCTGAGGTATAACAATGCTTCTGTTGGTACAAAAAAAAAAATTCAGAGGTGCCTGGTAAGAGTTCTGCTCCTCCACTCAGGGCAGACTAATAACATATGGGATTGGGAAGGAATTTTACTCCATGGTTGGATTAGCATGGATCATGGTGGGTTTTGCCTTCCTCTGTGGAAGGGTTTGGGGGCATAGTCCACTCTTGGTATTGTTTAAGTGTATAAAATATTTCCTTCTTTGCAGGGGCAGGTTATTGGCAGTGCTCTTGTCCCCCTGTGTTACCTGTGGCAACTTAGGGTGTAGTTGGTATTTTAGAACAGTGTGCCTGGTAGTTGTACAAGAAGGTTGTTCATGCCATTTTAAGAATAGGTTAGACCAATGGGAGCCAGCCTCTTTTGGTAGGCATGCCACAAATTGGCCCCACATACTCGCTGAGTGCCACCCCAAGTACTCTTTCCCCTGGCTGTTCTGTTGCTCTGTTTTTTGCTCACTACTCTATTTAACACTGTGCTGCCTGTCCCCTCCCCAGTTACCCATGTGCCACACACAGGGGCTGTCCATGTTATTTGTAGCCCCTGTGCTGCAAGAGAGCCACCCAAATTCTTGTATACAACAGTTTAGAGAAGGATGATCCTGACTTAAACAGGGTGCTGGACTAAATGACCCTTTCAGTCATACTATTATATGATTATCTATTAACCCACAGTCATAAATCAACAGATTATGTTCAATATCAGAGAAAAATCTAAACAGAAACCTCTATGAGCCTGTCACCCAAGATACAGGATGGAACTTCCCCCACATGAGTTTTTTTTAAAGTTCCTGAAACCAAGGACTGAGGAAAATGCTGGAGAAATGGTTCTAGCTAATTAACTAATGCTGAAATATCTAACACTCAAATGTGTTGACTCTTTGTTAGGTTAAAAGTCAATTACGTAGCAATGAAAAGACTATGACGGTGAAAGCTCATATTCTGCTTATTGCATTTTTTGATCTTAAGTTGAATTTTACCCTCTTAATGAGTGGAGCAACTCGCAGCCACATCAGAAGGCTGTGGAGGCAAGGAATGGAGGTCATAAAAGCAACAAAAGAATATGAGTACTTTATTAATAGACCAATACTCTGTCTGCATGTCTTAAACTTCTCTACTTCTTAAATAGATAAGGACTTTTCTAAATGAGAGAAGGGAAAGGAACAGGGGATAGAAAAAATATGTAAAGACTGGGTACATATTATGTAGCATATTATAGTACATATTTTGGGAGCATCTTACATAGAGGAAAATGTGTGCCTGAGTAAGAGTGACTTATTTTAATACCCTTGCTTCAGGCCCTGGGCAGCTACTACCTGCTTTTCAGGACACAGCTCCCACAAGTCCCCAGATGTGCAAATATTTATCTACATGCTTAACTGTATGTGACTGTATGCAAGTTTCATCAAGCTCCCATTGGAAGCCAGTGAGAGTTAGGCACCTAGTTTCACACCTTCAAAAAATCTCTCCCATATAGCCCTTCTTCAACAAGCTACTTAAGTGTATGCTTAATCTTTGTGATGCTTATACTATTTTCAGAAGGGTCATATATCTGCATCATTAAATGCAATATTAGCTAGCATATCCAGACAAAAGCTATTTCTCTGCCAAATTGCTGCTGTTGACCATTTGTCAGTAAAGATGCTATTGTTAATGGGAAGTAATTGTATCCAGAAATAGGGCAAGGGGTTGCAGCCCTCCCCTTCCTCACTCTACCCAAGGCTCTTAGTTCATGACCCCATCTGATCAGTTAGCAGTGCAGGCTTCATTTGAATAGTGGCCTCTGAGATCATCAGTTGATTAGAACAGTATCCCTCTGGAACCCTTGCTTTCATGTGGCTCTGGAGCCCAAAGGGTGAATGCTGCTGCTTTTCAATTTCCCCCTCCCTCCCTCCCTCTCTCCACTGATTTTTTTAGCAGCAGTGGAAAGGAGGGGACAAGTGGTAGTAGCAGCACTCCATCTCTTGATTCTGCAGCAGGAACTCGAGTAGACTGTTCTGAGAACTTGCATTCAACACAACCAAAGGGAGTGCTGCTACACCCTATCTAGATCCTGCCCTGATAATGGGGAATGTTTCCCCTTGCCCCTACTTGTGGTGGAACCACTTTCTTTAAATTGGGAGCAGAAACAACTTTAGACACAGTCCAAGCAGAGAAAAAATCTCATTCTAAATGGTAAGGTGCTGGGAAGTAAGGAGTAACTGAAAATAGGGACACTTTACTTAGACAAGTTATGCTTTCTTTAGCTACCCCTTACATGGACTTCCATACCAACTACTGTGTACTTTTTTCTGAGACATTAGAACTTACTAGGCGCATCTTCATGAGACATTTACTGAGCAGTTGACTAATTAGCTGCACAGTAAACATCTTGGTGCATATACATGCACCATATTAGGCTGAAGTAAACTTTAGTTTGTAGCAGGACAATAGTTGTACTTACAAGTAAAAAACTATAGCAGCATATGTGTAGGCTCTGGAGGTGCTGGCTGGAGCACAAGGATGCTTCAGTGTGGGGGCTGTCTGCCTGCTAGCCCTGTGCTGAATTACCCTCATGCCCCAGCCAATCCCTCTGCAGCAGGTTGAACTGGAGGGAGCAGCCCTAGGCTGCCAGTCTGACCTCTAGGGCCCCTGCCAGCTTGGGCTACTCCACCGTGGCTCAACATGCTGCGATCCCCAGTGCACATGCAGATGAGTGCCTGGCAACAATAAGCTCTGGAATGATAAACATATTGCTTATTGCCAGAGCTTATTGATGTGCATTAATAAACACATGTAGATGTGCCCACTGAGAGCATCCTATATGTGCGTTTTACTGCGGTGTTGACTCATTAGCTACTTAGTAAAGCATTAGCATCTACATATCTGGTGCTATTAGGACACAGTCAACTAATTCATTATGCTATATTGCCTGACACAAATACTATCCCATGCCAGAGTTAGTGTGCCACAACGCACATGTAGATGGTGACCAGGGCTGGCTGAGGCACAAGGGTGCTACAGTGCAGGACTTCTTGCTGGCTAGCATTTTAGCACCCTCATGCCCTAGCCAGCCCCTCCACAGCATGTTGAGCCAGGAAGAGCAGCTTCAGGCTAGCAGGCTGAACCCTTAATTTCCAGGCACACATGTAAAAGCTGCACCCAGGAACAATGAACCGGAGTTTATTCAGACATATTAATTGCATGTATAGGTGCACTTGCTAACCAGCAAAGGGACAGGCAAAAAATATAATAAACTGTATTTACTTCATAGCTTGGATGACCGGGTGATTCACCCATCACATAGCTGTTTCCCACTTCTGCATTTCTTTGCATTATTAATGGGCCAAAATGTGTTTTAACAGATTTTAAAAGGTTCCATTAGCACTGATAAATGTGTAGTGTGTAATTTATTTTCCAAATCAAAACACAATTATTTACCAGTAAAAATACTTTTAAATTGTTGATGATACAGAGTATGATGTATTTATTGCGTCCATTTAATGTGAAAGTTGCTGATTTTGATAAATAATGATTGCATTAATAAATTAAACCATATGTGGCCCAGAAAATCTTCAGAAGTCTGTAAATGTAAGATGGGTAGAAAAGCACTTTGTGCTTAGGCCAAATCTGTGACCCTTGTCTCATCTTAACTGCATCACCTGTCAATTTTCTTCACAATTAGCTTGTTACCAGAAGGCTGAGTCAGGGAAAGAATAAGCAATTACCGAATCATTCTGCAGGTTATGTCTGGCCCAAACAGATTCTGAATAGTCTGTGCAGGAATAGACCTGAGCCCTACGTAAGAGAAAGCAACTCTTGAATGTTCCCTATTCCTTGTTTTCCATACTAATTTCACTGACTGCAGTCATAGAGAAGAAAAGCTGATCTAAGTAACACCCATACCTCGGGCATCATTCTGAGTGCCAAGTATCATTAGGAGTACAAAAGTGTTGTGTTATGGGGCCATGGATCTCCCATCTATATGCCATAGGGAGAATGGGATTGCTTATTAGGTCAGTGATACCAGCATAGCTTTAAATTGCTGGATTTAAGGAGGAACAAGGGGATGACTAAGAGTGCATCTACAAAATCACCTTTCTTTCTTATAAAACCATAGGAATAAGATGTTGTTCATCTTAATTTTAAATGTGCATACTGAAAAGTATAATATCCCAATGACTACTTTTTTTTGTAAAGGGAAAAAATGACAATCATCAAAGGCCTCTTTAAAATATGGTGTAACACTTATAACAGTGAGGCCTCTTGTGCTTCAGGCAAAATGGATCCACTCAATTCTTTGAAGATACTTTCCCATCTCAGAAGACACTAAATAGAAAAGCTGATTTTTTTTTCACACTGGTATTATAGTCTGAGAAAAGAGGACACAGAGGATATACAACTCTATATAATTTATTAAAGGATTATATAATTCAAATATGGTTAATTGGGCACAAGGCATGACTGTAAGTTTCTATTTTCAAGCAGTCATGAGGAAATGACTGCATTTCATATTAAATTATACTGACACTATTTTTACACCCTTGAGAAATGACTCTTTGGACAGTTAGGGTGTTAGCCTGGGACTTGGGAGACCCATGTCCAAGCATTTGTTCTCCCATAGACTTTCTGTATAAACTTAGCTAAGTCACTTATTTTCACAAAAGGACTTAGACACCACAGTTATGCTAACAGACTTTGTAGATGCCCCTGGAGCCCCTGCCAGCTGGGGCTGCTCTGATCCAGCTTAATGTGCTTTGGTCTTGGGCACACATGCAAATGGCAAGAAACTCTGGGGTTTATTGCTCTGGAGTTTAGTGTTCCTGGGCACATATTCAAACATCACACCCAGGAGCAATAAACGCCAGAATAGAATCCAGAGTTTACTGGTTCACTCTAATTGCGTGTGTACATGTCCCCAGTATCATTTTATTTGGAGTTTATCTCATGATTTTGAGGACCTACCAATCAAACCAATTGTTACATCACTACAGGTAACACAAATAAGAGCCAATCCTTTGTATGAATATGGGAAAGGATAAAGAGTAGATATGTCTTCATACCATGAAAATCTCTCAACTATGTCCTCCCTCTTGAGAGATATGGGCTTTGCTAGCAATGGAAAATGTACATGTCATGTGATCTCTGACATGTAGTTGAGGTATTATCCATTCTTTGACCTCTATTTCTATTAACAATCAAAAAAGAAGCACCAGTATTTTTATTTGTCCTGAGTCTACTTCTTTTGTATTCTCACACCTGCCAATTATTTTTTTTTTACCATGCACACTTGCATGCAAGCCTTTGTCTCTATTTCATATAAAAACAAATTCAGGTGTGTGTGTGTGTGTGTGTGTGTGTGTATATGTGTGTGTAATATATATATAAATGCAAGCAGGATGCTGTGCTTGCTCCTTTGCAGGTTGGCTTTGGTCCCTTGGAAGCCCCTTAGATTATGTCCCTGGTTAATAGGAGTGGCAACGCCAGGCAAACCCTGAAGGAGAGTAGGGAGGAGGGGGCAGGCATGTTGGTTCCAAGAGCAGGGGTTGGGGTGGGGGGGAGCCTTACCCATGAGGAACTAGGTAGTCCCAACTGAGCTGTAGGGCTGTGTGAAGCTTTGGTTGCTAATTCAATTTGGAGGAGTTTCGGCCTGATTTGGTGGCCAATAAAAAGGCCACCAATAAAAAGGTCTGAATCAATCTGAAGCCTCTGAATCGATTTGGAGATTAGGCAATTTGGGCAGTCCCCACTCGCCACTTCAGGGATCTGGACCTGGACTCTGTGCTGGTAAATAGGGGGTGGGGGGAAGGGGCTGGAGGAGCGGGGAGGGGACCATGGGGGACCCCTGCCAGGCCCTATCCCCTGCCTGTTCCCCTGAGTGCCTCCTGACCCCTGCCCACTCCCCCAGCTACATGAATGGCTGCCCCACCCAGCCTCAGCATCCCAGCTCTTTTTTTTTTCTTTTTTCTTTTTTTAAAAGCCCTGCATTCACCAACTCCTGCCAGATGGAAGGACAATCCCCATAGCCCCATGCTGCATGGCAGGGCTCTGCCATGAGCCCCCATCCCTGCCCGCTCTCCCAGCACCATTAATGGGTGTCCCACCCAGCCCCAGCATCCCAGCATTTAAAAAACAGAAAAAAAACCAACCTTGCATTCACTGGGTGCTGCAGTGGCCATTGGAGCCTCTGGGGGCTCATGGCAGAGTCCCCACATGCAGCATGGGGCAGGGGGGTATTGGGGATCGCTCCCCCCCCCCCCGCCTGGCAGCAGCCAGTGAGTGCACGGCTTCAGGTTGTTTGTTTAAGAGCTGAGATGCTGGGGCCAGGTGGGGCAGCCATGGCGGGGCTTGGAGAGTGGATGGGGGATGGGAGCTCGTGGCAGAGCCCCACATGCAGTGTGAGACAGTGGGGGGCAGGGGATCCCCCCACACCTGGCAGCAGCCAACGAGTGCATTGCTTTTCTTTTTAAAGAGTTGGAACACAGGGGCCAGGTGGAGCAGCCATTGATGGGGCTGGGGAAGCAGATGGGGGATGGGTACTGTTTTCATCTGGAGATTCGGCCAATTCAACAGTGGCCGAATCTCCAAATCAGATTTGGCTGAATCAATTCAGGACACCGATTCAAATCACTGTCCCCCAAATCAGCCGAATCCCAAGCGAATACTAGCTGCTTTGCATAGGCCCACTAAGCTGCTGCTGACAAAGACTCTGCCCACCCTGGCTCTGTTGCTCTTAAAGAAACAGCAGCCAAGGCTGTTTCAAGTTTGTGCCAGGATGCAGATTCCAAAGGGGAGGGATTCACTAAATGGCCATTTCTTCACAAATAGAGACCGATCTGGCATTCCTAACTTGGCACTCAAGGTAGCTGTCCCTCTCACCTACCAGTAGTTACACAGTTGCTTTTAACACAGACCAATAGTCTTTGTGCCTAATACATAAATGGGCAAAACACCACCTTTAGCTCTTGCCCTTGCCATGGGAGAGGCCTTTTAGCTCTGGCTCATTCCAGGTAGTAAATTTACCTGTGTTCCAGTCTGCCTTTTGGCCACAAACTACTTCCTCCCCTAACTCACCACTCTCTGCTCTCCTCCCTGGGGCTTTTAGCTGATACTCTCTGATTATCTAACCACCAACAGCCTGGCTTCTACAACACGGCTGTCTGCCTCCTCTTAAAGGACCAGACCACCCTAGTATAACTTACTTTTAAAATGAAGAACAAACTTAGAACACATTTTCAAAACTCAAGACCAGATATTTGCATGCAGAAAATCTTACAACTTGCAAATCAGGCTTCTAACTTACCATACTTCCATGTACACTGGACATTTGTGTATAGAAATAGCTCGTCAGATAATTAATGGTTGATTCCAACTAGTCACATAAAATGCATAAATGAAAGAGCATAAAGTCATCTGTATTTTCATGAGAAGATCTTAGGTTTTAAAGGTTGGTGGTTCAATATATTAGGCTTATAGCAAACTAAAAATCTCAGGTCTAGATATGTAATGTTAGGGTCTTAAACCCACATGGTAGTGAGGGCCTTAAAAAATAAGTGGCCTCATTTCAGGATTATGAACATGTGTAATTACCATTTTAAGTGACTGCCCTGAAAAAGAAGCAACTTTTATTTAGGAACCTACATCTGGATTTAATAGTCAAACTAAGATTTGGTGATATTTCATAACAGTAAATTGAATTAGAATAAGGTCTATATATGCTCATAGTTGATATGTTTTAGTTTACAGTGATGACTCCTTATTTTCCCTTTCATCACATAGGCAAAAAGGCTGAACTACAGGAGTCTGAAAAAGAAAGGCCATTGATGTAGTTCCCCATCCCTCAAGGAAAGGGATAAAGAGAGCTGTGAGACAGCCACAGAGCCAATAGGGGAGAGAAACAGATCAAACAGGCAGATAAGCCACTGGTTTGAACTATGAGAACTTTGTTCTGTGAGATTTAGCCAGACACTTTTATCTTGTAGGAATTTGGTCAAGAGCATAAACCTCCCTATAAATAATAAAAGTGATGTAGCTGTTTATTTTTTAAAGGGCAGCCTATGAACATTCAAAACCTCTTAAACGTCAGAACTTATTTTCAAACTATTTTATTTGTGTATATCAGGATGTTTTCCCTCAAACTACAAAGAGAACAACTTAAACCATTCTCATTGTGTTACTGTAACTTTCAATGACAAATAAGTGCAATGTGTGGAGAGTTATAATAGTTTTAGACAGAATATTATACATGGTATTTTAAGTTCTACTAATTTATTATCATTCCAACATATAATAATCTATATTTTTTTTTGTAGGGGGGATGCATACTTTCTATTGTATTTGCATATTCCCCAGCCTGCTATCAAAAACAATAGTTATAAAGTATAAAGCAATGATGTAGAATCTTTTGAAATAGACCTTTGAGATGTATTATCTAGTTTCTTTTTCTGTCCATATATCTATTTATTAGTATGAGTTAATAACTGGAACAATTAATATGACCCAATCAGCTGTAAAGATGACTAAATACAGCAAAAACATACTAGATATAAAAGTTAGGTATGTGATTAAAAATCAATATTTTTCCAATTATGCATTCATTGAAAACATCCAACCAGCTATGTGATATCTCTGATATTTCTAACAGCAATTGTGCTATACTGATTATAGGTAGTTACATAGACATGTTTTCTTCACAAGAAAAATGCACAGGTCACACTTCAAAGCACTGTTGAATTCATTATGATAAATATTCATTTTCCATACCCATAATTGGGCTATAGTTTGTTCTGATTAGAGCATACAGAAGACCCACCCTTCCCACAAAGAGCAAGCTCTCCTCTACCCTTCATTATAGGGTCAAGAGTACACTCCAATCACAGGAGTAGGGAAAGAGAGAGTTCACATGTAATTCTCAAATCTTATATATAGAATTGGTTAAAATTGCTGATGAAAGAGTTTTCCACTGTGAAACAAAGTTAGGTTGAAAAACACTTTTCAAAGGAAGTATGAATTTTCAGGAAGGTTTTTATAAGAAAAGGAATCATTAGACATTCTTATTTCATTTTTAGAATGTAGAAATATTTGTCTCAACTTGATAATATTTACTTACTGTGAGCTTTTATTATACATATACCTCAAATATTATTTATCATAATGTTTCACATTTATAAAAATGAGACATTATAATTGTGCATTATTTATGTATGTATTTTTCAGAATTTTAATTCAATGGCTCTTCTTGACAATTCAGGTATTTGTCTCAATGTTTTTGAAATAACAGAATTTTCTGCAGAGTAGGAATCCCCATTTTATTTATTATGCATTTATTTCTTTGTTTACTTTCTCTAGTTATTTTTTTCACCTAATACTGACTGCTAGTTACGTTTTGGTTTCAGTTGTTTTAATTTTTTAATAGAATCCTCATTTGCTATTCAACTCATTATTTTAATATATATTTGATCTGTGTTTTCCTGCTACATTTGATTTGAATGTTCACATTTTTATAGTGTATGTTTATATACTATAATATTTATGTGAGTGATATTGTAGACCCGGGGTGGGGGGGTTGTGCAAATACCTGGAGAGAGATGTCTTCAACAACTGTGATACAAGCAAATTCAGTCATTCATGTTACCACCAGGTGGTGAAAAGTGTTGTTTGTTTCTATTATTGTTTATTTCATAGGCACTTCAGTTACTTTGCAAATTATTAGAAAGAGGTAGTCAGCCATGTTAGTCTGAAGTCAGACTGAAGGCACCTTGCCTCTTGCAAATTAGTAGCATAAGAGGATCAAATAGGCTTCATAAACTACATTTCACTATTCCTCTTCCTGTCTGTAATACTTCAGACAGATACATGTCTGAAAACAGGGCCTCAGTGCCAGCAAAGGATACATTTCTTCAAGGTCTATCTCTAAGTTTAGCCAGTAGATGTCTCTCTTACACCCATGCAGTGATTACATCAACTTGTTTTACACACATGCACATATACACCAGTCAGGTCTTATTGTGCCATGCATACTTCAGTCGAGCAATATAAAAATACCCATAGTCCTAGGCCTTGTTCTTGAAAGAAAATAAAATTACAAGAGTCAATTTAATTGAGACAGGTTGTAATGTTAAACCTTTTCAAAATGATCAATTCCTAGAAACAAGAAATGGGAAAGGGAGGGGAAAAAAACCTTGGTGTCCATTTTTGTATATCAATGCAGTATACTCAGATAGGTTTGTATCTATTCTGTAATAGCAAAAGTTTTCTTGTACCTTGATTGCAGTATCCATGAGTGGCTATTACTAAATCTGAAAAATTCCCTTGTCTGGCACAGCAGCTATTAACTGGTGTCTGGAAAAACTGGAACTGGGCTCATACTTCAGAATATTCTCCACGTAGCGTCATCACTTATATTTTCATCAAGTGGGCTTGCAACTCTTTAAAATCTGATTTTTGTGAGATGACTAATTAACACATTAAATAGCAGGAAAACTCAGTAAAACAGCAAAATAAGTGATGTTTACAGGGAACAACATTTAAATTAATAAACATGACTGCACCACAATTATGCAGCTTGAATTTTTAGATGTTAATGCACTGCTTGCAAACAAAGTACACACTGACTCATGTTTGCAGGGATTACAAGGTGAATGACTTAAAATTACAAATGGAGTTCCAGATCCTGAAGCATGTTATGTAGAAAGGCACCCAGACAGAATCCTAATGACTCCATTTAAAGCTTCGCTTCTGATGCACAAATCACATTGCAGGGTCAAGGCAGCAGGGGCTAGAATCTAGGACCCTCCCCCCCTGCATTTTGCTATAGAGACAAACTCATGCTTGCTGTCCTTCAGGCCCCAAGAATCATGTACATTTGGCTGCCCATCACCCAACTTCAAGGGTAGAGATGAGGCTGTAGCCTTGTGGTGAGTGCACTCTCTTGTGAAGTGGATGATGTGAGTTTGAGATCCACTAGGCCAAGAAAGTTTGAGGAGCCATGTTTCCTACACCCCAGGTTGGGTTCTTTATTGGACAAAAGATGGGCAGGAGTACCATCACCAGCTGTGTGTTTTTGTTTTGTTTTTTTATTGAATTGCACACTTGCTTAGAGTTGTTAGACCTGCTAGTCCCCACACCTGGAGCCCTAGGCAGATTTTAGGCACCTCCCAACACACGAGATGGCATGAGATAGGTGCTTATGTGATTACTCTGGATAGTTTCTGAATATATACAGACTCTTCAGACCAGATGCCGAGGAATCATTCTAGTTTAAAATGAAGGTGTTAGGTGACACTTGTATGGCTTTATGTACATACAAGAATGATGTTCATCTTATCCTGTGACTTAGCCATCTGTTTTGATGTCCCATTTAGATGCCTGCAAAGTCCATTTGGATCTGACCCTTAAGTCACTTAGACACTTTGCATTTTTATCCTAAATTAATTATTGTAGTCAAATAACTGAAAATAACTGAATTATTGTAATATTCCAAGCATTAGGGACATTTCAGTAAATATGTCAACCTTCCCCACAAAATGGGCATCTTTTTCCTTCTTTGCAGGGATTAAAGCCACGGTGATGCAGCTTCACTGACAGCAAAAGTAAATAAAAAACCAAAAGAAATATGTGACATACAGAGTCAATGCTGCTGATCTAGAAGAGAAGGAAAAGTATTTTCTTTTGTGCTTTTTCATTACATAAGACATTTTTTTTTAAATTTTGGTCCTGGCTCTTCTTTCAGTTCCTTCCAGTCCAAATCTTTTGACTGGGTTAAATACATGATCCAAACAACAGGTTATTTATCATGATGTTTGGTGATGGATGCTGTAGTGATTGCCTCCTATTCTTTTTTGACTGTAAAACTAAATTAGAGTCTACACCGTGCAAATGTACACAATGCACATTGTGATGGCAGCTGGTGGACTGCTGCTATAGCCAGTTCTAAGTCTTTTTCTAGTCACAACTTCTGTTTCTCATCTTCTATACTTAGCTTCTCCCCCCACTTCCAAATCACCGCCCCAAAGAAAAAGTAAAAAAAAATAAATAAAAAAAAATACTAGGCAATAGCACCAGCTGGTCCTATTTATCTGTAAACAGATATTCATCCTGTCTGCTTATAGTCCTGGCCTCTAAACCTACATCCATGCATAAAAATCTGCAACTTTCTTCACAAAATATAGGTTAAACATTTTAGAAAATGGACTCTTGTGATTCTTCTATAAATCAAAAAAGCTCACCAAGAACAAACTTAACCACTTACAGTAAATATACACAAGCAGGACTTAAGTTTTATATCTCTCCACAAAATTCTGTGTTGGAGGAAGGTGTGAATAATTATCTATTTACCACTCAAAAAGGTTAAAAAATTAGAAATCCTTTCATACTACCTTTCTTGATACCAGCAGTACTATAGTTATGCACATTCTGGCACAGAAAGAACCTAAAAGCAGTAGTGCTATGAAAATTATAAAAGAAATGGACTCTACTCTCATATCCTTCCTTCCTACCCCCTGGATTTGCCAGGGGGCCTCACCTGGCGCCATGAGGGCTTCAAGGTCCTGTGCATGTTCCTGGGGCCACTAACCTTCATGGTGCACAACTGGGATGGCCTTGAGGAAGTGGTGGAGGTACGCCTACAATGGTGGCACTAGCACCTACCCAGCCTCTCCTACCGTGGACGTGTCCTCATTGCAAACAACCTGGTGGTGGCAACCCTGTGGCAGTGGTGAACTGTACTCGACCCACCATAGGCCCTACTCGAGAGGCTCCAGAACCTCCTGGTAGATTTTTTTCTGGGATAGGCACCACTGGCTCCCACGAACTGTCCTGGAGGATGGTTCACTTGGGTGGAAAAGGTGCACCTATTTTATTTTCCATTTATAACATCTAAAACTTAGAGATTGTCCAGAACACTTTGTTTCATATTAAGGAAGGTTTTTGGTTTTTTTATTCTCTTAAAAGGAGATTATAGTGGGAGAGCATGTGAACAGTGTGACTCACTTTGCAACAGCTTCCTCTGTTTTGAACCACCTAGGCTGTGTGTAGACAAAACAAGAGGGGTGTGTGCATGGCACTTTAAAGTGAGCTAAATGTTTTTGCACTGCTTTAAAGGTGCTGGTGTTTGCATGCCTTGATGGCATATTGTGCATTAATTCCAGCTGCTGTAGCAAATTTGGTGGCATAATGCTCCTTAAATAACTTGGGGCACAGCAAACTAAAATTCCTTCAAGTTTTAGTTTGCTGCCCTTACAGCCATGGAGTGAAGCACCAGGCTCTGTGCAGCTCCACAGCTCTGCAGAAAGCTCTGCAGAGAGCCTGGCAGCACCCCAGGAAAGCAGGCTCTACCCAAGAAAAGTGGTGAGCCTGATCTTTATTTCTTTATTTCTCCTCCCCCCAGGGCCTGCCTGCCTGCATGAGAGCCTGGTGCTTCCCTCCATGGCTGCAGTGCTGCCTGGGACCACCAAAGCCAGGTACCAGCAGGCAGGTGCCACCTGGGAGGAGGGGGGGCTTAACTGCTGTGGAGGGAAGTACCAGCCCCTCCTGCAGCCCAGGGACTGCTCCACCAGCCTCTCCTACTGTGGACATAGCCTCATCACAAACAATCTGGTGGCGGTGAGCTTGTGGCACCAGTGGGCCATACTCGACCTTCCACAGAACCTACTCGAGAGGCTCCAGTGCCTCCTGATAGATTTTTTTCTGGGATGGGCACCACTGGCTCCCACAAGCTATCCTTTACCTATCTGTCACTGATGGGGGCCAGAGCCTGGTTGGCCTTGCAAGCAAGGCGGCTTCCTTCCACCTGCAAGCCTTTCAGTGACTCCTCTATGGCAAGGAGCACCTACCCAGGCAACAACTGGTGTTCTGGTTCCTGCAGAGGATAGGGGCCCTTGGCTTTGACTGGGAGCTCTTCCTGCTGGACCCCATGCTTCTGAACTGGGCAGTGCCTCTGACTTTCCACTGCAGCATGGTACAAGCCTGCAGGCCACCTTATACCTCCATCTCCAGCCCCAGGTCTGGCACCTGCAGTTGCCGCAGCTGCTTAGAAAGCCCCTGGTGCACAACCCAGCCCTGAGGCACCCTGTGCTGAGGCAGCCATGAGGCTGACGGAGGCTAGACATCATCCAGGCGCGTGTCCTCCACCTGAGCCATCTCCTTGACCCCGCTCCATTGGCCTGGCTCTTGCCTGAGGCCCTGACCACCCAGCTAGGCATGTGCTCTGTCTGCAGCATGGGCCATCTCCTGCATGACATCCAGGCTGCCCTCCACCGGAGGCAGCAGCCACCCTGGATGACCATCTCCAGGCATGCCAGGTCCCCTATGCCACAGAGGCCCCTAGCAAGGCTTTTCCCACACTGCCAGTCACCCTGGCCATGGCTAGTGAGCTGGCCAGTGGGCCTGGCACCCTGCTGATGCTCCCTGTGCCTCCTGACAGTGACATAGGTTGTCTTTTTGCTTTTCTGGCATGTACAAGCCTATATGCCTGGGTGGTTCACATCTGACATGCCGAGGTCCTGGTGAGCTGCCCTGATACACCATGGTGATGATGCCTGGGGCTGCCAGATTCCCCACCAGCCTACCCAGTTTGGTGCACATTGCATTAGTCACCAACTGCCAAGAAGACTGGCGAGCTGCAATGGCGGTTACTGCGTGACATCCTGGCCACTGGCATGTTTGCGTCCCAATTGACCAAGCACCTCAACAGCCAGTCCCTTCTGCCCCAGGGGCATTGAGGAGAACCTCTTTCACAACTTCCTCGACTGTCCCTGCCTGCAGCTGCCTTTTGTCACCCGCGAGCTGCTGTTGTGGGTGCTGGCCAACTTTCTAGTGGGTCAGGCCAAGATGGCCATCCACAAGAGCCACCACAACCGGCTCAGACAATGCCCTGTGGCTTTTCAACCTCCTGGTGCAGGCGCATGTCTCACTGGAGTTTGCACATGCCGTGCTCTGGGGGGGCGGTGCCCAACTTTGAGGCATGGTAGGCCCTTGAGGGAGTGCTGTGCCACATGGAGGATGGCCATCTTCAATACACACCCTGAAGTCATAACCGGCCTGGGCGACTAGGCAGGCTCGGTGTTGGACTGTGACTCCCAGCTCATGCCACGCCCTGGGCCCTCACCAGGCTGCTTTTTGCTTTTCTCTTTGTGTTGAAGGTGTTTCACATGGAATATTGGATAGAGCTGGGTAGGAATCATTTGTTTATAGAGGGCTTTGGTCTATATGACTGTGTGGCCGGTGTCCCGACCGCATAACTGTATGTTAGGCACGACGTGTAATATAGTGAAAGTGTCTGTCACAGTGTGATGTTATGGATGTAATAGCACTCTTGGTTTGATGGTAATTTGTTTGTCTTTGTATATCAGACCTAGGCCCCAGAGGGACCAACTTTTTGTATGCCAAACCCCTGAATAAGGTAGTTAAAAGTCAAAGTCCTTCCTTCCTTTTGGTTTGTTTGTTTTGGAGGGTCTTTGGGGGTTTTGTTTATTTTTTCTAGTTGACTCTTACTTTGGTTTTATTGTAATTCAACATTTTTAAAACTCAGGTGTCTGCAGTAAAGGCACCGTAAAGTAACCATAGGTAACGTAGCTTGAGGACCTCTGTAACTAAAATCTTTTGGGTACCTTAATTTAGGTGCTTTATGTCTAGGTTTCTGGGAGTTCTGTGTGTTAATTTGTTCTTCCTAATAAGATGAGTGCACTTGAGCTGATGAACAGGCTTCTTGTCTTGGTTTGCAAGTACAAAGTAAGTTTAGTTAAACCTCCTGTTGGACGATACATGACATTTATGTATCCCAGTGTGGCTACCTATGAGATAAGCCAAAGACACTCTGCAGACCATAGGTGGCTGATTGTGATTGAGTGAATGATTGATTTGCTGTTTGCTGGTATAACTATTCAAATGGTCTGTCTTTCCAGCTACCATTTTCATACAGCATCTGCACTTCATATCTTTTCCCTTCTCCCATATCTCAGTGAATTTGTCCCTTTATTTACTTTCCGCAATCCTGAACTGTGTTATACTGACCCTGTGAGAATTTCAAGCAGCCTTTTTACACCAGGATTAAAGGAACAAGAGATTTTAAGTGTCCAGTTTTATTAGCTGGATACTTTTCTCGTAGTATTACAGAACCTACTTTCCCTATGCAGTTCAAAATTATGTCTGTCCCCTATTAGAACTGGGTTGAACTGTGGTTTGTGTGCCCCTTTTTAGATTTGAATTACTTGACTTCATGCTTTGGTGACTGAATGAACAGAATATTTGAAAATCATCAAAGCTCTAGTGTTCCATCCATATTCACTTCAGACCTATGTGAAACATTTGCGTGGCTTTGATATGAAACCTTACTTCAGCCTGAATTTATTAAAAAAGTTTGGCCATGGATCTGGGGTTGCAATTGAAACCAAACCCACAAGCAACAGATTTCGTGATTTATCTGATTTTGTAACAACAGATTGCTACAGTTCCAGTCCTTGATTTTTCTTTCCCCTAAATGCAAAGCTAGCCCCTCCTTAAGGTCATGAGGGATGGTAGGGAAACAAGAAAACTCCTTGATCTTCAATTACTGGGACCCAGCACAAATGAAAGCTACATGCTTCACAGCATGCATGCTCTACTGTACCTATTTCCTCACCCCCCCAACACTGCAGGAAATTCTTGCACAAAATAGGACAGAACCAGCTCTGCCAGTTTTGCAATAGCTTTGTTAAACAGAAGAAATTTTGTAACGTTACTCTCTATATGCCTTGATTTCATTTTGTACTACCTAAGCAGGGCAAATCCAACTTGTTGAACTGAAGAATCTAGCTCATAAATCTAGTTTTCTAAACCTTTGCACATACCTCCATATTCCGCAACTTTTTCCTGATTTAGTACCATCTCCCATTATGTGATGAATACCCGTGAACCCAACATAATTCATGGAGTATCGCATATTTTTTCACCATTGCACTTCAAGGAGGATACTTAATAAAATTGGGTGCAGACTTGGGTCCAGATTTGGATCCAAATATTCCCAGTGTTAATAAAGGTTTGGAGCCAGAATTTTGCTCAACTCTGTCTTCACTAGAGCCAGGCCTAGTAAGCAAAGTACTTGGGTGGCCTTGCCAGACATATAACAAGTGCCATACTGATCTTTGAATCATCTGACTCTGTTTGCTTCACTAATTGCTACCAGCTATTGCACTGATGGTTTTAATCTTCTGTCCTCTATCATCCCCCTGACCTTTTTCCCTGACTGGTGTTTGAAATCGGATTTCTTCATTGACTTTGGTCAGCACCAGGCTTTATAATGTTAATACTCCTTGTTTTCTTCCTAAGCTTATGCCATGAACAAACTGCAGGAAAACTTTCTGGCTTTTTCTTGGGAAATACTTAGTGACTAAACTAAGAATGAATCATGCACCAACAAATTTACTGGTCTCATTTTGCTGGAATACTTTTCTCACTGATCTCTTTAAGACAATCACAAATATTTGTCAAGTAAAACATGAAATCAAATTAAATGCTTGGGAAAGATATAAAAAGAACAAGTTTGTCAGTTTAAAGCCCTGCAACTAAAATTATGCTGTAAACTGTCTGCACCATGTTTAAAAGTTAAAGCAAGAGAGCAAAACATTCAGAACATACAGATAGTAAAGAACAAAAACTATAAATGGAAGACAGCTGGAGACAGCAGTTCCAAAGCTATAATTTTCCTCAAATATATCTAAAACAGAGTAATCATTTCTCCTTCTTGACATTAACAAAGACTAACAGTGCTTCCCAGGACTGTTCTGAACTTCAGTGCACAAAATTTAGTTCTTAGTGACAATATAAGAAAGAAGAGCACATCAGGAACACAGCAGATAGTTACTTGGCACTTTTTCTTTGACAGGACTGGGAATAAACAAAAATAATTTCTATCCTTGAATAAAAAAGGGTAAAATAGGGTTATTACCTGATTAGTAACAAGAGTTATTACTTAGGAGATGTCACAGAGGCACAGTAGTTTCAGCAGTTAAAGGGATAACAAAACATACCATTTAGCTAGTATTTACTCTCACTATATATGTATTTGTATCAGTATAACTTCACTGCAGAGTTATTCCACTGGGTAGACTTATCCTTGATTCATACCACTGTAAACAGATTATAATTGTCCTACATGGATTTGAAAATCCAGCAGTATTCAGTGGGAATGAATGAAAATTAGGAGCAATGTAATCTGTGTTCCACTTTAGAGGAAACCAAGCTGGAATTTCAAGATTGCCCAGTGCATTCACTGTGGTTCAGCATCATTAAAAAAAGTCATGGTAACTCAGGCCTAAGTCAAAGGCATCAGCAGCAGCAGGAGGGATATTGGCTGAATACTGAAGAGCAAATTCCATTCCCATAGATATGAAAATAGAAAGCAAACATGAGGCAAGAAGCTGAGGGGTATGCAGATGATATAAGGCAGTTCACTTAGCAGAACAGGAGACTCTGATCCTTTAATATGCACATAGAATATATTTATCAGGATATTCTTTTGCCAGAGGCACAAAATGTCAGGCTTTTGCTCTCTAGGTAATAATGTTAGGACAGTTTTATTATGCTGTGCAACTGTATTTATTAAACAGTTGTACATGCAGCTATTGGTTATAAATATTCAAAAGAATGGACACAACCATCTCTGTATCTTTGGTCAATAAATTATTCCAAAAATACAATTTTGGGTGAAAGAGAGGCAAAGATACCTAGAAACAGCAGTTTTTTATGTTAATCATTTTTAAAAAATGGTTTTGCTGCTATAACTTTAAACGTTAACTTGAAAGAGTCCTGTGATCACAGGGCATAGCCTTAGGGATAGCTCTGCAACCCCCGTCAGTAATGCAAAGCATCCCTAATTCCAGATTAACTCACCCTTTAAGGATTCCCTCTGTAGTAAGGGGATTCCTCAGGTAGTATAATAACAGTCATACTCCTCTTCTGACTCACTCTAAGACAAGACACATGTGCCTACACACTGGTGATTCTCACTGGAGATGGTAGGGAGGCTAAGTTAAAGTAGTTCGCATTCAACTTTGATAGACACTTAATACAGTTACAAAGCAATGTTAAAGCCACTTTCCTCCATTTCCTCTCACCTGGCTTCAAGCACAGCTCAACCAGATTGAAGGAGATTGTCTTCGAAGTGCTTCAGAACAATAGCATTTAATGAACATATGTCCAAAGCCAACAAAACGTTTTGCTTTCACTCTTAAAGACAGTGATTTCTGCAAGCTGTTGTCCACAAGCATATTGCAACAGAAAATCTTGTAAATACTGATGATATACAGGTAAATAAAAAATCTGTCCAATTAATTCAAACACTGATTTAATGGTCTACCAATAGCCAATCACATATGTGACTCTAGATTTACAATGGGGTAATTTTGTGTGGTCAGTCATCCATATGTGTACATCTATTTCTTATTTGAGTGAAAATGTGGTTTTACACACTCAGTGGTTCCTTTCAGATAGTATAGGTGCTATTTAGACAGCTATGTCTGAAACTCTTCTCCCAGATCTATTCTGTCTAGCTATTTTGCAGTACAATCATTTTGCCACAGATGAAGGTGTGACAAAAGGTATGTTTGGGTCTGTGACCGTTTTGATTTCAGTGATACACAATCCACATTTCACAAATTACTATCAATTCTAGTTTTCTTGTGGTATCTAATCTCTTGGTCATGTGTCTATATAGATCCACTTCTGAGGAGACTTAATTCCATTATGTAGGAAGGCTTTTTTGGTCCATTCTGAAGTGTGGGGAAAAAAATCATGAGAACTGAGTGGCAACGTATCCTTATGAAGCAAACCCGTGTAGTTCAAACAAAGCAAAAATAACCATCAATGATCTCACTTCTTAGCTTATAAAGAAAAGCAGAGGCGATACAGACAAGAGTAAGTCTGACAGGAGTAGGAGGGGAGTAACTCTAAAAGGGTTCTGTAGCAGTTTTTATCTTCTCAGAAATGACATGTTTGTTTAGTTCTTTTTCCTTCATTTTTAAATTATCTGTCCTATAGACATTACTGTGTTGTACTCTGCTACTTTTACAGGTAGCTTTTGTAGTTCTAGAAGACAATACCCTTATTGCAAATGTTGGGGGAAAGAGATTGCAAATTTTAAAAGATGTGGCTATCCTTTAGGTATTACATAATGGGTACAATCCTTGGCTCTTGTCCAGAAAGACCTTTGTTGCCTTTTCAGAGGTAACAAAGACAGAGTTCTAATAAACCTGTAGCTAATCACAGATTTTAAACTGCAGGAGCCAAATTTTTTTCTCTTTGCCTACTTGGTTCTGCTTTGGGTTTTTGTAATTTAAAAAAAAAAAAAACAACACAATTTTTTTCTCTTGATGAGATCGCTATTTCAGCCTGTAACAAATGTTGACCTTTACTTTTCTTAGGAAAAATGAACTCATTAAAATCCTAAGGTGATGGAGTAGATCCATTTATGCTTATCTCCCGCTTCTCTTCCTCTTTCTTCCACCTGCCATCAGCTCTGCCTCTCTCTGATCTCTTATCATCTCATCTCTTAAATAAGAACACTTCTAGCTCCTGCTGGCTCCAGTACAAGTCAGCATTGCCATCTTAGCCAGCACTGCCAGTTCTATTATTTCCTCAAAATTTAGGTAATTTTGGCTGAGACCGGAGCCATGATTTGAGAAGCTCCAATAATTTTAAGGCAATGCAAGAGAAAACCATGTTTAGCTGGATGCCTTCCACACTACCGAGCTTCTCAGGAAAGAGCGCCTAATAAGGACTGCTTTTAGATCAAGAGAATTTTCCCTTTCCTTATAGGAACCAACAGGAGTTACTGGGTAAAGGTTGGACAATAGCTGACAGCATTTTTATAGGTTGGGTGGACACAAGGTAGCAAAGAAAAAACAAGCAGGCATTTTAGAGCGGTCCCACTCCCTTCTTCCCTCTCCTTTCTGTGAAAAATCAAATTAACCTGTTTTCTGGTCCTACCCTTTACCTCTTCCATTTCTGCTATGCCAGGCCTGAGAAGAGAACAAGTCTGGAGAACCCCTGGGTCACTCGCACAGCTTCCACTCTGCTCAAGAGGGTTCAACTTTAGCTAGTCCCTCAGGCCTAAGAATGAGCCCATGGAGCCTAGGAATGAGCAGTTGGGATGGAAAAACAAGCTGATGTGTGGTTTGGAGAACACAGAAACAGTTAATTTGACTGTTCTCATTTGGGGAAACAATAGAACCTCCATCTTATCAAGTAACTGAACCTTTGCTTTACTCTGAACCTTTGGAAAAATTAATTATCATACATATAAATACACACCCAAGAATTGGAAGGTAAATGCAAAAGGGAAAAAGGAGATATAAAATGCATTATTATCTTCAAGAAACATCATGAGTTGGGGTCAATCTGATAGTCGTTGAGCTCAGATTCATTAATTTTGGATTTGGGGAGTTGACAACACTGCTTATGCTGCCAGCAGTATTTTAAGCCTGGAGTCTAGTCTCTGTTCTGGGAAATACAGCATTAGAATCATAAAATCATAGAAAATTAGGGTTTTGCATCTTTGGAGGTCATCTAGTTTGACCCCCTGCTCAAAGCAGGACCATCCCTAATTAGATCATCCCAGCCAAACCTCTGTGTACCCAGGTGTTAAAAACCTCCAAGGATGGAGATTACATAACATCTCTGGGTAACCTGTTCCAGTGTTTTATTATCCTCCTAGTGATAAAGTTTTTCCTAATACCTAGCCTTCCAGTAAGGGAGAACCCACGACCTCTCTAGGTAATCTATTTGGGTGCGTCTACACATGACACTATGTCACCATAGCAATGCACTACAGCGCCATAGCATCGACAGTCACAAACCACGATGCCACAGTCACATCACCATAGCTATGCACTCTCTCCTTATAGTGCATTGCTGTGGCAATATGAAAACTAAAAATAACCGTGCACAACATGCATGGCACAGTATGGGCTGTTATTGTGCCTTCATTTAGTACTTACAAAAGGAAGTGCTAAATGACGGCGCGGTAACAAAGGCATCATAGGGATATGTGTAGATGTGCCCTTTGAGTGCTATCACCTTCATAGTTAACATTTTCTAATGTCAGCCTATTACATCTTGTCCTATCCCAAGAGAACTGCTTCCATCCTTGTACTGCTATCCCCTTTATAAGCCCCTTTTTGTATTTCAAAAACTATTATCAAGTTCCCTTACAATCTTCTTGTCTCTAAACTAAAGAATCCCAGTTCTTCCAACCTTTCCTTAACTTATAGAGTCTCAACATTTGTATTGGTCTTCTCTGGACTCTTCTATCCTCAAACCATTAACATGTTTTCCTTCATCACTTCAGCATGGACTGTATTGGAAAGATAAAACATCTTACATTTTTTTTCTCCATGTACACCCTATCTCCAGGTAATGCTACTGGTGAGACCACTTTTGGTGGGAGATGTGCAGGCATCATGTGTTCAATGGATTTGTAGTCCCAGGAAGGGGTGGAAAACTAATGGTATCTGAAATCTATGCAGAAGCACACACCCTCTCCATGAAGCTTTGTGGTGTTTTGTGGCTAGACGTGCGCTGTGTCACTTTTCCACTTTGGATTCTATTTGCATTCACCTTGCACTTTTTTTCTGACTATACCCAGAAAGTGATATTAGAGCAGAATAGAATTACCCATATATGACAGGACTATCAAATGTTTGGCACTGGAGAAGAAGGGCCTTCCCACCTGTAGCTCAATAGTCTAATGATAGAGACACTTACTCAAAAGGTGAACCTACACTTGTAATTAGCACATAGCAATAAACTCCAGTACAGTTCATGCCAGAGTTTATTGCTCCCAGGTGCACCCAGGACCACAGAATACTGAGCCAGGTTTGAGCAGCCCCAGCTGAAAGGAGGCCTGGGGAATCAGCCTGCCAGCCCAGGCTGCTCCATTCTGGCTTAACATGCTACACAGGAGCTGGCTGGGCACAAGGGCGCTACAGTACAGGGCTAGCCAGCAGGCAGCCCTGCATTGTAGCAACTTTATATTGCAGCCAACCCTAGTCACCATCTTCATGTGCATCTTTCTACACTAAATAACTGCACCATAGTATAGTATTTGTCCCAGAAAGTACTATCCTAAAGCAGTTACTGCACCTTAATAGGGGCAAAAGTGGGTCACAAGAGTATATGAAAGGGAACAATCTCAGAAAAATATGGAAAACCATGGATTTTCTTCTTTAAAGGAGAAAAATGTGGGAAACATGGGTTTCCCCTTGCACGGGCTTCTTGGGAATGGGGTAAGTGGGAGGAAGGTGATCAGCAGGGGGCACCTCATGCATGTGCACATGCCCGCATGCATGTGGCAGCCAGGCAGCGTAGAGAGCAGCTCTCATAGGTCCCTACAGGTAAATCTATGGTGTGGGGGACATAGGTGATGCCACATGTCAGGGGGCACATGCCTCCCAAGTTTTGTGTGCCCACAGCAGGCATGGGTCTGCATCCTGACAGGACCGACACAAGCAGGAGCTGCCTCTGCAGCCCACTGGGCAGAACCCAGCACAGGAGGGCAGAGCAGGTCAGTAAGACTACATGAGGAGTAAAGGATGGGAGGGGCACACTTCCCTCGCCTCCTCCCATCACCACCACATCCCTTAGGCCATGGCTTTACCCCAGAGGAGAGGTGGACTAGCAGGTAGTGTGGGTAGCCTGAGGGAAGTGGCCAGGCCATGGTGGTGGGTAGAGCTATGGCCCAGTGCACAAGCAGCTGTTAGTGGGATGAGTTGAGGGCAGTGTGTTCTCCTCCCCACCTCCCATCTGGTACTCCTTGTGCTCCTGGTGGTGTGGCAGATGTGGGTGTCCTGGAGGTGGCAGCAACAACAAGTCTTGATGCCCTGCTCTGGGTCCTGACTGCTGGGCCATGGAGGTGCCTCTGCCCATACCAGTATGGCCAGGCTGTAGCCCCATGCCTACTGTGGGTTCACACCCTGCCCCATCCTCTCACCCCCTGCCCCCCACATTAGGGGGCTGGGGGCTGGACTGAGAGGCACCATCAGGGCTAGAAGGGTTGGGGGCTGAGGGTTGGGACTGCAGGGCACTGGTATGCTCAGGGGGCTGAGAGTCAGGAATGAGGGGAACTGGCAGTTTGCATTGTGCAAATTGCACAATGATGACTGTCACTTGGGAGTAATGGAAGGCCACATGTTGATATTGATGTTTTCCTATTGATGTTCATTTCTGTCTTTAAAATTAAGACTGTTGAGCTGCTTTAACTTGTAGCAAGTAATAAGTAGTTAGGGGCTGAAATACTTAAGTGTTTTCTACTTAAATTATTTTCTGAGTCAGGAATGGCCATTGATGTTTACAAATGGGTCCTGGTACAAAAACAGTTGAGAATCATGGCTGTAGCCCTTATCTTAAGGTTGGTTCAGTGCCAATCAGAACAGGAAGATGTATGGGGCCCAGAGAAGAGCAAACCAGAACAGGGATGGTTTTGTGAGATGGGTGCTACCCTGGAGGGACAGGGGCCAGGATCCTGGCCCTTCCTTTTCTGAGCAGAAGCTAGCTCAGTGAGACACGTTCCTGTAGCTTCATACACTATCTCTAATATAATCAGGGGCCTGTACACATGTGCTGAATCATGTGCCAAGTGAAAAAGGCAAAGCTCCTTGCAAAGAGAACCCAAAGACAATTTAGATTGATGTTGGGGTTTCAGTGTCAGTGGTGATGAGAAGCTGGCAACTTCAGAACAGACTTTACAAGTATGTTGACTTGAAAAGAAGTTATTGGGATGCTTGCCAAGAAGCTTTGGAGGACAGGGACCATCTCTGCCTCATGAGGAGCAGAATGAAAATCTCAGCAACTTGTGTGCACAGGTGGTGCAGCTCTGGGATGGAAAACATAAATGCAATATGAGGCACAGCCATGAGGAAAAGGATGCTTGATGAAGTGTGTGAATTCTGTAGAACCACTAAAAGGGTTAATGGGAAACTTAGTACCATATTTCATAGATTTCATAGACATTTGGGCTGGAAGGGACCCCAGAGGATCATCGAGTCCAGCCCCCTGCCCCAGGGGCAGGAAGTCAGCAGGGATCATAATATCCCAGCAAGATAAGCATCCAAATGTGTCTTGAAGGCATTCAAAGTGGGTGCTTGAATCGCCTCTGGTGGCAGTCTATTCCAAACCTTGGGGGTCGGACAGTAAATAAGTTTTTCCTTATGTCCAGCCTGAATTGGCCATGGCAGAGTTTGTGACCATTTGATCTTGTCATCCCTTGGGGTGCTCTGGTGAACAGATGTTCCCCCAGATCCTGATGAGCACCCCTGATAAATTTATAGGTGGCCACCAGATCACCCCTGAGCCTGCGTTTTTCTAGGCTGAAGAGTCCCATGGCTCTCAGCCTTTCATTGTAAGGTCTGTTTTCCTGAACTCTGATCATGTGCATGGCTTTACTCTGCAATCAAGCTTCTCCACATCCTTTTTGAATTGCAGAGCCCAAAACTGGATGCAGTACTCCAGCTGCAGCCTCACCAAGACCGAGTACAATGGGAGAGTGATGTCCCGAGATTTGCTTGAGAGGCATCTATGGATGCAAGCCAGCATTTTGCTCACTTTACTAGCCACAGCATCACATTGAAGGCTCATGTTCATCTTATGGTCAATCATGACCCCCAAGTCCCTTTCATCCATAGTGCTAACCAGCATAGTACTGCAGAGCCTATAAGTATGCTGCAGGTTTTTCCTCCCAAGGTGGAGAACCTTGCATTTTTCAGTGTTGAACACCAACAGGTCCTCATCCGCCCATTTCATGAGCCTGTCAAGATCTGCCTGGATCACCCTTCTGTCCTTAGGTGCGGATGCTTTACCCCAGAGTTTGGTGTCATCAGTGAACTTGGCCAGTCCTCTTCTGACACCAATGTCCACATCATTGATGAAGATGTGTAACAGTATATGCGAAACGGGCTGTATTCAATTCAGATTCAGCCTGAATTGGGGACAGTGATTCCATTTGTTGATTCAAATCTTTATCCCTGATTCGATTCAGCCAAGTTCAGCTTTAAATGTTTTTTCTTCATACCTCAAAGTACCAGGTACAGCTCATGAATACTGTGATGCTGGGACAGATGGATCATCTTACAAAAGTGCACCCCCCCATGTGCCTGGTGGTGAACCTGGAAGTGGACCAGAACTACTTCTGGTCCACTTCTGGGTCCACTGGGGGACCCCCTGCACCCCCTCTGCTCAGCAATCAATTGCAAGGGGACCCCAAGTGCCACCTGAGACCCAGGAGGCACCAGTTGCCTAGCTGGGGGAGTGTGGGGGGGCCCCCTGCATGCTTCCTGGTGGACCTGGAAGTAGACCAGAAGTGCTTCTGGTCCACTTCTGGGTCTGCTGCCAAGCATGCTGGGGAGTGCCCTACGCTCCTGTGGGATGCTCAATCTGCCCCAGCATCGCAGCATTGACGAGTCACCTGGTACCTTGAGATATGTAGAAAAAACATTTAAAGCGGTGTTTATGTCTGAATCACTGAATCTTCCCGAATCTCTTCAAATTGATTCAGAAGGTTCCAATTCGATTCAGAGATTAAAGCGTCTCCTGACTTGTTTCGGATTTGGAGATTTGGCTGCCAAATCAGGCCAAATCTCCATTAATCAAATAAGGGACCAAAGCTTCACACAGCCCTACTCACTACTATTAAGTAATGCTATAGTGGTCTGGAAAGATTTTAGAGTTGAAAATAAACTGTTGAAATCATAAGTATAACCAGGAATAAGGAACAAAAGAGTTAGTACTTTTTTGCCTATATGTAGTTCTTCTCTTAAGAAAAAAAATGTATACCCACCAAATTGTCATTAAACATTTCAGGTGTGAGGGCTGTGTCATGCTGGGCCAGACTCTCAGAAAGCAGCACTTACCTATTTTTAGTCATATTTTTTTCCAAATGAATCATTACCATTGAAGGATTTAAATGAACTGAGCTGAAAAGCAAAATACATCCAGAGCTTGTATTTAAATGTAAACAGGTGTAATCCTTACATCTTCTATCATGTCTGGCAATTATGGATGAAGTGATTAAAAATCATCACTGAATTTCAAAATTCTGGTCACTAAATAAACTACAGCGATGTGACACCAGTACATTCTCCTCCTACAGCATTTTCTTTAGCTGTTCTTGTCCCTGGCTCAGTCTGTGGTACTTCTTGACACAAAAATCAGCCTTTGCACTGATGATGAAGAGATAATGGGCCCTCTGAGAAATAAGACACCCTAATAATGGTCTGCTATACAGAAGTAGTCCATTTTAATTTCATGGCTGTTGCATTATCCCACATGATTTCTCACAAGACCTTGCAACAGGCTCACAATAATACCACTATTAACATACATCAGCACGGTTAATTTTAAAAGCGAAGTTCTTTAGACTACTGGATTTTTTTTTTTTCAGGCTGCATAAATCTTGAACTTATAATGTTGTGTGCCTTACTTTGTTCTCTTTTTGCTACAAAATCATGCTAACACATAAATACCCATAGCTTAAAGCTGGGCTAGGGGTAGGATAGAGAAATCAGACCAAATACATCGTATTTGGAAGAGCAATAGATGGCAAGCACATTCAAAAGACAGTCCATCAAAGAACATAATGCCATTGTTGGAGCAGTAGTTTGGTATAAACTCAAAAAGAGGACTATTATCTCTAGTAAAACATAAAAAACACTTCCTGAGGGGTTTTTAGGTGTTCTTATATTTTTCACTTTTGAGAGCTAGTGTGGCTAGAGAAGTATTCAGGTACTGTGCCAATGCATTTTCAATCATGCTACTGCACTTTCAAATGAGCCCAACTATCCATTTAGTAAACAAGTGTAGAAACTGCTAGTGCAATTGTAAATAGAAATGTAGGTATGCAATTACAGATTTGTTTTTATTGGTATGTAGGACATCCACTCTTAAAATGTGCCCTGTTGGCAATGGTTTATTTCCATCAACAATAAGATGCTTATGTAGTTTCTGATATGGCATGAAACTATTAAAGGGGGAGTATGTGTATACTACTTTAATATATAGAATTATATCAGTTTAAAAAATGATGGTATATGTTACTCTTTTTAGACCGTTCTAAAGTAATAGATCCTCTGAAATTCAAAACAGCTCCTCACTTTGAATGCAACATGTCTCCCTACATACATTTTTAGGCCATAGGGAAATTGTAAATGTGCTGGCATATGACTTATGTCATCTACTGAACAACATAATAAACCTACTGAAGTGGCATGAGCAAAAAAGACATGAGGCCTGTTTCAAATTTACATATAAAATACCAGAAGGTAAGTCAAGAGTTTGAGGACTTGTTTGATAAAGTTTCATCTTATTCCTCCTATACTGTTGGAATTGCTGGAAATATTTTAGTACTATTGGAATGATATCTGTGATAAACTACTAGACATAAGGTATAGCATCAATAACAGATGTCCTATAAACAATCTTAATAGTGCAAGTGTCCCAACAACTGCATAATATAGTTAATAGTCAATAGTATGACAAAAGAATCAGGCAAGGCATTTTCTAATTGGAGTATAGATAATAAATTAAAAATATTAGGCTTCTCATGGATGCCTAGCAAAAACCACTGGTTCACTGTGTTGTATGTATAAGAGAACAAATCAGCTGACTATAGCTTTCAGTTATTGGTGTTATTCCTTTATTTCAAATGGTAGAACTCTAAGCTTTTAAATCTTAAGGTGCTTAATGGTACAAACTTTCTTAACCCAGAGGGTGAGGAGTTCTTTAAACTTCCTTGTGTGACTTTTCCATTTACTAAAACTGTCTACACTTTTATCATATATTTTATTGTCTCTTTGTCACTTCCTGGTATTTTCAATACTTTCCTCTCCAGGACATTCTCAGAACACACAAGGCAAGTGAGAAAGATCAGAAAGCAATGGAAGTATTAAGAACTCTAATACCTCTGAAAGGTTTAGTCAGTATGGGATCTATTATCCTCTTCCATTGAGTCAATTTTTCCAGGTCCATTAAACTTCAGAACTCTCAAAAGATTAAAAGCCAAAACTCTTAAAGCAGGTTTCAGTTATGACCACAAATCCCCTTTTCACTGAAGTTAAAAGATGGGGGATAAATTCATGGCTAATTCAAAAACATGTTTAGAATGACTAGTCCATTTATAGTTAATCTTTTTATTTGACAGTTGCATCAGACATGAAGGACAAATCACGTTTTTGTGTTAATAGGCAATCTTTCAGCTGTCCATATGTATCAGTTGCTCAGGTAACCCCTGGTCTCCAACCTTGAGCTTAGGAAGGTTTTGGGGGGGGGGTTGGGGTTTTTTTTTTTGTTTTATTGAAACAGATGCAAACAAAATTCATTCAGAGTAAAAAGTATTAACCACATATGGGGAAATTAGTTTTGAAGAAGAGTCAATATTTTGACCCTTGTCTTAGCTTCCTCATGACAAATCCTCCTCCATGCTATGTATTTCTTCTTTCAACTTGAGTTTGTGTGTATTTTACAGGGACTTAACATCAGCCTGCCATAGGAAACCCTAGTGGCTTCAAATACAATAAGGCTTTTCTGAGTGACTTGGGACACTGGTCTCTGTGAAACTGAAATTGTGCCTTCACACATGTGCATAACACAGCAGGTACCGAACAACCTGTACAGGAATCTCAGTGCATATCCAGCACTTGTGCGTAAAATGTATTAAAAATGTTGAGGGGAGAAGGGAGGAATTCTGCATAAAAAATGCTTGTGAACCTTCCCTCCCCACCCCCCGAAGCTCTTTATCCAGTCTCCTCATTATAAACATTGTTTTTGTGCCATTATTCAAGAGGAAAAACAGAAAAGCTGAGTCGCCAAACCATCCTACATCCAAACAAGGCCCACAAATTTAGAAACACAGTACCCGTTTCCTTCCTTCCTTCCTTCCTCCCTCTGCTTCAGACATTTCAGACCAGGCTCACTTGGAGCTGCATGGGATGATCATGAGCATAAGACTCCCTGGCTTCCTATCTCTTTCCTTTTCTGACTCCCAGCTGTTTAAAGGTCTCTTGCTTCTGTTTATCTCCCTTTCTGATTCTTTTCTTGCATTTTCACTGTTTTTTCTTCTGTTTGTCCATTGTAAGTATTTCTTTGTTCTACAGAATTATTATGGAGGAATTCCATTGATTTCATCTCAGCTTACTCAATTTTTCTCTTTCTTTCTTTCTTGACACACAAATTCGTGAATTCTTTCTTTCTTTCTTTCTTTCTTTCTTTCTTTCTTTCTTTCTTTTTTTTTTTTTGACTTTTAAGAGGCGTTTATTCCAGGGAGGGTGACAAATCGGGGCCAGTAAAGAGTATGTACAGGTTGGCCCGAACACCTGGGCCTCACGGACATGGTTCTGGGCTCACGGCCTGCAAGGCCTGCCCGTACACTCTAGACTAAAAACCATAGCGAGCCAAATCTTTCTTTCTTTCTTTCTTTCAAGATGGCCGCCGACAGCTGAAGCCCTTCTAAGCTCCTCCAGCTCAGGTGCTTTCAGGTCGTTGCCTCGCACTCCCTGCCCCCCTTTTCCTGTCCCCCCCCCAAAAAACCCTTGCCTCTCCCCACCCTGTCCCTGGGGACCCCCTCCCTGCCCCTTCCCCCCACTTTCTGAGCCTTTTTCCCCTGGGCTCTGGCAGCCTCGTTTGCCTCTGCCCCTCCCCCACCCCCGCCTGAGTTGTCCCTTTGATTTCTGCTGCCTCCCTCCCCCAGGGCCCCTTCCCTTGGTCCCTGCCATCTGCCCCTGCCTTGGGGCTTGCCCTGAGCCCCTGCGGGGTTGCTCTGCCCCCCTCAGGCCGATTTTGGGGCGTTTCCAGCCCCCTCCCAGTCCCAGTCCCCCGTGTCAGCCTGAGGCTTTTTTTTTTTGCTGCGCTTCGCAGTTTAACCCTGTCCTGGCGAGGAATGGCGGCTCCTACGCCTGGCAGCTGGCATGAGGATGTCTCTCAGGACCTCCCACTGTCTCATGGCCTGAGGGTTCATGCCCCTCTCCATGTGGGGCTCGAGGCTTGCGTGGAGGCTCTGGCCGCCCTCCTGGGATGGCGTACCATCCGCTACGCGGGGCGCGTGAACACGGTCCCGATGATCTATTTGAGCAAGCCCGCCTTGGTTGACAGGGTGTGTGCGGAGGGCCTGGACATTGCGGGCGTCCACTACCCCGTCACGCCCCTAGAGACTCAGGCAGTGAGGGTGGTGATTTCCAACGTCCCACCGCACATTTCCAATCGGGAGCTGGCCAGGGGACTCGAGGCCTATGGGCTTCCTGCGAGTCCTTTTCGCCGCCTGCCGATGGGAAACAAGAACCCTCAGGGCAAGCACGTCCTGTCCTTTCGGAGGCAGGTCTTCATGCTCCTCAAGGAGGGCCCCCAGTCGCTGCCTCGCTCCCTGAGCCTCACGCTCGAGGGGCGGCGGTTTATTATCTATCTGTCTGTGGGAGAGACCACGTGCTTCAAGTGCGGGGGCTCCTCCCACCTGGCCGCGCAGTGCCCTCGGGGCAAGGCGGCCGGACCATCGCCGCCTGCGGCAGCGCCGAGAGACGGCGCGTCGACCTCTGGGGCACGCGGCAGGCCCAGGGAGGCTGGGAGCTCTTCCTCCCGACCTCCTTCCCCCTCCGTTCCATCTCAGGGGACCGGGGTCTCCAGCGGGAAGCCATCGTCCAGCCGAGGGGCTGGTGCTGCTACCATGGCCCCGCCGCCCCCTCCCCCGTCTGTGGCGCCCCCTGCCCTCGGTGCAGCAGCCCCACCGGGTGGAGAGGCGGACGCCTCCCCTTGCCCCCTGCCTGCCCCGGCCGAAGTGGCTGGGGTGGCCGGGGACTGCGGTGCTGGAGCCTCATCGGATGATGGGGCTCGGGCGTCCTCCCTACCACCCGAAAAAGAGAGGGAGATGAGGGGGGCCTCTCAGGACACCCCATCCCTGACAGACCCCTCCTCGGCCAGTGCCGAGGACCCCCCCACTACAGAACCGGACCCCGTTCCGGCTGCCACACCACCCGCCCCGTCGGATGTAGCCACCGACGAGGCAGACTTAGCGGGTGGGGGGGAGGGGCCTTCAGGGGTCCCCCTCCCCTCGCCTGTCCCCCAGCCTCCGGAGTCAGGCGGCAGCAGGGATAGTGGCGAATGTCTCTCTTCCGGTGGCCTGGCCCCGGGGGTGGCGGGAGAGCCCGCTGCCCCTTTGGTCACGCCCCAGCCTACCGGAGCAGATGGGGACGTTAGCGAGATGGAGATCCAGCTCTCGGAGTCTCGCAAGAGACGTCGTGAGCGGGATGGCCCCTCCCCCCCCAAGAAGACAGGGAATGTCCTCGCGGAGCCGGTCCTCGACTCGGACGACGAGAGGCGGCTGATGTGCCTGGACATCGAGGGGGTCGACGCTGCAGTTGCGGGCGAGCTCCCGCCGGGGGTGCGGCCTCGCCGCTCTTCCGTGGGCAACATCCACCCCAAGCTGGCGGAGCCCCCCTGGGTCTCTCCTGACTATGGGGGACTCCTGTCCTTGCTGAAGCTAACCAAGGGGCAGAAAAATGTAGCGGGGCACATCACCCAGTGGTGTGCGGACCCCAAAGTGTTTGTCAAGGCTGCCAGGGCGGCAGTCAAGCTCATGAAGCAAGATCGGGGCACACGTCAGATGGCCTACCGTCTGGACAAGCTTGCCCAGAGGGTGAGAGTGGAGTGGGGCCTGGGCGGGTCCCTCGACTAGAGTAGGGCACGGTAGGCCTTCCCTGACCTGTCTGTATTGCCTTGCTCTGCTCTTGGGTGCTCGCTCTTCCACCCGCACTCTGCTTTGCTCCTCCTCTCCCACACCCACCCCCATGGCAGCCACAACCATTGGCACCTTCAACGTCAACGGCTGTCGAGACGCGGTGAAGCGCGAGGCCGTCCTGGAGCTCCTGCGGCAGAAGAGGCTGGCCATCGCCTTCCTACAAGAGACCCACTCTGACAGGTTCAACCAGGCGGCCTGGCGGGCTGCCTGGCGAGGACAGGTGTTCCTGAGCCACGGCACCAACCTCCGCGCGGGGGTCGCGACACTCTTATCGCCGCAGCTGCAGCTTGACGCGGCGGTGCCGCGGGAGGTCGTCCCCGGCCGCCTGCTGACCGTCCGCGTCACCCTCGCGCAACACCGTCTGCTGCTCGTCAACATCTACGCGCCCTCCGATGGCCAGGAGAGGGTCGCTTTCTTTGAGAGCTTGGCTGCCCTCCTGCGCGACGCTAGCGAGGATGATGACCTGCTCCTCCTCGGGGGCGATTTCAATTGCACCACTGCCCCGCGCCTCGACCGCACAGGGCCTGAGCCCCACCTGCCCTCCGCTCGCAAGCTGCAAGCTGCCCTGGAGGGGGCAGACCTCGTGGACGTCTGGCGAGCCCTGCATCCCGATGCGCGCCAGTACACCTGGGCCAAGACGAGTGCCGGCGGTCTCACCATGGCTCGCCTCGACCGCCTTTATATCACCAGGCACCACCTGCCACTCCTGCGCAGCAGCCGCATCGCTCCCTCGGGTCTATCAGATCATGGCCTGGCCTTCAGCGAACTGAGCCTGCCGGGGAGAGCCTGTGCACGGGCACCGTATTGGTGTTTGAACATTAGTCTGCTCCAGGACTCTTATTTCCGGGACTGCTTTGCCCACTTTTGGCGGAGGTGGGAGGCTGCGAGACCGAGCCACTCCTCCTGGAAGCTGTGGTGGGACGTGGGCAAGGTCCAGACCCGAGCCTTCTGCCAGCAGTACACCCAGCTGGCCACAAACGAGACGCGCCGCCGTATCCGGGAGTTGGAGGAGGACGTGGCGGAGCTCGAGGCTGCTCTGCTGGCCGCCGGCAGCGACGCGGCACTGAGCGAGAGCCTCCGGCTCCGCAGGAAATGCCTGCGCGACTTGGCGGAGAGCGCGGCCCGCGGCGCGAGGATCCGCGCCCGCTGCCAGGAGCTGGTGGAAACCGACGCCCCGACCCGCTTCTTTTTCGACCTGGAGCGGCGGCGGGCAGCGAGCAAAGCCTTGGACCATCTCAAGACTCCTGAGGGCCGGGTCATTACAGAGCCGGGCGAAGTCCGCGAACGTGCCGTCGCCTTCTATCGCGACCTGTTCGCGGCCGAGCCGTCGTGCCCCGAGGCCACGCGGGAACTCCACGAGGGCCTACCGCGTCTCGATGCCCTGGAGGCCGGCAAGCTGGAGCGGGACTTGTCCCTGGAAGAGCTGGCGGCCGCCACGGCCGGCCTCGCCTCCGGCAAAGCCCCGGGCCTCGACGGGCTGCCTGCCGAGTTCTACAAGACCTTCTGGCCTCTCCTCGGCCCCAGCCTCCTGCGCGTTTTCCAGGAGAGCCTCGCCGACAAGGTCTTGCCCATCAGCTGCCGCCGAGCGGTGCTGACCCTGCTGCCCAAGAAGGGAGACCTGGGCTACATGAAGAACTGGCGGCCGGTCTCCCTGCTGTGCGCGGACTACAAGATTCTGGCCAAAGCGCTGGCCACCCGCCTCCGCGCGGTCATGGCCTCTCTCACGGGGCCCGAGCAGAGCTACTGCGTGCCGGGCAGGACCATACAAGACAACCTGTTCCTGCTGCGGGACCTGCTCACGGCCAGCGAGCTCTTTGGCCTCGACGTCGGCCTCCTCTCTCTCGACCAGGAGAAGGCCTTTGACCGCGTGGGCCACGCCTACCTCTTCCGCACGCTGGAGGCCTTTGGCTTTGGGCCCCTCTTCACCGGGGCCCTCCGGGTCTTGTACCGGGACATTTCCAGCCTGCTCAAGGTGAACGGGGTGCTTTGCGCTCCGTTCCCCGCGCGCAGGGGCATTCGCCAGGGCTGTCCGCTGTCGGGCATGCTCTACGCCCTGGCCATCGAGCCGCTGTTACACGCGCTGCGCCGCCGCCTGAGTGGGGTGGCCCTGCCATCGGCCACGGGCCCGTCCGCTGGCCCTCGTCTCCGGCTGTCGGCCTATGCGGACGACGTCACCGTCTTCCTCGCCACCCGGGAAGACGTGCGGGCTCTGGCAGATTGCCAGCGGGCCTACGAGCGCGCCTCCTCCGCCCGCATCAACTGGGGCAAGAGTGACACTCTGCTGCTTGGCGCATGGACTGGCAGGCCTCCGCCGGACTTGCCGGGGGGCCTCGCCTGGCGCCGCGAGGGCCTCAAGGTCTTGGGCGTGTTCCTGGGGCCGACGACCTTCATGGCGCGCAACTGGGACGGCCTCGAGGAGGGAGTGGAGGCCCGCCTGCAGCGGTGGCGCTGGCGCCTGCCCAGCCTTTCCTACCGGGGGCGCGTCCTCGTCATCAATAACCTGGCGGCGGCCACCCTGTGGCACCGCTGCGCGGTGCTGGACCCTCCGCCGGAGCTACTGGAGCGACTGCAGCGGCTCCTGGTCGATTTCCTGTGGGACGGACGCCACTGGCTCCCACGAGCTGCCCTCTACCTGCCCACCGGCGAGGGGGGCCAGGGCCTGATCGATCTGGCCAGCAGGGTGGCCGCCTATCGGCTGCAGGCCCTCCAGCGGCTCCTGTACACCGAGGGCCACCTCCCGTGGCGACAGCTGGCGTGCCGATTCCTGCGGCGAGTGGGGGGCCTCGGCTTTGACCGGGAGCTGTTTCAACTGGACCTCACCTTCCTGAACGGGGCGGTCCTTCCCCCGTTCTACCGCAGCGTGGTGCGGGCCTGGCGGGCGGCCTTCCATCTCTGTCCCCAGGCCAGGCACCTGCGGTTCCCGCAGCTCCTTCGAGAGCCCTTGGTCCACAACCCGGCCCTGCACCGTGTCGTGCCGAGCCTGGCCTCCGCCAGCCTCACGGCAGCTCTCGTCGAGGCGCGCTCCACCCGCCTGGAGCACCTCCTGGACCCCGCTCGGTCGGACTGGCTGTCACCCGAGGCCCTGGCTGCCCGGCTGGCCATGCGCTCCGTCCGCACCGCGGGGCGGCTTCTGCGGGCCGTTAGGGCCGCCCTCCCGACGGAGGCAGCGACCGCCCTGGAAGCCCATCTCCAGACTCGCCGGCCCCTCCCCGCCGCAGACGCCGCAGAAGACGCCTTCCCACCGCTACCCGTCATCCCAGCGGTACCCGGCGAGCTGGCCGAGCGGCCCAACACGCTGCTCAGGCTCCCGGTGCCCCCCAGCAGCAATACGGGCTGCCCTTTTGGCACCCTGCCCCGCAAGGGCCTCTACATGTGGGTGGTGCGCACCCGGCACGCCCAGGTGCTCGCCGGCCGCCCTGACACCGCGTGGCGGCGGCGCCTGGCGCGGCCCGGGACCCCGGCGTGGCGCACGCTGTATAAGGCGCCCATCGCCAAGAAGACCGGCGACCTGCAGTGGCGGCTCGTGCACGGCATCCTGGCCACCGGCACCTTTGTGCGTCACTTGGACCCAGCGGCCTCGGCGGCCTGCCCCTTCTGCCCGGGGGTGCTGGACGAGGACATTTTCCACGCCTTCCTCGACTGCCCCCGGCTGCAGCCTCTCTTTGCCGCCCTGGGCGCACTGCTTCGGGTACTGGGCCGTGACCTCTCCGAAGACGCCTACGTCCACTCCTTTCCATACCGGGCGGCCGAGCGGGCCACGGTCAGCCTGGCCAACTTCCTGCTGGGCCAGGCCAAGATGGCCACCCTGAAGAGCCGGCGAAACCAGCTCAGCGGCACCGGGATGGTCGACGCCCTGCAGCTCTTCCGCCTGCTGGTGCGGGCCCGCCTCTCGCTCGAGTTTGAGCACGCTGTCCTCCGGCGGACGGTGCCCGCCTTTGAGGAGCGCTGGGCCCTCGAGGGGGTGCTGTGCCGAGTCGAGGCGGGACGCCTGATCCTCGTTCTGTGATGCCACCGGCTGCTCAAGCCGCAGAGACGCGTCAAGCGGGCCGAGGCCCTGGACTTTTGCTCGTGCGGGTCGACCCCGGAGGCCTCCATGGGTGTCCCTGCTGGCAGAACTGTAAATACTGTCAATAGTCCTTATGTTTCTTTGTGTTGGTTGGTTTTTTTTTGACTAGAGTGTACGGGCAGGCCTTGCAGGCCATGAGCCCAGGCCTTGTCCATGAGGCCCAGAGCTTCGGGCATCCTTGTACATGCTTTTGACTGGCTCCGAGTCATCACCCTCCGGGGAATAAAGGTCTCTTAAAAGTCAAAGTCTTTCTTGACACACAAATTCGTGAATTCTTTCTTTCTTTCTTTCTTTCTTTCTTTCTTTCTTTCTTTCTTTTTTTTTTTTTGACTTTTAAGAGGCGTTTATTCCAGGGAGGGTGACAAATCGGGGCCAGTAAAGAGTATGTACAGGTTGGCCCGAACACCTGGGCCTCACGGACATGGTTCTGGGCTCACGGCCTGCAAGGCCTGCCCGTACACTCTAGACTAAAAACCATAGCGAGCCAAATCTTTCTTTCTTTCTTTCTTTCAAGATGGCCGCCGACAGCTGAAGCCCTTCTAAGCTCCTCCAGCTCAGGTGCTTTCAGGTCGTTGCCTCGCACTCCCTGCCCCCCTTTTCCTGTCCCCCCCCCAAAAAACCCTTGCCTCTCCCCACCCTGTCCCTGGGGACCCCCTCCCTGCCCCTTCCCCCCACTTTCTGAGCCTTTTTCCCCTGGGCTCTGGCAGCCTCGTTTGCCTCTGCCCCTCCCCCACCCCCGCCTGAGTTGTCCCTTTGATTTCTGCTGCCTCCCTCCCCCAGGGCCCCTTCCCTTGGTCCCTGCCATCTGCCCCTGCCTTGGGGCTTGCCCTGAGCCCCTGCGGGGTTGCTCTGCCCCCCTCAGGCCGATTTTGGGGCGTTTCCAGCCCCCTCCCAGTCCCAGTCCCCCGTGTCAGCCTGAGGCTTTTTTTTTTTGCTGCGCTTCGCAGTTTAACCCTGTCCTGGCGAGGAATGGCGGCTCCTACGCCTGGCAGCTGGCATGAGGATGTCTCTCAGGACCTCCCACTGTCTCATGGCCTGAGGGTTCATGCCCCTCTCCATGTGGGGCTCGAGGCTTGCGTGGAGGCTCTGGCCGCCCTCCTGGGATGGCGTACCATCCGCTACGCGGGGCGCGTGAACACGGTCCCGATGATCTATTTGAGCAAGCCCGCCTTGGTTGACAGGGTGTGTGCGGAGGGCCTGGACATTGCGGGCGTCCACTACCCCGTCACGCCCCTAGAGACTCAGGCAGTGAGGGTGGTGATTTCCAACGTCCCACCGCACATTTCCAATCGGGAGCTGGCCAGGGGACTCGAGGCCTATGGGCTTCCTGCGAGTCCTTTTCGCCGCCTGCCGATGGGAAACAAGAACCCTCAGGGCAAGCACGTCCTGTCCTTTCGGAGGCAGGTCTTCATGCTCCTCAAGGAGGGCCCCCAGTCGCTGCCTCGCTCCCTGAGCCTCACGCTCGAGGGGCGGCGGTTTATTATCTATCTGTCTGTGGGAGAGACCACGTGCTTCAAGTGCGGGGGCTCCTCCCACCTGGCCGCGCAGTGCCCTCGGGGCAAGGCGGCCGGACCATCGCCGCCTGCGGCAGCGCCGAGAGACGGCGCGTCGACCTCTGGGGCACGCGGCAGGCCCAGGGAGGCTGGGAGCTCTTCCTCCCGACCTCCTTCCCCCTCCGTTCCATCTCAGGGGACCGGGGTCTCCAGCGGGAAGCCATCGTCCAGCCGAGGGGCTGGTGCTGCTACCATGGCCCCGCCGCCCCCTCCCCCGTCTGTGGCGCCCCCTGCCCTCGGTGCAGCAGCCCCACCGGGTGGAGAGGCGGACGCCTCCCCTTGCCCCCTGCCTGCCCCGGCCGAAGTGGCTGGGGTGGCCGGGGACTGCGGTGCTGGAGCCTCATCGGATGATGGGGCTCGGGCGTCCTCCCTACCACCCGAAAAAGAGAGGGAGATGAGGGGGGCCTCTCAGGACACCCCATCCCTGACAGACCCCTCCTCGGCCAGTGCCGAGGACCCCCCCACTACAGAACCGGACCCCGTTCCGGCTGCCACACCACCCGCCCCGTCGGATGTAGCCACCGACGAGGCAGACTTAGCGGGTGGGGGGGAGGGGCCTTCAGGGGTCCCCCTCCCCTCGCCTGTCCCCCAGCCTCCGGAGTCAGGCGGCAGCAGGGATAGTGGCGAATGTCTCTCTTCCGGTGGCCTGGCCCCGGGGGTGGCGGGAGAGCCCGCTGCCCCTTTGGTCACGCCCCAGCCTACCGGAGCAGATGGGGACGTTAGCGAGATGGAGATCCAGCTCTCGGAGTCTCGCAAGAGACGTCGTGAGCGGGATGGCCCCTCCCCCCCCAAGAAGACAGGGAATGTCCTCGCGGAGCCGGTCCTCGACTCGGACGACGAGAGGCGGCTGATGTGCCTGGACATCGAGGGGGTCGACGCTGCAGTTGCGGGCGAGCTCCCGCCGGGGGTGCGGCCTCGCCGCTCTTCCGTGGGCAACATCCACCCCAAGCTGGCGGAGCCCCCCTGGGTCTCTCCTGACTATGGGGGACTCCTGTCCTTGCTGAAGCTAACCAAGGGGCAGAAAAATGTAGCGGGGCACATCACCCAGTGGTGTGCGGACCCCAAAGTGTTTGTCAAGGCTGCCAGGGCGGCAGTCAAGCTCATGAAGCAAGATCGGGGCACACGTCAGATGGCCTACCGTCTGGACAAGCTTGCCCAGAGGGTGAGAGTGGAGTGGGGCCTGGGCGGGTCCCTCGACTAGAGTAGGGCACGGTAGGCCTTCCCTGACCTGTCTGTATTGCCTTGCTCTGCTCTTGGGTGCTCGCTCTTCCACCCGCACTCTGCTTTGCTCCTCCTCTCCCACACCCACCCCCATGGCAGCCACAACCATTGGCACCTTCAACGTCAACGGCTGTCGAGACGCGGTGAAGCGCGAGGCCGTCCTGGAGCTCCTGCGGCAGAAGAGGCTGGCCATCGCCTTCCTACAAGAGACCCACTCTGACAGGTTCAACCAGGCGGCCTGGCGGGCTGCCTGGCGAGGACAGGTGTTCCTGAGCCACGGCACCAACCTCCGCGCGGGGGTCGCGACACTCTTATCGCCGCAGCTGCAGCTTGACGCGGCGGTGCCGCGGGAGGTCGTCCCCGGCCGCCTGCTGACCGTCCGCGTCACCCTCGCGCAACACCGTCTGCTGCTCGTCAACATCTACGCGCCCTCCGATGGCCAGGAGAGGGTCGCTTTCTTTGAGAGCTTGGCTGCCCTCCTGCGCGACGCTAGCGAGGATGATGACCTGCTCCTCCTCGGGGGCGATTTCAATTGCACCACTGCCCCGCGCCTCGACCGCACAGGGCCTGAGCCCCACCTGCCCTCCGCTCGCAAGCTGCAAGCTGCCCTGGAGGGGGCAGACCTCGTGGACGTCTGGCGAGCCCTGCATCCCGATGCGCGCCAGTACACCTGGGCCAAGACGAGTGCCGGCGGTCTCACCATGGCTCGCCTCGACCGCCTTTATATCACCAGGCACCACCTGCCACTCCTGCGCAGCAGCCGCATCGCTCCCTCGGGTCTATCAGATCATGGCCTGGCCTTCAGCGAACTGAGCCTGCCGGGGAGAGCCTGTGCACGGGCACCGTATTGGTGTTTGAACATTAGTCTGCTCCAGGACTCTTATTTCCGGGACTGCTTTGCCCACTTTTGGCGGAGGTGGGAGGCTGCGAGACCGAGCCACTCCTCCTGGAAGCTGTGGTGGGACGTGGGCAAGGTCCAGACCCGAGCCTTCTGCCAGCAGTACACCCAGCTGGCCACAAACGAGACGCGCCGCCGTATCCGGGAGTTGGAGGAGGACGTGGCGGAGCTCGAGGCTGCTCTGCTGGCCGCCGGCAGCGACGCGGCACTGAGCGAGAGCCTCCGGCTCCGCAGGAAATGCCTGCGCGACTTGGCGGAGAGCGCGGCCCGCGGCGCGAGGATCCGCGCCCGCTGCCAGGAGCTGGTGGAAACCGACGCCCCGACCCGCTTCTTTTTCGACCTGGAGCGGCGGCGGGCAGCGAGCAAAGCCTTGGACCATCTCAAGACTCCTGAGGGCCGGGTCATTACAGAGCCGGGCGAAGTCCGCGAACGTGCCGTCGCCTTCTATCGCGACCTGTTCGCGGCCGAGCCGTCGTGCCCCGAGGCCACGCGGGAACTCCACGAGGGCCTACCGCGTCTCGATGCCCTGGAGGCCGGCAAGCTGGAGCGGGACTTGTCCCTGGAAGAGCTGGCGGCCGCCACGGCCGGCCTCGCCTCCGGCAAAGCCCCGGGCCTCGACGGGCTGCCTGCCGAGTTCTACAAGACCTTCTGGCCTCTCCTCGGCCCCAGCCTCCTGCGCGTTTTCCAGGAGAGCCTCGCCGACAAGGTCTTGCCGATCAGCTGCCGCCGAGCGGTGCTGACCCTGCTGCCCAAGAAGGGAGACCTGGGCTACATGAAGAACTGGCGGCCGGTCTCCCTGCTGTGCGCGGACTACAAGATTCTGGCCAAAGCGCTGGCCACCCGCCTCCGCGCGGTCATGGCCTCTCTCACGGGGCCCGAGCAGAGCTACTGCGTGCCGGGCAGGACAATACAAGACAACCTGTTCCTGCTGCGGGACCTGCTCACGGCTGGCGAGCTCTTTGGCCTCGACGTCGGCCTCCTCTCTCTCGACCAGGAGAAGGCCTTTGACCGCGTGGGCCACGCCTACCTCTTCCGCACGCTGGAGGCCTTTGGCTTTGGGCCCCTCTTCACCGGGGCCCTCCGGGTCTTGTACCGGGACATTTCCAGCCTGCTCAAGGTGAACGGGGTGCTTTGCGCTCCGTTCCCCGCGCGCAGGGGCATTCGCCAGGGCTGTCCGCTGTCGGGCATGCTCTACGCCCTGGCCATCGAGCCGCTGTTACACGCGCTGCGCTGCCGCCTGAGTGGGGTGGCCCTGCCATCGGCCACGGGCCCGTCCGCTGGCCCTCGTCTCCGGCTGTCGGCCTACGCGGACGACGTCACCGTCTTCCTCGCCACCCGGGAAGACGTGCGGGCTCTGGCAGATTGCCAGCGGGCCTACGAGCGCGCCTCCTCCGCCCGCATCAACTGGGGCAAGAGTGACACTCTGCTGCTTGGCGCATGGACTGGCAGGCCTCCGCCGGACTTGCCGGGGGGCCTCGCCTGGCGCCGCGAGGGCCTCAAGGTCTTGGGCGTGTTCCTGGGGCCGACGACCTTCATGGCGCGCAACTGGGACGGCCTCGAGGAGGGAGTGGAGGCCCGCCTGCAGCGGTGGCGCTGGCGCCTGCCCAGCCTTTCCTACCGGGGGCGCGTCCTCGTCATCAATAACCTGGCGGCGGCGACCCTGTGGCACCGCTGCGCGGTGCTGGACCCTCCGCCGGAGCTACTGGAGCGACTGCAGCGGCTCCTGGTCGATTTCCTGTGGGACGGACGCCACTGGCTCCCACGAGCTGCCCTCTACCTGCCCACCGGCGAGGGGGGCCAGGGCCTGATCGATCTGGCCAGCAGGGTGGCCGCCTATCGGCTGCAGGCCCTCCAGCGGCTCCTGTACACCGAGGGCCACCTCCCGTGGCGACAGCTGGCGTGCCGATTCCTGCGGCGAGTGGGGGGCCTCGGCTTTGACCGGGAGCTGTTTCAACTGGACCTCACCTTCCTGAACGGGGCGGTCCTTCCCCCGTTCTACCGCAGCGTGGTGCGGGCCTGGCGGGCGGCCTTCCATCTCTGTCCCCAGGCCAGGCACCTGCGGTTCCCGCAGCTCCTTCGAGAGCCCTTGGTCCACAACCCGGCCCTGCACCGTGTCGTGCCGAGCCTGGCCTCCGCCAGCCTCACGGCAGCTTTCGTCGAGGCGCGCTCCACCCGCCTGGAGCACCTCCTGGACCCCGCTCGGTCGGACTGGCTGTCACCCGAGGCCCTGGCTGCCCGGCTGGCCATGCGCTCCGTCCGCACCACGGGGCGGCTTCTGCGGGCCGTTAGGGCCGCCCTCCCGGCGGAGGCAGCGACCGCCCTGGAAGCCCATCTCCAGACTCGCCGGCCCCTCCCCGCCGCAGACGCCGCAGAAGACGCCTTCCCACCGCTACCCGTCATCCCAGCGGTACCTGGCGAGCTGGCCGAGCGGCCCAACACGCTGCTCAGGCTCCCGGTGCCCCCCAGCAGCAATACGGGCTGCCCTTTTGGCACCCTGCCCCGCAAGGGCCTCTACATGTGGGTGGTGCGCACCCGGCACGCCCAGGTGCTGGCCGGCCGCCCTGACACCGCGTGGCGGCGGCGCCTGGCGCGGCCCGGGACCCCGGCATGGCGCACGCTGTATAAGGTGCTCATCGCCAAGAAGACCGGCGACCTGCAGTGGCGGCTCGTGCATGGCATCCTGGCCACCAGCACCTTTGTGCATCACCTGGACCCAGCGGCCTCGGCGGCCTGCCCCTTCTGCCCGGGGGTGCTGGACGAGGACATCTTCCACGCGTTCCTCGACTGCCCCCGGCTGCAGCCTCTCTTTGCCGCCCTGGGCGCACTGCTTCGGGTGCTGGGCCGGGACTTCTCCGAAGATGCCTACGTCCACTCCTTTCCGTACCGGCCGCCGAGCGGGCCACGGTCAGCCTGGCCAACTTCCTGCTGGGCCAGTCCAAGATGGCCACCCTGAAGAGCCGGCGAAACCGGCTCACCGGCACCGGGATGGTCGACGCCCTGCAGCTCTTCCGCCTCCTGGTGCGGGCCCGCCTCTCGCTCGAGTTTGAGCACGCTGTCCTCCGGCAGACGGTGCCCACCTTTGAGGAGCGCTGGGCCCTCGAGGGGGTGCTGTGCCGGGTCGAGGCGGGACACCTGATCCTCGTTCTGTGATGCCACCGGCTGCTCAAGCCGCAGAGATGCGTCAAGCAGATCGAGGCCCTGGACTTTTGTTCATGCGGGTCGACCCCGGAGGCCTCCATGGGTGTCCCCGCTGGCAGAACTGTAAATACTGTAAATAGTCCTTATGTTCGTTGTGTTTTTTTTTTCTCTCTAGAGTGTACAGGCAGGCCTTGCAGGCCATGAGCTCAGGCCTTGTCCATGAGGCCCAGAGCTTCGGGCGTCCTTGTACATGCTCTTTACTGGCTCCGAGTTATCACCCTCCCGGGAATAAAGGTCTCTTAAAAGTCAAAAGTCTTTCTTTCTTTCTTTCTTTCTTTTCTTCTTGTGTGCTGTGGGGAGTTATCTTTTTCTATATCTTGCCTTTTCAGGGGTGCTCTGAATCCCCTCCCCTTTTCTTTTTTTCTGTTTCTGCTTTATTCCTAACTGCCATAAGCCCCTCCCTGATTCTTTCATTTTTCCCCTCCCTCCCCCTCCCCTCTGGACACTTAAATTTTTATTTTTGTCTTCTTTGGCCACATTCCCAGACGCTTATTTTTGTAGTTAATATACACACCTTTTTCTTCATTCCCTTAACTTTGGCTTTTGAAATTAACCCTGTCCTAGCATAACTGGCTGCTCCTACACCCAGCAGCTGGCATGGGGATGCCTCTCAAGACCTCCCCCTTATCCATAACTTGAGGGTTCACACCTATCCCTATGTCAGGGTTGAGGTCTGTGTAGGTGTCCTAGCTAGTCTCCTGGGACAGTGTAACATACATTACACAGGTCATGTTAACATGTTCCCAGTGATTTACCTGAGCGCTTCCACCCTGGTCAACAGGGTGTGCACGGAGGGCCTGGAAATTGTGGGCATACACTATCTTGTTACACCCCTAGACACCAAGGCAGTGAGGGTGGTGATTTCCAACGTGCCCCCACATGTGACCAACCGGGAGCTGGCCAAAGAACTCAAGCCCTATGGGGTTCCTATGAGTCCCTTTCACCGACTGATGTTTGGAAGCAAAGACCTGAAGCTGAAGCATGTCCTGTCTTTTTGAAGGCAGGTTTTCATGCTCCTCAGGGAGGGCTAGTGGTCTCTGCCTTGCTCCTTGAACCTCACATTTCATGGGTGGAGGTTTATGATTTATTTTTCCTTGAGGGAGACCACGTGTTTCCAGTGTGGTAGCTTTTCCCACCGAGCAGCCTAGTACCCATGGGGGAAAGCAGCCGGAACATCAGCAACTGCAGTGGCACCCATGGATGGTGTATCCACTTCTGAGACAGAGGCCCCACCCAGTGAGGCCAGGAACTCTACATGACCTCCTTTCACCCCTGTTCCATCTGAGGGGGCTAGGGTCTCTGTCATGAGAGCACCATCCAGTGGAGGGGCTGGGACTACTTCCCAGCCCATTCTCTTGCCCATTCCACCTACGGTGTCCACGCACCCTGGTGCAGATGCCCCACCAGGTGGAGGGGCTGATGCCTCCACTTGCCCTCTGCCTGCCCTTACCACCCTGGCCAAGGTGGCTGGGGTGACTGGTTACTGTAATGCCAAGGCCCTGTTGGATGATGAGGCCCAGGCCTCTTCCTGGCTTCCCTCCAGTGCCGCCTTATCTGAAGTGGCTGGCCCTGGAAAGGTGGGCTGGGAGCAGTCCAGCCCATGCCCTACAAACAGTGGGCCACCTGACACTTGGAAGAAGAAGAACAAAGAGAGGAAGGTGAAGGGGGCCTCTCAGGACACCCCATCCCTGCTGGGACCCTCCTTGGCTGGCGCCAGGGGGCCCCTGCTGGAGAGCCTAACCCCGCTCTGGCTGTCATGCTGGCAACTCTGTTGACCATGGACTGGGATGGCTTGGAGGTGGGAGAGGCAAAGGTGGGGGTCACCAACCCCTCACCTGTCTCCCAGCTTCCAGAGTAGGGTGGCAGTAAAAGTGATTCCAAATGCCTCTCTTCTGAAGGCCCAACCCAGGGGGCAGCAGAGGATTCTGCTGACCTCTTGGTCATATCCCAGCCTACTGAATTGGATGAGGAAGCTAGTGTGAATGAGTTCCAGCTTTCTGACTGTTGCAAGTGACCTCAAGAGCAGGATGACCTCTCTCCCCTCAGGAAGGCAGGGATCACTTTCCTGGAGCCAGTCCTTGACCTGGACGATGAGAGGAGGCTTATGTATCTAGACTTTGAGGGTTTGGACACTGTTTGTGGGTGAGCTCCCACCTGGGGTGCAGCCTCGCCATGCTTCTGTCAGAAATATCCAGCCCATATTGGCAGACCCTGCCTGGGTCACCCCAACTATGGGGGTCTCCTGGCCTTTTTGAAACAGAACAAAGGACAGAAGAATGTAGTGGGGCACATTACCCAGTGGTGAACAGATCCTAAACTTTTTGTCAGTGCTGCCAGAGCTGCAGGCAAACTTATGCAACAGGATCTAGGTACACAGCAGATGGCTTACCATCTGGAGAAGCTCACACAGTGGGTTAGAGATGTGTGGGGCCTGGGGGTAGTTCCTGGAGTAGGGCATGATGGGCCTTCCCAACCTGTCTCTACTTTTTTGCTCTGCCCTTGGGTACTCGCTCTTCCACCTACACCTTACCTTGCTCTTTCTCTCCCATACTCACATCCATGGCAGCCATGACCAGTGGCACTTTTGACATCAATGGCTGTCAAGATCTGGTGAAACAGGAGGCTGTCCTGGAGCTTCTGTGCCAGAAGTGCCTGGCTGTCACTTTCCTCCAGGAGACATATTCTGATGAGCTGAACCAGGTGGCTTGGCAAGCTGCCTGGTAAGGCTGCTTGTTCCTGTGCCATAGCACCAACCTTAGCACTGGGGTCACGATTCTCCTATCACCACAACTACAGCATGATATGGTTGTGGCATGGGAGGTCGTCCCCAGCTGCCTGCTGCTAACAGGCAAAACTCATGCCATGAGTGATTGTGCAACTGAATGTCTCTGTCTTGGGCGTGGGAGACACTACTGCAAGCCTGGCTGCTAAGCTACTGTGTTACCAGTTACCAATCAATCATGATTCACTCAGGGACCAGCTCAGTACACAGTACCTAGCTAATGTAGCCAGTTAATTACCATTAATTAACACCTACAAAAGCAGAGACTAAGGAGAGGAAATAATCAATACAGACTATAAACTGCCCCAAGACAGAAACAATCAGTCCTACAAGCACCCATGTCATGAATTTTGTCTGTCAGCAGCTAGTGGTGCAGGGCCCCAGAACCCCCCTGCACCAATCGCTTTAACAGCTGACAGGCTTCATGGCTGCAGCAGGGGCTACCATTCCAGCAGCTTTCACCCTGCTGTGCCTTAACACACACACTGTCACCCATGTTATGAGTTTTGCTTGTCTGCAGCTTGAGGTGAAGTTCCTCCCAAACCCCTGCACTGAACTTCTTGAAACTTGGCAAGCTTCATGCGCTGAGCAGGAGCTACCACCCCTACAAATTTCATCCAAATCAGACAAAAAACATCAAAGGTATATTTCATTGATTCCCCATTATACCCTATGGCCGGATCTCTAAGGCAGCTCTGAAGTTTTGGAGCCGCTTCGGCCGGATCAAAGCAGAAACCTAGTCCAGAGCGCCGGATCAGCTCTCTGGCATCTGAATCAGCTGGATCCAAAGCCAGACCGGATTACTGCCAACTCACACAGGCCTACCAGTGGTCTCACTGTGGCCTGCCTTGACTGCCTTTATGTCATCAGGCACCGTCTGCCACTCCTAGGCAGCGACCACAACATTCCCTTGGGCCTTTCAGATCACGGCCTGGCCTGATGTGGACTGAGCCTACCAGGGAGATCCTGCATGTGGGTGCCCTATTGGTGCTTCAATGTCAGTCTGCTTCAAGACTTCTACTTATGGGACTGCTTCGCTCATTTTGGCGGGGCAGTCTCATGGCTGGGAGGCCATGAGACTGAGCTACTCCTCCTGGAAGCTATGGTATAGACCCTTGCTGTTTGCAAGCAGTACACCCAGCTGGCTACAAATGAACTGTGCCACCATATCTGAGAGCTGGAGGAAGATGTGGCAGAGCTTGAGGCCACCCTGCTGGCTTCCAGCAGTGATGCAGTGCTGTGCAAGTCTCCAGTTCCGCAGGAAATGCCTGCATGACTTGGCAGAGAGCACAGCCCACAGAGTGAGGATCTGTGCCCCCTGCCAAGAGCTGGTAGAAACCAACACCCCAATGGCCAGGGTATAGAGCATGCCTCACAGGGGGAAGCCCTGATGGATGCCCCAGTGTGTGGGGAATGGGGTGCAGAACATGCCATTCATCTTGAGCAGGCTAGAGGTGTCTTGGTACAAGACCCAGAGGGACCCAGTGAAGAAAGGCCCCAAGCCAAAGGCCTCCAGGGTCTGGAAGAGGTAGGCATGGCCTACCCGGTTGAAGGCCTTTTTCTGATCCAGAGAGATGAGGCTGATATCTAGAGTTCACTGGCTGTGAGTAGGTTGTGCAGCAGGAACAGGTTGTCTTGTATGGTCATGCCTGGCATGAAGTACTCTGCTCAGGCCCAGTGACGGAAGCCATGATGGTGAGGAGGCGAGTTGCCAGTGCTTTCCCAGAATCTTGTAGTCCACACAGAGCAGGGAAACTAGCTGCCAATTCTTAATGCAGCCAAGGTCTCCTTTCTTGGGCAGCAGTGTGAGAACCATTCGGCAGCAGTTGATAGGCAGGACCTTGTCAGCAAGGCTCTTCTGGAAAATGCGCAGGAGGCAGGGGCTGAGGAGAGGCCAGAAGGTCTTATAGATCTTGGCAGGTAACCCATCTAGGCCTGGGGCTTTGCCAGAGGTGAGGCCAGCTGCAGCAGCTGGCAGCTCCTCCAGAGACAATTCCTGTTCAAGCTCACTGGCCTCCAGGGCACAGAGATGTGGCAGGCTCTTGTGGAGTTCCCGCGTAGCCTTGGGGCAGGATGACTCAGCTGCAAACAGGTCACGATAGAAGGTGATGGCGTGCTCATGTACTTTGCCTGGGTCTGTGATTACCTGGCCCTTGGGGGTCTTGAGGTGATCTAAGATTTTGCTCGCTGCCTGCCACCACTCCAGATTGAAGAAGAAGTGCTGCTGCAGGTGCTGCAGTGCCACTTGAGTGGTGAGGCCTTGCTACCAGCCACAGGCCTATCCATTTCCCCTCAGCTCCAGCTGTCAGCATATGTGGATGATGTGATCATCTTCCTTAACACCCAGGAAGATGTGTGGGCCCTGATGGATTGCCAGTGAGCCTATGAATGTGCCTCCTCAGCCCATATCAACTGGGGCAAGAGTGATAACCTGCTGCTTGGCATGGGGATCAGCGTGACCCCCCCTGGACTTGCCAAGGGGCCTCACCTGGCACCACGAGGGCCTCAAGGTCCTGGGTGTGTTCCTGGGGCCACCAACCTTCATGACACGCAACTGGGACAGCCTTGAGGAAGTGGTGGAGACCTGCCTACAATGGTGGCACTGGCACCTAGCCAGTCTCTCCCACCACGGATGTGTCCTCATCACAAACAACTGGGTGGCAGCTATGGTGTGGCACCAGTGCACTGTACCCAACCTGCTACAGGACCTAATCAAGAGACCCCAGAACCCCCTGGTAGTTTGTTTTTTTTCTGGGATGGAAGCCACTAGTTGTCCTTTACCTACCTGTTGCTAAGAGAGGCCAGAGCCTGGTTGACCTCTTGAGAAAGGTGGCCGCCTTCCGCCTGCAAGCCCTTCAGCAACTCCTCTAAGGTGAGGAGCACCTACCCTGGCAACAAGTGGTGTGCCAGTTTCTGCATAGGGTGGGAGCCCTTGGCTTCAACTGGGAGCTCTTCCTGCTGGACCTCATGTTCCTGAACTGGGTGGTGCTTCTGGCTTTCTATCATGGCATGGTATGAGCCTGGCAGGCCACCTTCCACCTCCAGCCCCGGGCCCGGCACCTGCAGTTTCCACAGCTGCTGAGGTAGCCCCTGGTGCACAACCCAGCCCTGAGGCTCCCCATGCTGAGCCTGGCCTCTTCCAGTTTCATGGCCACCCTCATCCAGGCACGTGTCCTCCACCTGAATGATCTCCTTGATCCTGTTCGGTCAGGCTAGCTCTCGCCTGAGGCCCTAACCACCCAGCTAGGCATGCACTCCATCTGCAGTGTGAGCCATCTCCTGCATGCCCTCCCACCGGATGCAGCAGCCACCCTGAATGACTATCTCTGGGCACGCCAGGTCCCCTGTACCACAGATGCCCTGAACCAGGCTTTCCCTGCACTGCCAGTCGCCCCGGCCATGGCCAGCAAGTTGGCTGGTGGGCCTAGCACCCTGCTGATGCTCCCTGTGCCTCCTGACAGTGACATGGGTTGCCCCTTTCCTTTTCTGTTCTGTAGAAGCCTATATACCATAGAAGCCTAAGGGTGGTTCACATCCACCATACCTAGGTGCTGGCAGGCCTCCCAAATGCACCATAGCAATGGTGTCTGGAGCTACCAGAGTCCCCACCAGCCCACCCAGCTTGGTGCACATTGTATAAGCTGCAAACCACCAGAAGACTGGTGACCTGCAGTGGCAGTTGCTGCATGACTCCCTGGTAAGGATCCATGCCCACTGCCAAGAGCTGGCCAAAACAGATGCCCCAACCCACTTCTTCTTCAACCTGGAGTGATGATAGGAAGTGAGCAAAGTCTTAGATCACCTCAAGACCCCAGAGGGCCAGGTAGTCACTGACCTGGGTGAAGTACGTAAGCATGCTGTCGCCTTCTATCATGACCTGTTTGTGGCTGAGTTGTCCTGCCCTGAGGCCACACAACTCCATGTGGGCCTGCCACACCTTTGTGCCCTGGAGGCCAGCGAGCTTGAGCAGGAATTGTCTCTGGTGGAGCTGGCAACTGCCACAGATGGCCTCACCTCCAGCAAAGCCCCAGGCCTTGACAGGTTACCTGCTGAGTTTTAGAAGACTTTGTGGCCTCTCCTTGGCCCCTGTCTCCTGTGTGTTTTCCAGGAGAGCCTTGCCAACAAGGTCCTGCCGATCAGATGCCACTGTGCAGTGCTCACACTGCTGCCCAAGAAAGGAGACCTTGGCTGCATTAAGAACTGGTGGCCAGTCTCCCTGCTGTGTGCGGACTACAAGATTCTGGCCAAAGTGCTGGCAACCTGCCTCCACACCGTCACGGCCTCTGTCACTGGGCCTGAGCAGAGTTACTGCATGCCAGGTAGAAACATTCAAGACAATCTGTTTCTGCTGTGTGACCTACTTACAGCCAGTGAACTCTTCAGCCTAGACATTGGCCTCATCTCTCTGGATCAGGAGAAAGCCTTCAACTGGGTGGGCCAAGCCTACCTCTTCCAAACCCTTGAGGCCTTTGGCTTCAGGCCCCTCTTCACTGGGGCCCTCTGGGTCTTGTATCAAGACACTTCCAGTCTGCTCAAGGTGAATGGGGTGCTCTGTACCCCATTCCCCACACTCAGAGGCATCTGTCAGGGCTGGCCCGTGTTGGGCATGCTCCATGCCCTGACCATTGAGCCAGTGCTGCATGCACTGTGGCACCACCTGAGTGGTGTGACCTTGCCATCAGTCACAGACCTGTCCATTGCCCCTCTGCTCCAGCTATCAATACATGCAGACAAAGTGACCATCTTCCTTAACACTCAGGAAGACATGGATGCCCTAACAGGCTGCTAGAGAGCCTATGAACATGCCTCCTCAGTCTGTATCACCTGGGCCAAGAGAGATACCCTGCTGCTTGGCGAATGGATAAGCACAACCTCCCCAGATTTGTCAGGGGGGCTCACCTGGTGCCGCAAGGGCCTTAAGGTCCTGGGCATGTTCCTAGGGACATCAACCTTCATGGTGCACAACTGGGACGGCCTTGAGGAAGGGGTAGAGGCCCACGTACAATGGTGGCACTGGCACCTACCCAGCCCTTCCTACTGTGGACATGTCTTTATCACAAACAACCTGGTGGCGGCAACCTTGTAGCACCGGTGCACCATACTCAATCCACCACAGGATCTACTCGATAGACTCCAGTGCCTCCTGGTTGATTTTTTTCTGGGATGGACATCAGTGGCTGCCATGAGCTGTCCTTTACCTACCTGTAGCTGAGGGGGGACAGAGTTTGGTTGACCTTGCAAGCAAGGTGGTCGCCTTCTGCCTGCAGGCCCTTCAACGACTCCTGTACAGTGAGGAGCACCTACCTTGGCAACAACTGGCATGCCAGTTCCTGCAGAGGGTGGGGGCCTTTGGCTTTGACTGAGAGCTCTTCCTGTTGGACCTCACACTCCTGAAATGGGTGGTGCTTCTGGCTTTCTACCGACATGTAGTATGAGCCTGGCAGGCTACCTTTTGCCTCCAGCCCCAGGCCCATCACCTGCAGTTCCAAAAGCTGCTGAGGGAACCCCTGGTGCACCACCCAGCTCTGAGGCACCCTGTGCTGAGCCTGGCCTCTGCTAGCCTCATGGCCGTTCTCATCCAGGCGCGTGTCCTCCACCTGAGCCATCTCCTTGACCCTGCTTGGTCAGCCTGGCTCTCGCCCATGGCCTTGACCACCCAGCTGGGCATGCACTCCATCCACAGTGTGGGCCATCTTCTGTGTGACAGTCAGGCTGCCCTCCCATTGGAGGCAGCAGCCACCCTGGATGACCATCTCTGGGCCAGCCAGGTCCCCTGCACCACAGATACCATGAGCAAGGATTTTCCCGCACTGACAGTCACCCCAGCTGTGGCCAGTGAGCTGGCCAATGGAACCAGCACCCTGCTGATGCTCCCTGTGCCTCCTGACAGTGACACGGTTTGCCCCTTTGCTTTTCTGTCACATAGAAGCCTATATGCCTTGGTGGTTCGTGTCCGCCATGCCCAGGTGCTGGTGGGCTGCCCTGATACATGGTGGCGATGGTGCCTGGGGCTGCCAGATTCCCCACTGACCCACCTGGCTGGCACACATTGTATAAGCTGCCAACCACCAAGAAGACTGGTGACCTGCAGTGGTGGTTGCTGCACGGCATCCTAGCCACTGGCACATTTGTGTCCCACTTTGACCCAGCTGCCTCGACGGCCTGCCCCTTCTGCCCTGGCAGGTATTGAGGAGATCCTCTTTCATGGCTTCCTCAACTGTCCTGCCTGCAGCTGCTCTTTGTCACCCTTGAGCCGCTGCTGCAAGCACTGGGCAAGAGCCTCTTGGAGACCACCTACATGTACTCCTACCCATACCGGGTGGCTGAGAAGGGCTCCTTCTGCCTGGCCAGTTTTTTACTGGATTAGGCCAAGATGGCTGTTCTCAAGAGCTGCCAAAACCAGCTTGCCAGGACTGGCTCAGATGATGCCTTGTGGCTTTTCCGCCTCCTGATGCAGGCATGTCTCTGACTGGAGTTTGAGTACACTGTGCTCCGGCGAACTGTGACGCCTTTGAGACACGCTGGGCCCTTGAGGGAGCGCTGTGCCATGTGGAGGACGGCCGTCTCAAATACGCGCTCTGATGTCATGACCAGTCTGGGCAACCAGGCAGGCTCAGTGTTGGACTATGACAGTAGTATATGGCTCTCCGCCCTTCAATGCAAATGTGACAGGTGGGCAGGACCGGAAGTCCCACCCCCTTCGCTCCACCCCCTTCCCCCTTTTATGGTGTGTGACGTCATCAGCCACACCCCCTGACCCCGGTCACGTGGTGCATTACATCAGCAACTCCGCCCCTGACCCCGGTCACATGGTGCGTGACATCAGCAACTCTGCCCCTGACCCCGGTCACATGGTGCGTGACATCAGCAACTCCGTCCCTGACCCCAATCACATGGTGCGTGACATCAGCAACTCTGCCCCTGACCCCAAACATGTGGTGTGTGACACCAACACCACATGGTTCATGACATCAGAAGGACAACCCAGGCAGACCCTCAAAGCCCAACCCCTCATGCTGCAAGATCCGCCCTAGATCACATGGTGCTGTTATGGCCTATCAGGTCCCTGACCACTCTAACCCCCCTACACCGGAGCACAGGCGTGGCCTATGGGGTGGTAGGGTGGTGATGTGACCCCTCTAACAACCCGCCCCAACACCCCCAACCAATTGGCAGGGGTTTCAGAGGCCTCAGACCTCCCAAGAACAATCCTGAACCAATTGGAATGAGTACAGTGGGGGGGTGGGGTTTAGGCGGCAAACCCACTAGGTCTATCTGCTTTCCCAAATGACTCCTCTGTTTATCTGAGACCGTGCTAAGGCAAGCAAGGGCAGATATGGATTCTTTCACAACACCTGTAGGCCCACTCACTACACCACCAAGACGGCCTTATAGAAAGCGTTACCGTAGAAATAGTTTTGAAGAGGAGACCCGACTCCTTGCCCAAAGACTCTTTGAGACGCCTGACCCTGTTGGGGAAGAGCCTGTGAACAGGCAATTGGAGGAGACCCAGGACCTCGAAGCAGACGTTGAGACTTTGGAAGATGGTATCTTTGTGCCCTAGCCTGCATGCGAAGTAGAGGTCACTGCAGAGGAGAGACCGGTAAGAGACTTGGAGCATGAATGTGGGGGTCTTTGGGTTGTGACGGTAGTGGTGGGGTTCACTTCATGGCACATGTGTGTTTGGAAGTAGCTAACTTAGTCCTTTATTTGAATTCCTTTGCAGCTAGATGAAGCCTTTTTAATGACACCAGAAAACCTCCTCACCAGTACGCCAGAAGGAAGTGTATGCTTCTGCAGAGAACAAAGACCTGATGAGACTGAAGAGTTAAGAAGTGAGCTCGGCATCGAATCTACACAAGCTCTTACATCATGTGAACGTAAAGTTTTCATGAAGTCTCTTGTTCGCATTTCCTTTTATGGCATAATGAAATACTGCTTGAGGCAAAGACTTTTTGACCTATGCTGGGGGTGCACATTTGACTTAGGGGGTCAAGAAGCCCACGAATGTATTACTTGGTTAGATGAAGACATAAATAAAATAATTCAGGATCTTTGCCAGGAAATATGTCTTGATAGCATTTTCAATGCTGTTATAATCATAGGGTTTGCCAGGAACAGTCTCAGAATTACTGAGAAACACTTAATTCAGGTTAGACAGCTTTTAAATACTGTGTATTCTGCAGAAGATCCTAAGGCTGCCCTTCATGATTTGATCACTGAGGAAGATGAAACACTCATACCCCATATTGAACGCTTAATTGGTGCTAGAGATTATAAAACCCTGCTTAAGAGAAGGGATTAGCAAAACGAGTTTGGGGCCTACCTCTGTTGCTGTTCTGGGTGGGAGACTGGGGAATGTGAGGCTGTAAAACACAACAACAGTTTTCTACATCTAATGTATTTTAGCATTTGCTTTAGTGTCTTGGATATCTAATCACATACATATAGGGTTTTTTTGTAAAGATAAAACAATGAGACTTAATGGTCATTAGAAATGATAAAAATCCTTCTTAGGAGAAGGGGTAACAAAATAAACTAGTAAAATATTGTAAAAGTTTTAATGGAAATAAAGACTGAATTTAAAAACATATATTCTCACATCTTTTGTATGGTATGGTTGGGGTGGGGTGGGGTGGGGGTCTTGTTATAAAGATAAAACAGACCTCAAAAAAAAAAAAAAAGATGACCATAAGTTATCTCTTACCAAAAGGCCTGCTGTAAAGATAAGGCCGACAAGGCATAATGGTCACTGGATATGATAAAAAACACTTCTTAGAAGAAAGTTTAACAAAATAAACTAATAAATATTATAAAAGTTTTTAAGGGAAATAAAGACTGAATTTAAAAATATATATTCTCACAGATTGTGTATGGTATAGGGGTGGCGGGGGTGTGTATCATAAAGATAAAAAAACAAGCGGCCTGGTGTGTCCAGATCACCACATGTTTTAAGACTAAAAGGGAGTGGAGGTGTCTTTTAGTGCTGACTATTTTAATACAGTTATATTTTACTTTATGCATACACTATTTTCCGGTCGACAATGCATAATGGTCACTGGATATGATAAGAAACACTTCTTAGAAGAAGGATTAACAAAATAAACTAATAAAATATTATAAAAGTTTTTAAGGGAAATAAAGACAATTTAAAAAGATATATTCTGACAGATTGTGTTATGGTATAGGGGTGTTGGGGTGTGTGTTATAAAGATAAAAAAGAGGCCTGGTGTGTCCAAATCACCACATTTTAAGACTAAAGGGGGTGGGTTGTCTTTTAGTGCTGACTATTCTAATACAGTTATATTTTACTTTATACATGCACTATTTTCCTTAATCTATTATTTAATTTTTAATACAGAGGACTTACTTATTGTATCATTTCATTTATATTACAGAGAGCTTATCAGGTGGGGAAGCCCCAGGCCATTTTACCACAATAAGGTAAAAATTATTTTAAAAGGATTGGGTTATTTGTGGCAGTGTTGCTATAATCACACTAAGTTATAACAACTGTTTGTTTTCAAACAGAACCTCTTCTTCTAAAATAGAAAAGCAGAACAAGCACATACAGTCATGTTTTTACCCAGTAGTAAAAGGTAATTTTTCTGAAACTGTGTGTTTCCTGTGGGAGGAGAATCTGTGTGTAGGGGTTAAGCAAATTTTAAATTTACAGTGTGTGAGGAAAGTGAATTCTCAATGCTGAGATATAAATTTTATATTTCCTAAGTGATCACACGCACCACACCCAAAGAAGAGCAGGGACCTGGGCAGAGACCTCTAAAAGCACAGCCTGCAGATCATAACACCCAAGGATCAGAAGACGGATGGGACAGAACAGAAGGGTATGATTCCTCGGAGGAAAACAAGCCACATACCTCTGAGAAACTCACATGTAAAAAGACTAGGATTCACACCCCCAAAACAGGTGATCTGAACCCTGTGAGTAAGAAACCCAGGACTGATTGCTTGCACAATTTACAAAAAGAGGTGAGTCTTTCTCCTTTTTTGAAAGATCATAATTATTGTGAAAAAAAAAAAAAAAGAGGGTGGGTTTTCGAGGTGGGTATAAACACCCTGTCTTGAAAGATCATGATTATTGTGAAAAAAAGAAGGGGGTTTGGAGTGGTACACACAGGCGTATACGTCTCAGAAAGAGTGCGCAGAGCCCTTTGAAAGATCATGATTATTGTGAAAAAAAGAGGGGGATTTGGAGTGGTACACGCAGGTGTATACATCTCAGAAAGAGTGTGCAGAGCGCTTTGAAAGTTCATGATTACTACCAGCGCAAAAGGGTAAATTTTACTCAGAGAGGAGGTAGTCTGTGCAATTCGGACAGCAGGCGTAGTCTGCTGCATAAGAGGGGGAGTCATGGTAAACGTGGGGGTAAAAATGGTTGGCCAACCAGCAAGTGGCTTGCGGGGAAAAAAGTAAGGGCTTGGTTAAAGAAGAGCGTGGGGAAGGCTAAACACCGTTTGAGGAAAAAAAAAAAAAGAGATCCCCTAGAGATCCCTCAAACACCTCCTCCTATCAGTCCTGACCCTTCACCAGAACCCCCGGAGCCAGAGAGAGGGGATGGAGAACATGGTTTAGGAACCCCTTTAGAGGGTCCCTCAAATGTACCCCAGACACCCAGATCGGACCTTTCACCAGAACCCACAGAACCAGAGAGGGGAGATGGTGACTATGGTTTAGGAAGCCCCATAGAGGGTCCCTCAAATGTTCCCAGACCTTCCCCATCACCAAGACCTGAGGGGTCAGAGGGTTGGAATAACGAATCTGTTGTAGAAGACAGTTTAGAGGACCCCTTAAGCGCCCCCCGGTCTCCTGAGTCATCAGAGGATGTTTTACCGGATGTACATATGGTGCGGGTGAGAAGGCAAGAGTGGTCTGTAGCCAGGTTTGGAGGCATGAGGTACACTGAGGAGTTCCGTTTTGTGAATCTGGAGCGTGTGCCGTTACACGTGGCATACGAAGCTATAACCCATGGGGTGGAAGAAATTGTAGCAGAACTCCACCAGAGATTCACAGGCAACGATTATGCCCAGTTACGTATTCAGGCAGATAGTTTGTCAAACTGCTTATACTCTCGAGCTATTAATTTAAACAAGTTGACCCCTGAGCTGTTTTTAGAGTGGCTCAGTAAGCTGTTACAAAGCCAGAGAGAAATATTGCTCGATTCAACATTTCGGCTGGTTGTGATTGTTATGAAAGGCTGGGCAGGTGGGAGCCGTAGAGTTATAAGCTCTATCCCCAATTCTCAGATCATTACTAAAAAGAGGAAGTATTTAATAGACTTGAATACCTATGATACTAACCTGTGCTTTGCAGGCAGTCTTTTGGCTGTTACAAAACATAGAGGGGCCAGAGATGTCGAACTGCTAGATGGTGCCAAAGAACTGCATAGGAAATTAGGACTGTCTATATATCAAAAGGTTATGCTCCATCAAGTACCTTTGTTTGAAGACCTTGAGCAGGTTAACATTCACATAGTGATGCATAAGGAAAAAACTGGGTGGAGTTTATTTAAAACACAGGACACGCCCAGTTACCCCGACACCTGTTTTCTTCTGCTACGTGGTGAACATTATTATGGTGTTTTAGATGTGAGAAATGTGTTTGGCGTGAGAAATTATTGTGATCTTTGTCAGACGTTGTACAGCCATAGCCACACGTGCAGGTTCCGATGTCGTCTTTGCCTGAGCCCAAACTGCTCTGAAAATGTGGGCAAGACACAGAGATGCCCTAACTGTAAACTGTTCTGTCGTTCCAAAGAGTGCTTAGAAAAGCACGTGGCCCTGGCCTCTGAAAATAGGATTGAATGTCTGACTAAAACTCTGTGCGATGAGTGTAAATCTTATGTGGACAAAAAGCACGAGTGCAAAGGGCGACAGTGCAAAGTGTTATGGGAAAATCATGGATGTAAACAAACACTGGTGCTTTATGCACCAGATTAAAGAGCCTGAAGAAGGTGAGGGGTACATTTTTTATGATTTTGAATGTGTGCAGGAGACGGGTATGCATGTGCCCAACTATATTTTTGCAATGGAGCTAAAGACAGGGGGAAAAAAAACCTCAGAAAGACACAGGCAAAAACCCCAAAAGGGTTTGTAAAGCTAAGCCCAAAAAGCCAGAAAGCACTTGGGAGTTTAAGGGTGAAGAGTGTCTGTCTGATTTTATTAAGGTTTTTATGGATAAAAAGTTCAAGAACTACACCTTCATAGCTCACAACGCCAAAGGCTACGACGGTTACTTCGTTGTCAGCCAGTTATTGAAGGAAAAAATGGGTGTGAAACTAATCACTCAGGGCGGTAAACTCATGTGCATTGAAGTGACCAGGCTAGGCATCCGTTTCATAGATTCTTTAAACTTTTTGCCTATGAAACTTAGCAGACTTCCACAGGCGATGGGATTTGAAGGATGCAAAGGTTATTTCCCACATTTTTTTAACAGGGCAGAAAACCAAAACTATGTGGGACCTCTCCCAAAGATGGAGTACTACGGCGTTGAAAATATGATGTCCAGTGAGAAAGGACAGTTTTTAGAATAGTATCAGAATGACCGCGATAAGACCTTTGACATGCAGAAGGAGCTGGCCTATTATTGCCAGCAAGATGTAAAAATTTTGAAAGAGGCCTGTTGTCTCTACAGGGATGAGATTATGAAAATGACACTGCGGGTAGACCGAGTGAAAGTAGATGGTAGAACTCCAAAATATAGTACGCTGCATAGATCCTTTTCAATACATCACGCTGGCCTCTGTCTGTATGGCCATGTACAGGTTTATGTTTTTGGAACCACAGACCGTAGCGCTTCTCCCCCTGGACAACTATCACAGGCAGAAAAAGAGGTTTTCAACCCCATCTATTCAGTGGCTAATGTACATATCGGAGAAAGAAAATATTCAAATTCAACGTGCCTTACAGGGTGGGGAATTGCATGTAGGTCCCTATTTTTTAGACTGCTATGCCAACATTGGTGGGGAACCTACGGCGTTTGAATTTAATGGATGCTTTTTCCACGGCTGTGTCACTTGCTACAATGAGAAAGACCAGAACCCTTTGACAGGGACGACCTTCAGGTTTCTTAATTATCAGGCGTTGCACAAGACCGATTATCTCAAGAGAGAAGGGTTTACCGTTAGGACCATTTGGGAGCACGAGTGGAGGGCTCTGTTAGAAATGGATGGGGAGCTGGCAGATTTTTTAAGCAGAACCCCGCTGCCTTCTCCACTGGTGCCTAGGGATGCTCTTTTTGGGGGCAGAACTAATGCCATCTGTCTATATTACCAAACTAAACCTGGCGAACAAATACACTATTACGATTTTACCAGTCTTTACCCCTTTATAAACAAAACGAAGGAATACCCAATCGGACACCCTGAAATCATTCATGACAATTTCCAACCCCTGTCGAGCTATTTTGGAATAGCCAGGGTGAGACTGTACCCACCGCAAAGTCTTTTTTTCCCTGTGCTACCCACTAGGATGAACGGGAAACTTATGTTCACGCTGTGCCGCCTCTGCGCGGAAACAAAACAGCAAAAGTGTGACCACACAGATGAAGAGAGGGCCCTCCTGGGCACATGGTGCACACCAGAATTGAATAAAGCTATCGCTAAGGGGTACAGAGTAGCTCAAATCTATGAAGTTTGGCATTTTGCTGAGAAGTCTAGCACCCTTTTTTCAGAGTACATAAAAATGCACCTCCGTCAGAAGCAGGAAGCCTCGGGCTACCCCGCCTGGTGTACTGACCTAGAAAAACAAGAGAGATACGTGGCCAATTTCTTGCAAAAAGAAGGCGTGACCTTACGCCCTGAGCACATCAAACCCAATCCTGCCAAGCGCCAAATAGCAAAATTGTTTCTAAATTCTTTGTGGGGTAAATTCGGTCAGAGAACCAACTTGGCCAACACCAGCATCGTTAGAGACCCCGAAGAACTCTTTGGCTACCTCTTTTCTCCCGCCTATGAAATTTCATCTTGCGATTTTATTGATGATGAGGCAGCCTGCATGTCTTGGAAACACGCCAAAGAGCGTTACACAGTCTCTGGTAACACAAACATCTTTATAGCCTGTTTCACCACCGCTTATGCACGCTTAGAGTTGTACTCGCTGTTAGACAGCTTGCAAGAACGTTGTCTGTACCACGACACAGATTCTGTGATATATGTGAGCCGCGAGGGAGATTGGAATCCCCCGCTAGGTGATTATTTAGGTGAGCTCACCAGCAAAATCCTTTCAGATGAACACATCACAGAGTTTGTGTCGGCCGGTCCAAAAACCTACGGGTACAAGCTGTCTGGGGGAAAGGTTTGCTTGAAGGTGAAGGGGATTACCCTGAATGTGGCCAACAGTGAAAAAGTCAACTTTGAAACCTTGAGATATCTTGTTCTAGATTATGGGGCAAACCCCACTGGGGACACCCCTAAAACAATTGTGATACAACAGCACTCTATCGTCAGGAACGAAAGCAAGTGGACGATAGAAACCAAAACCTTGAGAAAAATGCAGAAAGTTATTTATGACAAAAGAGTCCTCACAGAAAACTTTAACAGCCTCCCCTATGGTTTTTAAAGATGGATATGCGTTGGAAGCATCCCTTTTCTGTGATTTTGGCAGGCCCTAGCAACTGTGGTAAAAGTTACTTTATAAAAAACCTTTTGGATCACGCTGATAAAATGGTGTCTGTTATGCCTGAGAATATCGTGTGGTGCTATAGCTGTTGGCAGCCTTTGTATGAAGAACTGCTTTGTAAATATCCTTTTATCAAGTTTGTGGAGGGTCTACCGGACAGTCTTAATGACAACTGTTTGTTTCCTCCTAATAAAATAAATATGGTTGTGGTAGACGATTTGATGGACTCTGCCTGTGACAGCGGCGAAATCGAGAAAGCCTTTACCAAGTACGTGCGTCATCGGAATCTGAGCATTATGTATATAGTTCAAAATGTTTTCTGTCAAGGGAAAAGGAGCTGCACCATTGCTCTTAACACAAAATACATGGTTTTGTTTAAAAACCCCAGGGATAAGCTACAGATAGTGTCCCTGGCGCGGCAGATGTACCCGGGTAAGACCCAGTTCTTTCTAGAAGCTTTTGAGGATGCCACTAAAACACCTTACGGGTATCTGGTGGTTGATCTAAATGCTTCTACCCCGGATGCTTTTAGATTAAGAACCGGGCTTTTTCCTCCCGACCAGCCAGCTGCTTACACTTTTAAAAAATCAGCAGGTGGGAATAAAAAGAGATGATGTAGTGGCAGCCTCTTCTTAGATCTCGGGACGGTGGAAGGGAAACATGTCTAACCGCGTAAAAAGAAATCTGGCTCTCTTAAAACTACTTCTTCAATCCTCCCCACAGCAGAGAAAAGCTATACTTTGCTCCGCCTCTGATGATTTAATAGCAGCCATTTCAGAAATTGCTCTGAACACCTTAAAAGGAAACTTCCCTTTGACACCGCATCAAATTCGCGTGCTAAAAAAGAGACGCGGGATCATAAAAAACCTAAGTAACAAAAGACTACCTCTTAAAAAAAAGAAACAGCTGGTGAAATAGTCTGGGGGATTTATCGGACCTCTGTTAAGTTTTGCTCTTCCTTTGGTTACGGGGCTTTTGGCTAGCCGGTGATGGAGCATGCAGAAAAAATGTACCTGGTGCCCAAACACAAACTGGAACAATTAAGGGCTACCCAACCGCCTCAGGGAAATATCAGAACTGAGGCAACCCGCTTATTGGATGCTGAAATGAGGAATATTCTCCAAAGACCGGGAGTAGAAGAATATGATAAGGCTAAACTGTATGCCACAGTGCTTCAGAAATACCTGACCTATGTAAAGCAGAGTGATCTGGACAGAGGGAAATTAACCCTGTTTCTGCCGGAACAAACACCCCTAGAAGCTGGATACCCCCTAGAAACCCCCACAAACCCTGATACAATCGTTCAGGAAGTACTGGATAACGTGCATACCCGATACAGAAAAAATGCTAAAGTACTGCTCACTAAGCTGAGCCAGCACAAGGATATTTCTTCTTGGGATGATCAAGGGGGTTTCGTCTACAAAGGGATGCTAGTCAAGGGTTCTAACATGCTCGACTTGGTCCGGAGAACCCTTCAGACTCACACCGGGGCTACTAAACATCCGCCTAAAGGCTGGGACATCTTTATGCAAGCCATGGCCGAGCTGAACGTACCATCTTCTGTTATGGGCAACGTTGTGAATCGTGATCATCTGGAACGTCTGAAAGCATCTGCCTCAGACCAAGAAACACCAACAACGCCACCTATGAAGCGAAAAATGGTCTCTAAAACCCCCTGGCTCTCCCTGTAAAGTTTTACACTTTGAAATAAACTATTCTCTACTGCTATAAATTTTTGTCTATAGAGGATTTTTTTGAATGAAAGCACACACACACACACATTTAAACAACAACAGCTTTATTTACACAGCATCAGCTGAGTGTCTTATTTAGACAAAGCAGTCGTGAAAGTCATTGCAAGAAATACATGTCTGGGCATGTTGAAACATGTTTTGAGCAGGCCCAGCCACACGAAAATTTTCATATTTACTTTTTACAAAATGCATCACCACCCTATCATTTTGTGCTAAATCGTCGGAATAATACAATTTTAAAATCTGTTCAAACGACAGCCCCTTGCTACGGTGGTGTAGGAAAAACACACAGAGGTATCCACAGGTGACAGACTGGGGGTCTTGTAACTGTTTCGTTTGAAAAACAGTGCCGGTGACGTTCTTGTTTAAAAACAACATAATGCTTTGAGGAAAGAGAGCGCTGTTTGGGGGGTGACCGTACGAGTCGAAAAATTCTCCGCTGTTCCGATCCTCCAAGTAAACAGCCAACCAGTGTTCTCCGAGTTGATTATGCGGGTGCGTGTTGACTACTAAGCTCAGGGGCCTTTTAGACTGCTGAATCTTAGGAAGCCAGTCGCTGGGGAAAGCATCTAAGAAAGTGTATTTGGCATAAGGGTCTGAGGATAAAACCCTGATGATCTGTTCAGTGTCCATCTTCACATATAGTCAAACAGGACGTTTCTTCTCTGATTTATTTCTATGACGTTGTCAAAGACCCCATACACGATCATGTTAACCGTGGTGGGCAAAGCTGCAGCAAAGCGTATTTCTGCTCTCAGGTTCCCGGTTTTAATCAGTGAATAATGATCAGCACACTCCTGGTCAGGAGACAGGTCAAAGGCAAATAAGGTGTACCCCAGAACAAACTCAAACAAACGGTTGATGATCAGGGCCCGGTCTTTCGTATGTTTACCGGCTGTCTGTATCAGCTGCATGTATTCTCTCACGCAGTTACCGTTTTCAAAATCTGGTTGTAGGGGTTTTGTTGGGGTTTGTTCTCCATCAACGTAGAGGGCCACAAAATTAATATTGTAATGTTTAAAATTAAAGGGGTTCTTAGCATAATTCCCACTAAAGGCATTGTTATCCACGAACCCAATGACGATGAGTTTGGGTAACTGTCCCAGAAACAGATTCTCCTGGTTGCTGACTCAGCTGCCAGCAGGAATGCTAAACACTTTCATACCCACGCAGTCTACGGGGTATTTAGCGTTGGCCGTAAGCAAGGCCTCCGCGTGGCCCAATCGGACACCCAGAGCTACCTTCACTTTTTTCACAAAAGGTGAGGCAGATGTTATTTTTAGTTTACATTGGCCAGCTGCTACATTGCCCATCAAGCAGAAGGCATCTTTGCTATGTGTCAGCTTAATTTTCACATCCACGCCGTTCAGCAACAGTTTTTCTTGAAAAAACAAATCGCTATGAAGATGACCAAGCAGCTCTATCTTTTTGCTCCGGTCTGTCAGATTTGCCTGTCTTCGAAACCCCTGATTATGGCCATCCCTTGCAACCGATTCATGATGCCCGGGGGTATCTTTGTAAAACAGGCTGGCAGAAAATTGGGTGGCGAGGGTGTCATCGCTGTAGTTGAGAACTGATTCGATGAAGGCTTGGTAAGGGTAACAGTTGTTGCTCTGGCTTATGAGACGGTCTCCCAGAGTGACATCCAGCTGACTGAAGACAGAGGCTAGTGGGTAATTCACCAGACCCAATGCAGCCCCTGCATCAAGATCCGTTCCATCACCTTTTACAATCTTGCAGCAAAGGTACAGCAGCGTGTTGTTCAAATCCATGTAATCTTCACCATTCCCAGCTATGAAAAAGTCAAGGGGGCTGGACTCGGTAATAGCCGAGAGTGGGGGGATCTCAACATACAGGCTTTTCTCAATGCAGGTCTGCGTTGGGACTATTTGAAACACATCCAGTTCGGATTTGGCACATTCTTCAGACCCACAGTGAACAAAGGCCATGGCGGTTAAAATATATTTCTGTTTCCTCCAGGAAAGTGCCCCTTCTTTTTCCCAGGCTGCTTCTTGGTTTTTTGTGTCTGGCTTCCCCTTCGACTTACCCTCTTCTTTTTAAGGGGTTGTGGAGGTCCTGCACGTCTGGAGTCCAGTACGTCTCTCTTTCTTTTAAGGCTCTTTCTTTGAATATACATGAGACCAGACCCCTTCTGCTTTGCCGGCTTGACCACTTTATCTAGGACAGCTCGGGAGACATGACCGATCACATCTTTGGCTATGTTTTGTGCCGCATTTTTAGCGTGGGGTTTAATAATCTCCAGACCCCTTCTCAAAAGTGGAACGGCTTTTCTAAAGAGGCTGCGAAATATACCTCCCACACCAGCCCCATACATCACGGGTACCCCATGATATCCAGGAAGGCCATACCCAGCCTGGGCTTTATAATAATTTCTGTACAAATTAGGGTCCCCATAGTTTTTTACCATTACCATTGTACTTTTACTTATTTTAAAATCTCAAAGTCTTCCGGGGACGTAGGTGAAGCTTAACGATCACCTTACCAAAGCGAAATGAGACGTGTTTGTTCTGATCCGTCTTTATTTCAATGCTGATTGTGTCGATGTGACGTTGACTGATGGGGACATAATGCGGGTTGTCATACGTGATGGTGACAAACTCATTGTTGCTTCCACGGACCGGGACACAATGTAGCAAAGGTACCGAAAACTCCCCGACAAGCTGATGTTCCACAATGTCTGTGTAGACATACAGCGAATTGAATCCTCCGGTAATATCAGCTGGGAAGGGTGTTTTTTTAACAGAGACTCCGGGTAGCATTCCCAAAATATAGGCTAGCTCACCATGAGTATAAAAACCATAAGAGTTATCTTTGGCTTTAAGTCTCACTTTCCCGAACGCTTGGTCATAGTGCATAACTAATTCGGGCGGAGTAGGGTTGTTGGTGATTGTATTGTTTATAAGATCCAGTAACTCTGTGATGGATGTATAATACCCCCGAGACAGGCTGTACCCCCATTTTTTAGTCCCAGAAATAATTTTGAAAGGGGTGTCTTCGTTGATGTTGTTCCAGCTGTGTGGGTATTGTATTTCTGCTAACCCTATCTCCCAGTTCCCCAACAGATCCAGAGGTTTAACCAGTTGTATGGTAAAGTTTGAGCTGGTGTTCTGCGGAAAAATGCTGGAGCAAGCGTTGCTGGGTAAAGTAATGTAAAAGTCACCATCACACATCTCGACCTTTTGACTGAGGTACCCCTATATGTTACAAACTTGGGAGGCTTCCACCCAACTGTTAAATTTAGATGGCCACCCCAACCATTTTACCAACAACTGCTTCTTTCTTCCTTTTCCTTTTTTTGCTAGAACTTTTTCAACCCTGTAAACTCTGTCCTGTTTGGGATTCACTTTTTGTAGTTCTTCAGGGTAGAAAGAACCCTCAATAGGTTCATCTTCGTAATCTTTTAGGCGGTATACAGGCGTCTGCACACGTCTAAGGACTTCATCCACTATGAAAATCTCTTCGGTGAATGTTTGTTCATAACCTTTTTCAAACTGCCCTTTGTCTCTAGACACCCTCACGTGGTCTCCTTTTCTAAACACGGGTGCTGCTGGTTTTATTTTGAAATAGTCCCCATACACGGCTTTCCACACCCGTGGAGAGTTTGAAAAGTTCACGTCAACAGGCCTGGTGCGAATAGTTCTGTGAAAACTGTGGTTGTAGCTCTTTATAAACTCTGGTAACACATCAATGTAGCGAAAGGTGTTGCGGGATGTAAAATACCTCCACATCTTTGATTTTAATGTTCTGTTAAACCTCTCTACCACCGCCGCTTTCACTTCACTATTTGTCACAAAATGGTGAACATTATACTGTTTTAACAGCTTACTTAAAGACTTATTTAAAAATTCTTTTCCCCGATCAGTCTGTAATTTTTGAGGTACACGGCCCTCTGTAAAAATGGTTTTAAAGGCTCGAGCTATTTCACCACCTGACTTGTCTTTTAGACCCACGGCCCACGCATACTTTGATAATATGTCTATTGCTGTTAAGATGAAATTAACCCCTCTGTTGTGTTTAGAAAACTGCTGCATATCCACCAAATCTGCCTGCCATTGTGCATCAATATCTGAAACAACAGTCTTGTTTCTTTTAAAATGTCTTCTTGCCAGTTTGTGCAGGGTATAAGCATCCTGGTCTGAAAGCCAGGCGGCCACCCCACTTCTGTTCAGGAACTTATTCTGCCTTTTGGTAGCTTCAAAAAGCGCGTTCACCCCACCAAAACTACCAGCTTCACCAGGAGAGTAATAAACTTCCTTTAACATAACCTCCTGTGTAGACATGTCTGTTAACCGTTCCCCCCTACACTTACCCCCATGCTAACACCAGTGTGGTGCATTCAAACACTTGTGGACAAATTTAAACCACAGCACAAAGACACCATCTTCCAAATTCTCAACTTCTGTTTAGTGGTCAGGGACCCGATAGGCCATAACAGCACCATGTGATCTAGGGCGGATCTTGCAGCATGAGGGGTTGGGCTTTGAGGGTCTGCCTGGGTTGTCCTTCTGATGTCATGAACCATGTGGTGTTGGTGCCACACACCATGTGTTTGGGGTCAGGGGCAGAGTTGCTGATGTCACGCACCATGTGATTGGGGTCAGGGGTGGAGTTGCTGATGTCACGCACCATGTGACCAGGGTCAGGGGCAGAGTTGCTGATGTCACGCACCATGTGACCGGGGTCAGGGGCGGAGTTGCTGATGTCATGTACCACGTGACCGGGGTCAGGGGCGGAGTTGCTGATGTCATGCACCACGTGACCGGGGTCAGGGGGTGTGGCTGATGACGTCACATACCATAAAAGGGGAAAGGGGGTGGAGCGAAGGGGCGGGACTTCTGGTCCCGCCCACCTATCACATTTGCATTGAAGGGCGGAGAGCCATATACTACTTATGACTTCCAGCTTGTGCCGCACCCTGGGCCCTCACCAGACTTCTTTTTTGCTTTCTTTTTTGTGTGGGAAGTTGAAGGTGTTGTGTGTATGATTGGATAGAGCAGGGTAGGAATTGTTTATTTATAGATACAATCGTGTGGCCAGTGTTCTGACTACATAATAGTATGTAAGACACGATGTGGAATGTGGTGAAGGTGTCTGTCACGGTGTGAAGTAATGGATGCAATGATAAGGTGTTTTTGGTTTGATGATAAGTTGTTTGTTTCTGCTTTGTAATTGGCCAACCTTTTTATATCCCCGAACCCCTGAATAAAGTAGTTAAAACGTTTTAAAAGTCTTTCCTTCCTTCCTTCCTAGTCAACTCTGTTTCCTTCCCTTACTGAAAAAAACCTGTATATTGAGGTAAGTGGAGCTACCACTTTCTCAGGTGTGCATTTTTCTATTCCTCATAAAATCATCAACCCGTCCCTGCTGTTGTCTAGCGATCTTTATTCATATCAACTTTTTTCTATGTGTTGACTTCTACCTTATGCTGAATAAGCATATGCCTTAAGCCAACCCATGCACATTTTCTTCACCGATTTTCATTTACTTAAATACTCACATGCATATGAGTTCTTACATAATTCCTTCAAATGTGCATATATCAAATGTATATACAGCAGCTAATATGCTATTGACTTGCTTTTGCTTTGGAAGCTCCTTACAGACCTTTTTTAGTTTGAATTGACCTAAATAATCATGTTTTATTTGCAAAGTTTTCTGTTCATAGCCTGAGTTAGGGGCTATGGGTTGATTCGAGAACATGCTGCATTTGCACTGCAATTCTTCACTCAATAAAGCCAGGCATAAACAAGTTGTTCTTCAGAGTAATTGTCTTTGACAAGGAAAAGCCACAGGCAACAGATTCAAATGCATGTCTTCTGACATACGGCATGGTGTCAAGTATTGCCAGACAGTAGGGTACAGCCCATACCTTTTAGCTGCTTTGCCATGCCATCAATACTTCCTGCAATATGTTAACATATAGACTCTTTGAAAGGCTCTGTCTTACAACAGAGACTGTTTCATTGTGTCACAGGCTGAAGCAGGTGATAAACTGAAAGCACAGATTTCATTTCACCTCATACTAGTCATCCTTTTTCCATCCTCTTTGTCTACATATGAATACTTCACTTATCACAAAAGCTTCTAAGGCTTGGATTCAATAAAGGGACTCAGGTGTCACAAAGCAGCACATAGCAATGCATAATTTTTAAATTCCTAGCCCCTCTGCTGAATCAATAGCCCTCAGCTTGGGTGAAGTTACCCATTATACCTAGACCATACTGAATCAGGCAAATGTTAAGCAGTGTTAAAATTAAAATGTGCTGCAAGCAGTCATATGTTAAAGGTTAATATAGTAAAAGTTCTGTTAACCGGCATCTTACAAGCTGGCATGCTCCACTAACCAGCATGTCGGCTTGTAAAATAAAGGGAAAGGGCTGGTGAACAGGAGCTGGCTAGGAGCAAGAACACCAGAGCTTTATCTCTGTTCCAGGTGCAACTGTGTGGCTCATGCATTAGATCTCATTGTATCTTTACCTGCATACATGGAGAAGTCCCAAATGAATAAGGACCTTATCTAGAAGAAAGGAGTGTCCTTGGTTCCTATCCCTCTTTCAATGCATAGTTATATACTTTATCATTGATTGTTTAATGTAAAATATATGAACAATCCTTGGGTAGGAACTGGAATATAGTGCTCGCTCCCTCTTTGGAGATTGTTGTAAGCCCTAGGCTAGATGGTCATCTTCATTTCTCTATGTGTGCAGTCTCTGGCCTGATAAATCTTTAATTCCTTTATGCATGCTTCAGCTGTTGAAGGGTCAAGAGGGTTTTTTTGTTTGTTTGTTTTTTATCATCCCAGGATAGCCAATATCCTGCTTGGTGGGAGTGCTCTAACCACTAAATTATGTAAAAAACAGGTGAAAGTGGTACCAACATAATCTGCATATAAAGGAAAGCCATCAGAAAAGCCAATGGCACTTTATCGTGCATCAGCAGATGCATGATGAATAGATCCAAGGAGGTGATACTTCCCCTCTATCGGGTGCTGGTCAGACCGCAGTTGGAATACTGCGTGCAATTCTGGGCACTGCACTTCAAGAGGGATGCGGATAACCTGGGGAGGGTCCAGAGAAGGGCCACTCGTATGGTTAAGGGCTTGCAGACCAAGCCCTACGAGGAGAGACTAGAGAAACAGGACCTTTTCAGCCTCCACAAGAGAAGGTTGAGAGGAGACCTTGTGGCTGCCTATAAGTTCATCATGGGGGCACAGAAGGGAATTGGTGAGGATTTATTCACCAAGGCACCCCCAGGGGTTACAAGAAATAATGGCCACAAGCTAGCAGAGAGCAGATTTAGATTGGACATTAGGAAGAACTTCTTCACAGTTCGAGTGGCCAAGGTCTGGAACGGGCTCCCAAGGGAGGTGGTGCTCTCCCCTACCCTGGGGGTCTTCAAGAGGAGGTTAGATAGGCATCTAGCTGGGATCATCTAGACCCAGCACTCTTTCCCGCCTATGCAGGGGGTCGGACTCGATGATCTATTGAGGTCCCTTCCTACCCTAACATCTATGAATCTATGAAAATCGGTAGCTTCCTTGCATTTTGTGTTGCATACAATCCAGTAAGTCTGGCCTGAGCAGCTTGCCTGCAGGATCAAGACCTCTTGTGAGATAGGTGGAGTAATCCTTCATTTGCAGCTTGCAGTGGGGCTAGACGTGATCTAGGGACTAAGCCTTGTTAAGAATGAGGCATTTCTGGGTATGCATGAAAGGGCAGTTTTTGCATTCTGAAGATGCTAAAGTCAAAATTAAGATGACTGCAAAGTTTAAGTGCCTCCAGGGTCACACAGCAGGTGAGTAAGGAAGATTTGAGGCTTAAGTACCCTAATTTCTTTCAAACTGATTAATATACAATCAGTACCACACTATTGATGGGTCTAGAGTCTCCTTACTTCCCCTCCCTGGCCAGAAGCAATATTTTTCTCCTACTTCTCCTTTTCTGTTTTCTACTTCGATTGTATTATTGTGTCCATGGGAAAGCAAAGTTGAAGACATGAGCTGCACACTCTGTTGTGAAAGTAGTGAGGTCTGTGGCCATTTTTGCTTCCTTTAGAAATGAGTTCAGTGACCTTGAACAAGGTGCCAAGAAATTTATCTTACAGTCATGAATCTCACCCTTCAGATTATGAGCTTCATAGTTTCTGAAGAAAGTAGCTGTCCAGAGAATAATAGTAACTTGGGAGGAGAGGGGCCTTACAGCAAGATACCAGCCCTGAGCACTGATTCAGAGGGAGATCCAGAAAGGCAGCCTTCAGGTATCCCTTGCTGCCACTGCACAACAGCAGCGCCACTGTGGCCTGTGCCACCACCACAACTGTGGTAGCCTCTGTGAGAGGAAGTGAGCATTCACTTTCCATTCCACATCCCTCCACACACCCCAGCATCACCCAAGGCATCAGAATTTCTATTTTTCCCCTGCTAAAAGATTTATCGTGGAGATCACGGTAGTTTTTTGAGTGCTGGGACCATTTAGTCTTCCCTTTCCCAGAATTTGAAATCTTACCCTTCATGTGCCTCCCATATAAATGTGAGCAATGCCAAAGAAAATGATGAATAAATGAGGAGTGCATACAGAATTAATGATCTTCTGTTTATGGTTGCTCTTTGAAAACTTGTAAGTCCTATTATCAATAGACCTATTATTGTTATGAATAATATTTGCAATCAAATTAGCCCCTTCATGCATGAATGGATTCTGATTTTCTTTGAATCACTTCCTTATTTGTAAGGAGTTCTGAATAATTTGGATGAATAATTTCCAGGCTATGGATTATTTGTATAGTGTTTATTTTGGCTATTAGCTATTTTTATTGGGTACGTGGTACAGTTTTGGATCTCTGATTGAATGGCTGAAGCAATCTGAGAGAATAATGAATAGTGAATAACCCACTTCTGGTCTGAAATTTTAAACAAATAATCATTTGTGCTGAGATCCATGGATCTTTTACAATAAATGAAAATATTAATGAATATTTGGCAGCTGAATTAATCCTTGTGAATTATGAATAATATGGCTGCATGCTTCAAAGCAATTCAATCTCTATCTGAGACGTTAAGCAGTAGTTATAATGCTTGCAGCTGTCATCTCAATTAAAAGTTAAGTGAACCTGTCTTTGAGACCAGTCACTTAACCAGATATCTGGAAAGGCTCCTTTCTCCATCAAAATTATTAGATACTTCAAAAATACAACCACCCTGAACCAGCACCTGAACAAGTGGTAGGAATAGCAGCCTTCAGGGTGCTACCTGAAGGGTGGTTCTAAAGAGGATGGAGCGAGACTGTCTTTAGTGGTGGCAGATAACAGAACAAGAAGCAATGGTCTCAAGTTGCTGCAAGGGAAATTTAGGTTAGATATTAAGAAAAAGTTTCTCACTAGCGGGGTAGTAAAGCACTGAAACAGGTTACCCAGAGAGATTATGTAATCTCCATCCTTGGAGGTTCTTAAGACCTGGCTACACAAAGCTTTGGCTGGGATGATCTACTTGGGGATTGCCCTGCTTTGAGCAAGGGGTTGGACAAGTTGACCTCCTGAGGTCTCTTCCAACCGTAATTTTCTATGTTTCTATGAAATGTTTAGACAAGGGAAAAGATGTCTTCCTCTTGAATCTTTAAAGGTACTACAGCTTATCTGTCTGTAATACCTATACCCATCACCAGAGTTTCTGAGCATGACCTAAAACTGGACCCTGCTGGGAGTGGGTGGTCTGGTGGGGCTCTCAGTGGTATGGGAGCCCCCAAGAAATACCAGGCCAGTTACCATCCTGGTGAAAGGCAGGTTGGGACACCTTAATAACCCTAGCTCCCACAACTGGGTGAGTTACCTGCTTGTAGGGTCTGGAAGGTGGACCCCAGAGTGAGAGTGGGGCTACAGACTCAGAAACCTGTCTTGAAATTGCCCAACTGGTCAGTGCTGGGGCCAGGACCAGAAGGGTCAAAGGGCCAAGGGCCCACCACAAGGGACACCCAGAGCTGAGGGCTTGGGGTTCCAACTGGCCTGGAGGTGAGGTCAGGGCCAGTGTAGCCAAAAGTCCTGGGGGGAACACCCCCATAAGGGGGAACAGCTCAGGGAGTTAGGCAGCCCAGTATGAAGGTGGAGTAGGCTGCCTGAGGAGAGGGATCTTGGAGGGGTCTGGATTGGAGGATTCTGGAGCCCAGTGTGGGGCTGGTGAGGTTAACATCAGTGGCTGCCATCTGCGAGGCTTGGACAGCAGTGTAGGGGAGAAATGGAGCCACAGATTGCATCCCCTGGCATTGGGGCAAGAAATGGGCAGCCTCCTGCCTAATTAATATAATTAATTGGATAACAACAAGGCGTGGCAGATGAGAAGGCAGGTGGTTGGCCCAGAAACAGGTAGGCGGGCCAAAGACAAATCAGTCCCATGAAGGCTTCCTGTTACAGACCCTTTCCCAATACTTACCTGTGTTTGTTTGTAACTTACCTGAACCCCAGTGGTGGTTATCCATTGTAGAGAATAAGGTTATTAGTCCTATATAATATGCAAATATTTGTATCATTGTTATATTAACAGTTATCTTTTAAGGTTCTCTGTAAATAGTAATAAATTTGTATATAGTTTCATATTGTCCTGGCCTGGCTCTGTAGGGAAAGGGGAGACTGTGCGCTCAGCTTGCTGTTCCCTCCCACAGCACCCCTGCCTGCTGCCAATTCCCTTCAATCCAAAAGAGGAGTACATACCCTGGGTACACCCAGGCTACATATATTTAACTTCCCAATACCTCTTTAGGATACGGTTGAGAAGTACTACTGATTCCATTTTACAGATGTGAAACAAGTACAGATGGACTGACTAAGTCTAAGTCACAAAAGATGTCTGTAGCATAGGTTGTAATTGAACCCCAGTTTCCTAGGTTAGTACCCTAGCAACTTCCCTTTTCAAACTCACCCAGACTTAAGTCAAGCCTATGAGGTTTTAACAAACCTCATCCCAGACTTCCCACATGTCTCAGAAACGGGTATATCTTCCCGCACAAAACTGAGCTAGCAGTCTCCAAAATACTGTACATTTCTTCCATTGTACATAATTGTTCAATAAACTGGTTATGCAAACCAATATGAATTGCAAGGTCATCAACCGTTCAGTTCAAGTGTCCACTACTTGTAGTTTGTGGTTAGTCGCTTAGTTTAAATGAGTTTATTTCTGCTCTTTGAGTGGTCAGCTGCAATTTTTAAACTTAGAAAATATTGAATAGTGAATAATGAACATTCCTGTTCATACAGGAATGCGCAAGTTTGTATACAAAAATAAGTTAATGTAAGGAAAAGTTTTCTTCAGGTGTTCATAAGAACAACATCCAGTTCACTAAAACAGTCAGAATTACCAAGTAAAATAAAAGACAAACCAAAATATTGAATTAAAATGCTGTTCAGATTTTGGATTGAAAGGCAACACTTTCAGCACTTCCTGACTTCCTCAGGTTTTGGAATGCTAGAGAAACAACTTCCCAGTCACATTTTGGCCAAAAAATTTAATAGTATGACATATAGAAAATATAAATATTAATTCAGCTATTTTTTGAAGACAAAGTCTGAGTTTAGTTCAGCTTTTAAGTTTAGTGTTCATAGGGTTCACTGATAGCTAGCTCACCTTAAGATCCATATCAAATATACACTTTATTCCTCATAAAGCATGTTTCTCATATTAAATTTGTGACCGATCCCTAGTAAAGTCAAAGGAACAAACTATCCACTGCAAATTAGGTATGTGCTTAAGTATCTTCCTGAATAACAGTCCTGGAGATATACTTTAAGATAATCTCCTCTTAGGACTCGGGCAGTTGTGGGGAGGAGGGGGGGGGCTGAATTTCATGTTAAATTGAAGAATGAACGGGGAATGAAAGAGAATACTCCTCAACATAGGTCTGTTAAAATATTTCTATTTTATGCACATTTTTTTTCAATTTTATAATGATTTTTAAAAGAATGTTGAACCCAAAAAAGTTGTATTTGCTTATGGGAGCAATGAATATGATTCTGGCAATGTGCATCATGGGGTATAATATAATATGCTAATTTATAGAATATATGCTAATATATAGAATATACCCTTTTTAATTTGCAGGATCTTTTTCTTTTTAAGATTTTTATTTCACGTTTCATATTGAAACCAGCTATAAGAAAACCATACCAAACAAAACAAACGGCATTTCCAGCTTCATTTCCTCAGATATATTTTTGCTTTGTTTTTAAAGCAATTGCGTAAAGTGTTTTAACTCTCGTCTAATTTAGGAAATGTTTCGCTTAGCAAAAATAATGTATAAGCCAAATACAGTTGTAGCAATGCTAGAAAAAATATTCAGCCAAACTGTTGCTCCTATGATAATTTGTTTTATGGCTTTCACCTTTGCAAATGGAAAAAAAAAAATCAAACTCTGCTGTTGGTTCACTTTAGACAAAGCATTCCATTTCAGATACATTTGATAGTAGTTAAGCAAAACAATGGTGCTTCTATTTTCTGCCATGTTATGTTTTAACATAGACCAGAGCTGTCATATGAGCAGCCTGCTTGCCTGCTCTGTGAGAGGTTTTATGTTCCAAAAGACTTCCACCCCCACTCTCTAATGGTGAAAATAAATCAATTTCATCTGCTGGTAGTTTGATTTCTAGGGGGTTTTTTTCTCCTCTCCTTCCTTTGTGGGCCCCTTTCCACAATGCCATATGGCAGCTGAGAGAAGACTAGGGCAATGATCTGCATTTTCAGCTCTTAACAAAAGATGCAGTAGTGTCAAAGAGGCTCATGAATGCATGAGACACATTCATGTATAGAGAACTGCCTCCAGCCCTGTCAGGAAGGACTAAAGAGAAGGCTGATAGACTTGACATCACTTTAGAGTAAAGAAAGGCAGCAGTTCTCTCAGTGGTTCATCTCGCTCCCATCCGTCCGTCTCCTTCTTCACCCTCCTCTCCCGCCCTTCCTTCCCTCCCCTTTGGTTCCATGCCAAAATCCCATTAGCTTGATTAATGACATGTGGTTGGAAGTAAAAGCGTGTGGCAAAACAAGAAAGGCACAAGATCGACCATCTTATCTATGCGTTTTTGATACGTGTATCACGAGATTGAAGTATTTCAACAGAAACTGTCAGCTGTGGTTTAGCAGCTTGGCTACGTGAACTGCAAAGAGAAATAGGCAGTAAGACACTGTAATCAGTTTTTCAGCTGTCCCAGTTCATCTCCTTAATTCTTAACCCATGAACAGATCAAACACAACAATTTAAAAAAGCTAGTAATATCCTCAGTATTCATGCAAGAAATGCAATTTAACAATTATCCTTTTCCCCTCTGGGGATCTTATGGCTTTTAAACACCGCCATAGTAATCATTGCTTCGCAGAATCAGAGATTTACTTAGGTTTCCCTTTGTTAAAAAAGGTATGCCAGTATTCTACAGTAATGGTCCAAAACGCTTATGTTTATTGCAGCAGTGTGTGATACTGCTCCTGTGCAATATATTCCACTGTGGTATCTTTAAGAGCTACTTGCAACCAGATTTTTCATATTTCTTAGTGCTTAAACCTAGAATGCTTTTGATTTCAATATGTTATACTGTTTTTCCAAAGTGCTATTCTCAAAAATGGGGGAAAAAAAAGAAGAAAAAATAAATTTCTATTTTTAATTTATAACATTACCTAATTTTGGAAGAAAACCAAGATATAAATATTACAAACCTTAGGATAATATCTTATCTTATTACACAGTTTTATAGATGTAGAAAAGTGTGGTAATGTTTGTATGACTATGCAGCATGCCATTTTATTTGGTGCATCTCAAAAGGAGGCTGACGTTTAGTTCAGTAGAAGTCAAAGAAACAGTTAAGCTGTATTTTTAAAGGCAGTTAGATTTCTTACAAGTTCTATGCCATTTAAAAAAATAACAATAATAAACTTTAATAAAGTAAATACAAAAGGCATGTGAATCCATTCCAGTTTGTCATACACCAAATGTTCTGTCAACATCTGTACCTGCAGTGGTATCTAAACCCTGTGAACTCGGAACATAACTATTGAATTCAAATAGTCTCAAGGGCAAAAATGAAAAGCTCAATGTTTCTTTTGGATTTAGCTGAGCTTTGAGAGTGGCAGTACTTATTGGTCATGGCAACCACTCTTTAAACCTTCAACTGTTAATTTTAGCTGAGCTGCAACAAAACAATTCAGCTATTCACCATTTCCCTTTCTCTTCAGGGACATCTGTTTACATGGCCTATGTCCACTCAACAGGGTGTGGACACTATATCAGGTCCAAAGCAGTGGAGTGCAGCTTTGGTGTCCAGAAGCCTTTGTCTTTTTTATCTTTCATATTCATATCATGAATACATTCAGAGATTATTTAACTATAGCATCCAGCACAGTTTCTCTTTAAACTATTTTAGAAGATCAATTTATAGTCACTCTAAGGTCAAGCTATAGTCAGTCTATTTGTCAAATGCTTAGATAGATATGTGTGTATGTGTATATGTGTGCATGTATTTATGGTACTGTTCTAGTACATTTTATACAATCTTTAAAACCAAGAGGTTTGACATTTTATTTTGCTATATATACCTTTTTATTTAGAGATTTATCTGAAAGATAGATTATATAGAGAAATTTCAAAAGAGCTCTGCCATTTTTTTAGTAAATTTCTGTCCTAAAATTGAAAGCCCCCTGCTGTCTTGGCTTCTCTTGAACAAAGACTGGTAATTATTAAATAGTTCTACAATGTGTGCATAATCCATCTCGGTGAAAATGGAATAAGTGTATAGTAATTTAGTGTATTTCAGTAGAGTTACTCTTGATTATGCAGCCCAAATAAAATCAGAATTTGACCTAGTGCAACCAGGTGCTTTCTCAATTTATTTCAGTCTTAATCTGTAACATCTTTATAGATCCAGTCCAGGGACTCTCCTAAACAGAGGCTACCAAGACTGCGTGTGTGATGCATATATTGGGAAACCTGGACAATATGACATTGTTTGACTATAGGGTGTAAGTATGTCAGAGCTCTATATGATTTATGATCTCTGTCACATGAATAGTGGGATTAAATTCCCTTTCCTGTCATGTAATGACCATGACCTGGTTTCATACTGTGCCCTCCACCAGTGCTTCTTTACATAAATGTGGCAAAAGCTTGCTCAGCTGTGACTTGTCCCTTGATTTCTGCTGTTGTGCTGCTTTTGTCATATGCAGCCTCTTAAGCTGTGTTACAATGTGCTGCCCATCCTGGATGGTCTTCACTTCTGTAAGTCTATTTTGTTGTGTCAGTAGCTGAATTTCTATCCAGTCTGTATGGATGTGAGATCCTGAATGCACAGTACTGGGCCATATTTCTAATTCAGCTTCTGGCACTTTATTCATGTCTTGTTTTTAATCAGCATGAACTCCTTTCTGTACCTATGACCCACAGAGCAGTTGCATAACTGGTTTGGTGGAGGGGAGGGTGAGAGTGTGGAAGGGAGGGGAGAGAGAAAACGGGGCCCAGCTCTAAGCATTGACTATTTGGGGACACCAGAAAGATCCCTGGAAGTCTTGTGCCTACCAGCCATAGGAAATGGGCAGATCTGCAGGGGGTGGGAAGAGGGCAGGGAGAGAACAGAATGGTGGCCCCCAAAGAGTTTTTGTCACATCAGGCGCAGCCTGGTGCCTAATAGCATATCTAGGGTGGGAGAGTAAATGGGGCATCGGGGTTGCCGTTTTCTGATCCATCACTGCTACAACAGCAGCACTGCAAGCCATAGCAGCCACCTTCAATAAGACTTCCATCCCCCTCAGTGTCTTCCCACCCACAGTGGTCAGCCCACCCTGCCCACCCCCCATCCTGGGTGCTAGATGTACTTGCTACACCTTTGCCACAAGCCACTGACTTGGAATTTCTATACCCATCATAGTGAACTCACCTGTAACTTAACTTGTAGCCATGCCTTGTTTTGCTCCTTAGCCACACCTGACTTTTGCTGGATTTACTATATCTTGGGTGCAAGCCTATTTTATTAATCTATGGGCCAGGAAACTAGCACATTTGAGGGAAACTCATTTCCAGAGCATGCAAAGTACAATTTGCTTTCCCCTCTACTCTGGTGAACAGAATAACCTACAATTCATGGTGTATACAAAAACGTGGATTTGAAAAATCAGGTGCACATAAACAAACCACAAAAAAATACTTTATTTTAAAGAGACATTTCTAAATCACTACAAGACAATCTATTGACCCACTTTATGCTTTCTAACACACTGTCACTGTAGCTTATGAGTTTGCAAACAGTGAAATCCTTTTGAAAATTTGGTTTAGAAGTATTCTTATCTAACACCTAAAGCTCAATTGATCAGAGTCAAACCAGTGTATTTGTATGCATGTCTGTGTGCACATCTCTGTGTGTGTGTACAGATATATTCTACTGTAAACCACATATTTTCAAAATTGGCAAAAAAAAATGGGGCTTAGGGGAAGGGATTCATGTCATGCTTTCTAGCATAGAACTACTTTATTTTTTATAACAGAAAGTTTTGGACAGAAGTAATCTCCTGTGAATCCAAACAGACAAAATGTATTAAGGTCAAGAACCAAGCAACCTTGACATTAACTGATAATACTTGGAATAAAGATCCCATTCAGGTACATGGCTTGGGTCCTTTTGTATTCTCCACAACGCCTCAATCTCCAGGTTTGGTCATGGAGGGCAAAATGCTTTCTGTAAAGTGTAGCAGAATAGCATGAAATAACTAACTTCCTTCTCATTGCTTGGATTAGCTGAGCTAGAGTGAGGCCTTAGCGTGAAGTGACTTGAAAGAGAGGTTCATTGCCTGGTCTAATAACTGCTTGATGGGAACTATCAGCAAAAGACTGAAATGGGGCAAATCACAGGGGGTTTAAGTTTTGGATTAAAGGAACTTTCTTCCAATATATATTTCCCCTCTTCTTAGTCATAATTTCATATACCACGGTCAAAATTGCAAGTATGGCACCTCAGGTCTGTGTAGCTGTAGCAATTTTTTCTTGGCTAGTAACAGATTCATTTCTGTTAAAATTCTATTACTCCAAGCTATTTCTCTCAAGGATTGTAACAGTTTTTCTGAAAACAGATCAGCAGCTTTTGGTATAATCTTACTTCGTCTAACTGGAACAAGGTCCAGTTCTGGTAAATCCTCCAGCTTGAAGTGACAAGAATAGAAAACTCCATTTCATTTCCTCTTTGCCACCCAGACAGGTTATAATGAAAGACATTTTGAAGTTTTCTGACTCCAGAGCCAGTGTTAATTGCCATCTCCCAGTGACAGAATGTGGTTAATGTTATAAACATCTTTTTCCCCACAACAGCTTTGATATTAAGCAGAGCAGGAAAGGGGTTATTCCTCATAACTTTAGCTGACAAACAAAAGGAAGAAAGAGTAGAATAAACCTGAGGATCTTGGCAAATTAATTAAAAGGCATTCTCATTAACATTGATATTTATAAAACGAATTCTGTATCTCAATAAATTAAAACCAGGGTGTACACAGTTGAAAAGTTTTATGCATACTGTACAGAATATGGATAAAGATAATTTACATGATGATTTGGGTCACCAAAATCCACAACTTGCAGGTCTGTTATGCCTGGGAACAGCCAATAGTGTACCATGAAAATGTAGCTATATAGGAAATCTCAGCAAATGCAAGAAAATATTGTTAGTGGAATGTTCACATGCTCTTTACAATTAAATCACTAATTACATTCAAATAAATGAATTTGAGGAAATTGTAAGTGGTTTTTAATCTATATAGTTATTAAAAAGTCTTCACTGGTCAATATTTAATATCAGAACTGTATATTTTAGAGTCCATTGGTCATTTAAATTACTTGGATTTTTGTTTCTGTTTCCTAACTGGCTGAGAAATGTATAATCTCAGGAAGGTTTAAAGAAGCAACTTGGCTTTTAAAACTCTGCCATACAGGTCTCACCAAATGAGTTGTTCCTAGAAAAAGAAAGCAGGCTGTGTGGAATTTAAATTTACTTTTCTCCGATCACATTCTCACAAAATAACTGTGGGAGAGTGCACAGTCTTACTTATAATAATATAGATGATGTCATTTCCTTGCCTGGGTTGCTTAGTTTTTTTTTTCTGTGCATGAGCATTTTGGAGGGCTGTTAGGCTGTGTCACATCTCATGTAACACATACTAGATATGGAGGGGTAAATATCCTAGCATTTAGTATGAAAACTTACATTTTGTGAATATTTGAGTGAGTAAAACTTTGTAAGGTCTTTGTTATATGGTAATTTTAGGTAGCTCCTAGAGTTCTTAAACCCGGGCATTTATACACATTCCTTTTTCTCCCACGATGTACTGGAGATCTGGTGGGTTGGAGCAGACTCAATTAATCGAGTCTACACACAAGCTGACCCGCACTATGCTGTGCCGTGTGCAGTTGTATAAGTGGGAAAATGTGTGTCAGCATGCAGCTAATGGTGGCAGTGTGCTTTGTATTAAAACACCTCCAAAATGTTATAGTTCAAAAGCATGCCGCCACCATTTTCCCAGTGCTGATGTGCATGTTGCCGCTTATATAACTGCATGTGCCGCAGCATCAGGAGCTTTTAAAAGTTCCTGGCACTGCAGCGCAAGCATGTGTACAAATGCCCCCCTGGATTGGCTGCATGTAAACACCTTTAAGTGGCTTAAAGCACTTGCTATACAGCTCAAAGTTATGCCACTCCAGGGCAGGATTATCTCTGCCTTGTTCCTGTTCCTGCTGTGGCCACTCCCCACATCTGTGCTGACCCAGTTGAAGTCCTTCAGTATTCCTGGATGCAGTGGCCCTTCTTTCATATGGTGTTTCTATGTGCAGATGAAGATGGCAACAGCTTATGGTGGGTCAGGATTGATGGGGAATGAGGGGCAGGGTAAGGAATGGAAAGCCAGAACCAGTGCTCCAGGATCCTGCTACAGGGTGGGCAGAGCGTGGCCCAGCACAAGAGAAAGAGTAAACCGCCTGGGGCAGCAACAGGGATGTGGATGGCACTGTGAGTGTGGGGGAGGTGTTCTAGCACTGGCTCTGCTGCCCCAGCCTGGTGATGCACTGATGGCTCTATCACTGCCTGACCTGGGACCACTACACCACACTGCACTGCCCTTCTGGTTTCCTCCTGTAGCACCATGCCATGGATGGTGGGAACATTTAGCAGCCCCACCAACATCAGCAGTGGCAGGGCAGCAGGAGGAAAAAGGGAAGGTGCTGTCTCATTGCAGCAAGCCACCAGCATGCTGCTGGTGCCCATGCTGGGCTCCAGGAGAGGCAAGTAACATTAAGTTACTTGCTCTTCCCCCTCCTCCCAACCCATCTCTCGCATCCCTGCCCATAGAACAGGGATAAAAGCCTGTCCTGGAACACCAGTCCTGGTCACCAGACCACTAATGGCAAGTCTCAGCTGTGCAGGTAGGAGACGGAGAAAGTTTTTGGCCTTAAGATGTGACTGCTTCAAACTCCCAGCTAGCACTAAACTAATCAACATTGCTATACCTTACAATGTGAGCCACAAAAAAGTCCTAAATGCTCATTCAAAAGTGCAAACAAAATGTAGTAAGGGGGAACAGGCATGAACAAGACCAAAACTAATTTGTTTCAAAATGTGCACAGATATTGGCAAGTTCTTTTTTTTTCTTTTAATGGCAAAGGATTATATTCTGTTGGGAGGAGTAAACTGTTCCTTTGAACAAAATCTGAACCCTTTCAGAATTTCCCATCAATATTCGTTACGACAGTCCTAAAAACCAAATTCACCGGGGTACATATTTTCATACAGATTGATTAGAAAGGTTTGAACAATGGATATTTTGTATTGTTATAGATGTATGAATATGTATTAATGAAGTATGCTTAGTGTTAGAATATTAGAATGCGTTAAAAGTAAGGTTTATGGGATAGCAATGGCATTTAAATTGAGAAGGCATGTGAGACTATCCAAAGTAACAGGAAGCAATTGAGGTATATATAGTCTGACCATAAAGAAATTCAAAACATCTGGGACAATGCCTCCCCACACCTCTGCTCTCCCAAGTCTTTGGGGCTGCTGCAGGCAAAAACAAGTGTAAGCTGGTATGTTGCATGCCTGCCTGCCACCTGTGTGGTGCACCATGCTGCTCTGTGCCACTCTGCCTCCCCACTGGATTGCACCTCCTCACCAGAATGTACCCTGCACCACTCCATTTCTGAGACATTCATTTGAATTCTCACCAGCCAGCTGGACCAGCCTCTGAAATCCAGGACTGTCCTGGCTAAACTGGGACATATGGTCACCCTAGGTCTATAGAATAGGGTAGAAAAACTCTGTGAGCCAGCACAATATACCTGTGACTTTCTAAATAAAACACACTTCAGAGACCAGTCTCTGTCAAATCCTAGCTACGTGAGAACCTAACCTAGAAAGTCCACTTAGTTATTCAAGTCCCTAAACAACAGCTTAATAATTGTAGTCAGTTGCATAATTATCTGGATGTGGAGCAAGGGGATCATCTTATCAAATTATTTTGCTGCTTCACAACACTAGGTACAGTGGGCATGCCTACACATGCAATTAATTTGAAGTAGACTTACTGTGCAATAAGAATACACATGCTCCCTCTTGGTAGCAGATTTGCTTCCAATGGGAGCAGCCTGGTACAGGGTTGCTCCTGCCCTGCTCTGCCCCTCTGCAGCAGCCAGGGGGAGTTCCAGGCCCCCCTCCCCTACTAGTCCAGGGACTGGCAAAGGGCATTTGGTGGTCCCCAGTGGACATGGGGACAGGAGAGCTCTGTTAGCTGCAGTGGCAGCTGTCTCTTGGCCTTGTACACATTGGAAGGGGACCTGATTTTGTGGCCAGGAGAGAGCTGTCCCTGCCATGGGCTGAGCTGTCCTGGACCCATACACATCTGGACACAGCTGCCAGCAAGCTCCATGCTGGGCATGGGGGTTGCTGGGAGCTGTCCAGGGTGTGGGGCAGCTGTAGGTGAGCCTCCTGCCAGGTGAGTGGGGGCACAGGGCTTGCTGGCAGCTGCCCTACTTGGCAGGGAGCCAGATATGTGTGGGGAGCGGGGAGGAAGGCTGGGAATCCAGCCTTTGCCTGTCCCTAAGAGCAGCCAGCTTTGCCCTGAATGGAGATGGCTGCTCTAGGGAGTGAGTGGGGGCTGGAACTCTAGCCCTCGCTTGTGCCTCAGAGCAGCCAGCTCTATGCAAGGGGCAGGGGCAGGAGGCAGAGAGCTCCCCAGCTCTGGCCCTGATCATCTCCCAGCTCCTGGGTGGAGCCAGGGAGATGAGCAGTGTCAGGACTATGGACTGAGAGGGTGTTTATACATGTGCTGAGTAACTCTGAGTAAGAGAGTCTTCTTAAATCATGACCTCCTTGCTGAAATGAAGCTCTCGGTTTATCAAACCATTGTCATTCCAACTCTGCTGTATGGCTCACAAACTTGAACTACATACAGAAAACATCTCAAGAGCTTGGAAAAATACCACCAACAGTGCTTTCGCAATATCCTTTGGATTAGCTGGGAGGATAGATGCAGAAACATCAGCGTCTTGGCCGAAGCAAATTCCAACAGTGTTGAACCATGATCATCCAAAACCAACTTCGCTGGACAGGTCATGCTATTCACATGACTGATTCCCACCTTTCAAAGATAATCTTTTTCTCATAGCTGAAAGAAGGTCAGTGAAGTAGCGGAGGGCAAAGAAAGCTCTTCAAAGACACCCTGAAGGCAAACATGAAGAGGTATAACATCAATACTTGGGAGACCCTTGCTCAGGACTAACCAAAAGGGAGGAAGGCTCTTTGGGAAGGACCTCAACGCTTTGAAACAGCTCGTCAACAGGCAGAAGAGGGACAGGCAAAAAGAACATCAGAGCATCCGACACAGTGCCCATCTCTCCTGGAAACACCTGTCCTCAATGCAGCAAGACATGTGGATCTAGAATTGGGCTATGGAGCCACCTGCAGACTCGCTATTAAGATCCTTGGAAGACAATTTTACTCATTCACAAGTGATCATACATGTGCTCTGGGAGTGGGGGCACGGGGAGGTGCTTTAATTAGAATGGTTCAAAGAGCCACTCTAATTAAAGTGCCCAGAGCATCTCATGTACTGGCCTTTCTGTGCTTAAAAATGGTGATGGGGGAAATTTATCTAAAGCTTATCAAACAAGCTTTAGTTAAAGTGTCCCTGCCACTATTTTTAAGCGTGGAGATGCTGACACATGAGGCACGAGTCTGCTGGAGCCTGGTAATTATGCTCCAGTAGACTCTGATGCCCAGAGCTCCCTGTCCCTTGTGGCCCCATGATGGCTAGGCTGATCAGGAGCAAATTTGCTCCCAGCCAGTGATTATACATGTTTTACTGTACAGTATCTACTGCACAGTTACTTTACTATCTGTATCTATAGGTAGTAACTAATTGTGCAGTAGACTAATTTACTGTGCAGTAAATGTGAGCACATGTAGATGGTGATGCTTTATTGTGCAGTAGACTAATCCACTGCACAGTAAAGCATCTTGTGTAAACACACCCAATAGCTCCTAAAATTCCTGTATCAGGTTATCTGAAACAGCTTAATAAATTTAGGTGCCAGTCCCTTTAACACAGTTCTTTGACTGAGTGATGATCGGTCAGCCAAAGAGAAGCCCATTGATCCTTATAGATACAGTCAATGAATTCTTCAATGTAATTTCCAAGAACAAGATTGTCATATGCATCCAGGGGAAGGAACACTGAAATTCTTCTGACAGTAGAGTTAAAGTAAAGCAGAACTCTCACAAGTCCCTATCTTTTGGCTATATACTTAGTTGGCCCTGAAATAGAAAGCATATATAAGCAAGGCATGCCCAAACTTAGTCCAGGCAATGAAAAAGAAATGTAGGTTTATTCCTAATTATTGCAAATACACAGCTTACCAGCTTCAGATCATGCACAACAAGTATTAGCATTTTTAGGTGAAACAATGTTTTGCCATTCTCTCATCCACTAAAATGTACTCAGTTCCTTTGGGTTGGTCTAATAAAAGATATCAAATTCACCCAAGGAACCTTGTCTGCCTCAGTTCCTTTGACACTTATCAGACACATATGCACAGAGGAAGACAGAATATTTTTAAGGGGGAGGGAAGAAGGAAGAGAAGGCTTGTAAAAATGATTTTGACTTGTTTATCTAAGAATTGCTTCCAAATTGGGCAGTAGTAGGTTTTTAGATCTCTTTCCTTCAAATATCTGTTACAGAAGAGTCAAAGAGCTTGTTCCTATCAATTACTAGTTTATATTAATCTGGATTTCCAGGCATTCTTTGCAAGCAAAAAAATAAAAAAGAATAACATTGAAAAAGAACCTGAGATTCACTTTGATAGTTTTGTTCCTCCAAATCACAGGAACTCGTTGCTTGAGCCTAGAGAATTCCAATTGTTCTTGACATAGTGTATATTTAACTAGAAGTACTGCATGGGAAGGTTATGCAGTGTCAGACTCTTGAATGATTCCCACTACAACTAGACAGGGAGACATTTCAGAAATGTCATTAATATGTTCCAGGTGGTACACGAGACATTATGGAGAAAAAGAAGTTTTAAAAGTAGTAGGACTTGACATTTTATATTAGTGAATGGAAAAAACAGGCTATGTGGCAGGCCATTTCAGTGCCTTGATACTTGTCAGAGTTGCTGTGTAAAGCAAAAATATAGAGAGAGGAAAGCAAAAAAAAAAAAAAAAAAAAAAACAGAGGGGAGATGGCAGGTGCCCAGCAGGTGTAAATTGGCATAGCTTCATTGAAGTCAGTGGAGACATGACAGTTCTTACCAGCTGAGTTTCTGCCCCATACTGTTCAGTAGATGAAGCTGTGTTTTGAGTCGAGCACATTTTGCAGAATAACAGGCAATGCTCACACCTGCACATTTAGAAGAATTACAGAGGAAAATGCTGTGCAATCTTTTTTGTCCAATTTTGTGGAGAGAAATGAAGCACTGTTGACTGCAGCAATGCTGCTGCTGACACAACTATCACTAATAACCCAGCAATGTGCATGTGGCATTTTTTTAAATCTAGTACACTAATCATCTTCATAAAACCCAGGATGCTGCTAGAATACTGACGGAACCTAATTTATTTTTCCACACACAGAAGAATAGAATTCTACCTGGAAATTATTTTGAGAGGCAAATGCTTTTCTACCATGTAGGAACACTCAGCTGGAATTGATGATAGATCTACATAGAACAGATACATTTTATTTCACTCTTTGAAGAAACCTACAAGAAGGCAACTGATAAAATATATTGTCACCTTAGGAATCATTACCTCTTCTCATTTCTGCCACCATCTTTTCTTCAATACAGTTGCTCCGCAAAGGACATGATTAAATCTGCATCTTGTTTCAACATATTGCATACAGGGTACCACACTCTGGTTTCCACTAAATGGTGAGTATGAATAGCATATAATGGGAAAATGTCAGCAGAAAAAGACAGATGTGGTGCCAGTGCTGCATCTGGGAGGCTGATGAGGTAAACAGTAAGAAGTAGGTGGTGGAGATGAGACATTTTAAAAATTAATGATGACCCATTGCCAGCTGTTTTTTTGTTTGTTTGTTTTTTTAATCTCTGTTATCATAGCTACGCTCAAGCCAGAAGCTCACAACACATACTGTTCAAATTTCAGGATGAGTCTGGTACAGAGCTTAGGGCTACTAAGCTTTGTAGTAAACTTAAATTAGAGTACTCATCCTTGTTCCTCAAATGAGATTTCTATGAACATGAATTAGGACAAATCAAAATGGCTTCAGGCATATGTTCTTTGAATTCAAACTGAAGATTATTTTCCTCCTTAAGTCTTACTGTTTTTGTTGTTTTGGAATGAAATGATCATATCACAAAATCTAAGTGCCAGTGAAGACAGGGACCTGCAGTGCTAAAAACCACACATAGGAAATATCAGTGTGTTTGCTTGAGATGTGAAAGAACAGGCTTTAGTTACCTTCTTCATCAGAGACAAGCTGAGCCATTGTGCAGCGGAGTGAGTGTTTCAGAAAGAGAGCAAGCAAGAATGTGCCTAGGCAACTAGTGGTTAGGATACTCCTCTGGAGGGCAGAGACTTGAGAGCTCATTCTGCTTCCAGTATTATTTCTGTTTTTTAATTAATAACTAACATAAAATACATAAAAGGTCCTGGGAATGAGGGTCCAGGATCATCCCCTCCCAAAAAAGTACTCTCATCACTAGGCTAATAAGCTCTGTTTCTTCCTGTTTGTTCTTCCTCTGGCACATGGCTTTTATTCATGCCTGCACAGTGGCTCAGTATCAGTGGACTGGGTCCATCCAGGTTATTCTATAGCCTGATAGTTAGGATAAATTCTGGGGGCATGGGAGATGTAGGTTTGAATACCCATTGTGCTCCCACTGCCTGCATACACACTTTCACTACTTAGCTACCAACTCTCCCTTTAATTACCACCTGTGGCTTTTGCCAGACAGTCTACAGCTGCAGGATTGGCTTCTTAGCCATCAACAGGCTCATTTACAACCCTTTACTGGACCCATGGGAGTGATCAACCTCAACCATGAGGGATCACCACCACCGACTAAGCTATTATAAAAAATTGCATAGTATCACTGCTATTCCTTAAGCTAAACTCAGTGCTGTGGGTGTGATTTAGGAATTCTCAATGTGTGCCCAAAAAATTGGTTCCTTCTAGGGATTTAGGTGTCTCCTGGATATCAGTCTGGATCTCAGTAGGAGTTAGGTGCCAAACAGGATCAGTTCTGAGCATGTACGAAAGCCAAAGTCTAGGCACCAAGACAATTTTACAGTTCAAAATAGAGTTGTCACCTGAACTTTGGCACTCACTGACTTTTGTTGGTTGTGTGGTGGGCCAGTCTCAGTCTCTTTTTGGAACTTAGGGCTGCCTATACATGTGCTTGGAGGTGAGGCACTTTTAATCAGAGTGGTTCCCAGGCAACTACTTTAATTAAAATGCCACAGTGTTGCATGTATTAAGCCCCCACATATAAAAATGGCCACAGGACACTTTATCTAACCTCATTTGATAAAGTTTAGATAAAGCGCCCCGCGGCCATTTCAAAATGTGCAGGGGCTTAATATACATGACGCTGCAGCAACACTGGAGCATTCGAATTAGAACACGGAGCAGGCTCGATTAATCAAGTCTGCAAAATACATTCTAATTAGGATGTGAAGGAGCATGTTTATAGGCACCCTAAGTGTCTAAATCCTACCTAGGTCCTACTAGGGCAACTATAGGCCGGTCAGTCTCACCTCCATCCTTGGTAAAGTATTTGAAAAAATTGTCAAGGCTCACATTTGTGAGAGCCCGGCAGGACAAATTATGCTGAGGGGAAACCAGCATGGGTTTGTGGCGGGCAGATCGTGCCTGACCAACCTAGTCTCTTTCTATGACCAGGTTACGAAACGCCTGGACACAGGAGGAGGGGTGGATGTCGTATACCTGGACTTCAGGAAGGCCTTCGATACGGTATCCCACCCCATACTGGTGAACAAATTAAGAGGCTGTGATGTGGATGACTGCACAGTCCGGTGGGTGGCGAATTGGCTAGAGGGTCGCACCCAAAGAGTCGTGGTAGATGGGTCGGTCTCGACCTGGAAGGGTGTGGGCAGTGGGGTCCCGCAGGGTTCGGTCCTTGGACCGATACTCTTTAATGTCTTCATCAGCGACTTGGACGTGGGAGTGAAATGTACTCTGTCCAAGTTTGCAGATGACACAAAGCTATGGGGAGAAGTGGACACGCCGGAGGGCAGGGAACAGCTGCAGGCAGACCTGGATAGGCTGGACAAGTGGGCAGAAAACAACAGGATGCAGTTCAACAAGGAGAAATGCAAAGTGCTGCACCTAGGGAGGAAAAATGTCCAGCACACCTACAGCCTAGGGAATGACCTGCTGGGTGGCACAGAGGTGGAAAGGGATCTTGGAGTCCTAGTGGACTCCAAGTTGAACATGAGCCGGCAGCATGACGAAGCCATCAGAAAAGCCAATGGCACTTTATCGTGCATCAGCAGATGCATGACAAATCGGTCCAGGGAGGTGATACTTCCCCTCTATAGGGCATTGGTCAGACCACAGTTGGAGTACTGCGTGCAATTCTGGGCGCCACACTTCAAGAAGGATGCGGATAACCTGGAGAGGGTACAGCGAAGGGCAACTCGTATGGTCAAGGGCCTGCAGACCAAGCCCTACGAGGAGAGACTAGAGAAACTGGACCTTTTCAGCCTCCGCAAGAGAAGGTTGAGAGGCGACCTTGTGGCTGCCTATAAGTTCATCACGGGGGCACAGAAGGGAATTGGTGAGGATTTATTCACCAAGGCGCCCCCGGGGGTTACAAGAAACAATGGCCACAAGCTAGCAGAGAGCAGATTTAGACTGGACATTAGGAAGAACTTCTTCACAGTTCGAGTGGCCAAGGTCTGGAACGGGCTCCCAAGGGAGGTGGTGCTCTCCCCTACCCTGGGGGTCTTCAAGAGGAGGTTAGACGAGTATCTAGCTGGGGTCATTTAGACCCAGCACTCTTTCCTGCTTATGCAGGGGGTCGGACTTGATGATCTATTGAGGTCCCTTCCGACCCTAACATCTATGAATCTATGAATCTACATAAATGTCTATATAAAGACAATATGGATCTAGCCCTCCAGCCTTAGTTTCCTGTGCCTTAGCTCCCTATCTGTAGAACGGGCTTAATGGAAAAGCACTACCTCACCAGTATATTGTGGGAAGAATACATTTTACAAGATTGTGACATACTTGGGATGCTACAGTAAGGGGATTTTTAATCACCTTAGATAGCTTTATTGTATAAGTCAAAATAGAACAATACAAATTTGGGCATTTCTATGTCACACAGGAATCGTTAAGGTATGTAGGTATCTGAATATGATCCTATTTGATCTATTGAAAAGTTATTAAAATACTTTTATCTTAGTCTTAAGTGCCTAAGGCATATTTGCATTATAAATTGACTGAGTCCAGGAGCAGCATCTTCAAGTATTCCATGCTGCTCTAGATAAACTGCCTCCTGTACAAGAAATAGTTTAGCTGTATCCTGGCTTATTGAAACTCAGATGTGCTAAACATCCTGCCCAAAAACCCATGCAGGCCAGGTCACATTACTTCTGGTTTAGTAGGCAGCCTAAGACAGCACAGTGAGCTTAAGAGCACCACTCCAAGGATACTATGTTTATTGTATACACATGGCCTTAGAAACCAAATGCAGGAATGGGATTGAAGTGAAGCTACCTTTTGACTTATAGTCTAATGACTAGGGCACTTAAATTTTAACCAATAACTATTTAATTCATGATACATAAATAGCATTGTTAATAGGGAACAGAAACCCAGATGTTCCTCCTCTCACAGAGAAGTTGACTATAGAGGTTGGCCTTTCTTGACTGACTTCCATTTGGCCTCATTGACTTTGCATTCATTTTCAGTCAGCTAATGGAAAGAAGGATGGAAGATATCTGTAGCCCTGACTGGCCCATAAGTGGGTATTTTTAATTCACTGTCTTGGGAAATAAGATATATATAACCTCTGCTAGGCAGGGCTGAGAACCCAAATATCCAAGTTACTGTACAGATGCCCTAAACCAGGGGTGCTCATCCAAATCCAGCCCAAGGAGACATAGCATCTGGTCCACAGAGCTCCCCACAGGTTGGGAAATTTGACAGTTGGGAAGTGGTGGCAATTATTACTGCCACCCTTCCGCTGCTGCCAAATCCCCCAGCTCCTCACAGTTGGATCAATGCTGGGCCACATCCTTTCTCTCTATATATAAGACTGGGGTAGGATTATGGCCCCCCCACCCATGCCTCCTTGCCCCTGCACAGCCAGGTAGGGCCCACCAGCCGGATATGGCTCACAGATGGACTAGGCACCAGCTATCCAGTCTGTAGGGCAAAAAGGTTGAGCACCATTGCCCTAAGCAAAAGATAGGGTATTGTTTATAAGATAAGAAGGTCCTCCTTTCCCTCCTAAGTGCCTTGCTTCTGGGAGATTTGGATCACAAAATAATAGAGGCCTGTAATGTGCAGCCTCAGATCAGATTCCTGAGGGGCAGGAGTTGACACATATTTCTGTGTCTAGCATTTTCTATTGTGGGCTTCCTGTGGGCACCTTATTGGTTACTTGAAGTGACCTAAGGTTCCCATAGAGCTCAAGGTGAAACCTAGAGACTGTCCTGAGTTGAGATGCAAATTTATGGGCAAGCTGCTGCATTGGCTTAGCTATCTCGTAAACAGAATAGGGTTGTAGGATGTGTGTTTTAGAAGTTCACAGGAAAAAAAAGAGTGAATATTTTATAAACTAGGGGCAGACAAAGAATATAGTAAGTAAAACCAATGGCAGCAACAAATAGAGAGAAGATATTGTATATGTCCAGAAGAATCACTTTAGTCATACTGACAGGTCATCATCTGCCTCTTTGCTGGGAATTTGAGCAGCAAGGAAGGTAAGGGGAACATTTCTGAAGACTGCTTCCCCTGGAAGCCTACTGCAAGTGACACCAGGAGGATTAGGTGGGGTAAATCCTAGAGGAAGATCACCAGTATACAAGATCATGCAAGTCACCAGACAGTGACAAAGTACAAAGAAGGAAGGAAGACTGTGGGGTTCTCAAGTACTATATACTACTAAGTACTAACATATCATAAATTACTTATAAATTAAGATGGTATCCTTCATGGGAGGGAGAAAGCTAATTAATGTGTCACCTATTCCTGAAAATTGAACTAGACTAAGAAGTTGTCTCTCCTTGTGTAGTTTTACTTGACATGATATACTTCCATAAAAAAAAAGTATGTGATACAAGTTGAAAACTTCTTCCCAAGTGTTTCCACCCTTAAATTCCAATAAACAAATTCCAACACTTATCTGTATCATAGAACAAATATCTGTTTCAGAATGCAGCATCGCCGTTCCCCCACAGACACAGTGCTTGCTAGAGAAATGGTCAAATTATACCCTTGACTGAGTTCTTGAAAGTTTTTCTTTTCACATGCAGAGATTTTTAAATGAATATAATTCTAATATTGAATATTTACAGATGTCTCATTTTTTGTCTTTCAGTAACTGCTATGAATGCTTAGTTTATGCCCCTGTGTCAAGCAGCATCAGATAATACTGTAGCACAGATTTCAAGAAATAGCTTATGATGGGGACAAGTCAGAATATGTGCAATTATATTATGCAAGGTTCTGCATAGAAGCCATGATATTTAGGAGTGGGTTTTTGGGGAGCCCCAGAAAAGTGTCTTCTCAGCCTTGGTATCTGTAGCTCTTAAGGTAGAGTTGTTTCCTGGGAACCAAATATTGGTATTGGACAGAAATTCCTAAAAGAAGGGTATTGGCTGCTGTTTTTTTTTTTTTTTTTACTAATGCTTCCCTGGACTCCTGGTATATTAGTAAACAAAACAAGTAGCACTTGAAATTTACCCACACCCTATAGAATTGCTGGGAAGTCAATCTGCAAAGCCATGAGCAGTGGAGAAGTGCTGATGTCAGAACAGGACACTGGTGTCAGGAGAAGGGGCAGCAAACATTTACATTTTCTGTGACACAGTTTGTTTTAGAAAAAGTAATTCTGCCTGTAAAATACAATTGATTCAAAACTTGCAAGTGCCTAGAACTTTTTATCCAATACTGCAATCCTAGCAGAAAACATTGCTTCATTGAGTGACCTGGGTCAATTCTGTTACTCCCCTGATGTTTGAGTCATCAGTTAGTATCTGTAAAATTGGAAGGAAAGGTACAAGTCACTGTAATAAGATGTTGCATCTCAGATAAGCTGTCCTGAGTATATATAATATATTACCGGCCCTTTACCTTTTCAGTACTTTTGTTTACTTTAGGGAAGTAATAAAGTGCTTTTCTTTATTGAGTAACAGACACATTGTTCCAGGGAAGCTCCAGTATGGGTAGAGAGAAAAAAATTAGAAATAATAGAAAAGCAAAATAGGAGTTCAGGATCTTAAACAAGTCAGTTTTTTGCTTCCAAAGCATCAATGTAACAAAATAATTTGAAGAGATAATACCAAATAGAGAAATACCTGAATGCCCAAGACTAAAATAGGTTATTCATCCTATTTTGACTTCTGATCTTTAGAAGACTTTCAGCATTGTCTGTACATATTATGTCTTATACACATAAAGAAAGGAACAGCAATAGAAGAGAAGAACCAACACTAAGTAGAAGCCATTCCTACCCGCTTGCATATCTTACTGGTCTGTCCAGTAACTTACTAAGTCTGGCTTCCTCCTGCTTGTTCCCCTTTTGCCCCTAGGGCTATTTTACTATTGCCTGTGGTAGTTTGTCTTCAGCAGAAGTGGTGCAGGATACATCCACCCAGAGCAGTCTATAGTTTGGGGACTAGGGAACTCTCCTGGCAAATGAGAGGTATGCTTTGAATCCCTTTTTGCTAAGAAGGCCTAAAAAACAATTCTTCAATTTCCTGGTCAAGTACCCCGACCACTAAGATACAGATCGGCAGAAGTATGAGCACTACCTCTTCCATCTTTAGGCATCTACCCTCAGACGAGGCTCTCAGGATCTGGATGTTGACTGAATGAAGCTGCCTAATGTGCCACTTCTGTTAGGTGGCCAAGTTCTGGAGAGGGGCAGGAGTTCAGAGACACTCATAGGCTTAGTTGTTCATGTTGCCTAGCTTTAGATGGCTCCCTATTCTGATGAGTCCAGCTGCCTAACCTCATTCCTTTGAATCACCTTCTTAGGGCCCATTGCCTTATTTTAAATTTTGATCTGCTTAAAAATATAAAATTGGAAATGCATAAGGGGTGGAGCAAGTGTTAGGAAAACTTGTAAGGAATGGCTGTACCTAAAGTAATCTTCATAGTTATTATAGATTTACACAAAAAATATTTAACAAAAATGAGCAATTAATTTCCTTGCATATATAGTGAACAAGATTCTTCACAAAGCAAAACCTTTTTTTCATTGACTTAAAAAAAAAACAAAACCAGGAACTACATTTTCTATTTCTGTGAGAAAATGACCTGTTCGTTTTCTCCCCTTATTCAGCTCTAAGACAAAAACAAATTTTCTGCATTTTTCTATGAAATCATATTTCAAATAAAAACATTTTTCAGAGATCTCATTCCATTCATTTACAAAAGGTTCAAATATTTTGTAATGGAAAAATTTCAAATGAGTTCTCTGAAACATCATGTTTTGACACAATGTTTAAACCATAATTCCCTTTTTCTCCCCAATGAAAACTTTCACCTAAGTGATGTATTTTAAGAAACTCTTCAGCTTTGGATAAATTTGTCCTTTTTCAAAAGAGAATAAATATTCTTTCAGAATATTTCTGACCAGCAGTACTCCTAATGACTTCAGTGAGCTTTACATGCAGTCTTGCATGAAGGATATTGCATTCATTGCTGTGTTGCCCAGTGAGAAGCACACAGCTGAGTTTATTATTATTTTGCAGCTTTTTTCACATATTTAAGGCCAACTATTTTGATTTGGTATAACTCTATCCCCATTTTCTCTGAGTTTCTCTGTGGTTTATATAATCACACACAAAGTGTGTACAGAATTGGACCTAATATTATTTGCAGTATTTTGATAAATTATATGTATATGTAAAATATATAAATGAATAAATATATAAAATATAAATCAGATTAATTTTACACACAAAGGTAACTTTGAAGATTAATATTATGGTGGATATGGTGAAAAAGAAAGTGTTTACATGTATTCCTAGTGATGTAATTTCATAAAGAAATCAAAAAGGATACCTGATAAGTTTTCTATGTAATAAAAAATAAACTCAGGAACTCTCTATTTATGTGACTGCCACATGCTTTTCAGTTGCTGTTACCTATTAATTGCTACAATCAATATGGGCAATATTTGACCATTTTTCCTCCTTAAAGCAGAACTTTAGTTCTGATTTTAAAAATTATCCATTTCAACCTGTAAAGAGGAACTTGATGTGCAGAATGCAGTTATTTTTGTTGCTCAAGAGATTGCATTACAACCCGTAATTCCTTTTTAACCCTGCCAGGATCCCTGCTTCTATGGTAACACTAGGTATCTTTGACAGGTCATCAGTAAAGTAATGTAGTTTTCCCTTGGCATTTCTTGTGCTTCGTGTAACTAGTGTTGACAATTGCCAATCCTGCCATGAAGTTTCAAACAAAAGTTACTTGGGAACACAGAAGGAAAAAAGAAACTCACTTTGCTTTATATATAAATATTCTGAAAAAGAATGTAATTTCCAGACACTGGAGCTATACTTGTTCTCAGGTCAAAAAGATCAGTATATATTTTGTGCCAAGCAATAAAGGAAGTGAAGTGACTTTTACATTAAGCACATTTGGCTTACAGATGTCATTTATTGCTAAAGCTGGAAATATACAAAAACCTGTCTAAAGTTTGTTATCAGAACACTTACTCATTTTTTATAGCTGACTAAACAGCTTTGAATATACTATTGGCATAGATAGGAGAAATGTGCTGAATTATTTTCTTTAGTTTTAGAGAAATAGAAGCTTTTTTCCTGATTAAAACATTTGTTTTCTCATCACCAAAAACACTTTCAGTTATTTTGTAATGAAATGCTATGTTGTAAGCTCTGTAACTACATCTTTTCCAGAGATTTCCATGCTTCTTCTTTATAGTTTACCTCTCCTTACTGTACAGTCAGACTCCTATGTTGTACTATATTCTATTTCTACCAGAAGCAAATATGGCAAATATTTTGCCATATTTGCTTCTGGTAGAAATAGAAGCTAGATTCACACTTTCATTTGTAACTCAGCCATATATGTAATTTCACCCAAATTTGGCCCAAGAACTACATAGGCACTAGGCCTGTGCAAAGTGGAAGGTATTTGCTTTGGATTTGGATTTAACGATTTGGAGGGACAGTGATTCAATTCGGTGATTTGATTCACTGTCCTGATTCAAATCCAAATCCGAAGATATTTGGCACTGAATCTTATTCGGCCATAGGCTATACTGGCGGGCAGTGCCAATGGAATCAGCTGGGGGAGCAGCTGGATGAGCCCAGGCTTAACCCAGCAGCCCCAGGAGAAGCCATGGCTTGTCCAACTGCTTCTCTGGCTGCTCCCTCTCCCTGGGAGAAGGTGCAGGAAGCTGGGGGGAATGATCAGGAAGCTGGGGGATCAAACCGGGAACTGGGAAATTGAACTGGGAGTGTCAACAGTAGAAAGACAGTCATTCCCACCAAGCCCATTCTGAACCATATCTAGTATGATTTTTTCCATAGTCTGGTGCAATATTGAAGCAAAGTAGTCATTCAGGAGTTCAGTTGTGTCCTGAGTGTTGGTAACCAGCTGTCCTGAGTTGTTAAGCAATGGCCCCACAGTTCCATTTGTTTTCCTTCTGTTCCCTATATACCTGAAGATGGACTTCTTATTGTCCTTGATTTCTGTTGCTAGTTTAAATTTAGTTGCCCCCTTAGCCTTTCTAATCTGCTCCCTACATGTGTGGGTCATTGTTGTATAGTCCTCCTTGGGGATTGTCCCAAACTTCCATTGTTTGTATGCCTCTTTATTCTTTTTTTTCAAGAGGACCATGATATTCCTATTAAGCCAAGAGGGCTTCCCAGCCCTTCTGCTACCCTTCCTCTGCATCAGAATGGACTTTTGTGCTTCAAAGTTCATGTCCTTGAGAGATGACCACTCTTCATAAACTCCTTTCACCTTTGGTCCCTGGTCCCACAGTGCTTTCCCTACTATTGCCTTGAGCCTATTGAAATTCACTTTTTTGAAGTCCAAAACTTCAACTCTGCTAGCTGATTTTCCTGCCTTGCAATGGACCGTGAACGTTATGGTTTCATGGTTGCTGTCGTCCAGGCTACCCTCTATATTCAAGTCGCTCACCAGATCATCTCCTTTGGCCAAGACCAAGTCTAGGAGAGCATTACCTCTGGTTGGCCCATGAACTTCCTGGGTCAGTTACAACTCTTCAATATAGGTCAGGAAGCAATGCAACCAATCTGACTTAGCTCACTGTTCCACCCAAGAAATGTCTGGGTAATTGAATTCATAAATGACAACCATGTCCCGTGCATGTGCAGCTTCTGCCAGTTCTCGAGAGAACTCCAGATCGAGCTCCTCTCCCGGTTTAGTGGTCTGTAGTATACACCTACAGTTAGGTCTCTTTCACTGTGCCCCCCCTTTGACATTCTTCCTCACCCCATTCTCATAAAAAACTAGGTGACTGAGGCATTGATGCCTACACAGTCAGATGGGTGGCAAATAGACTCGATGATCGCACCCAGAAAGTGGTGGTGGATGGGTCATTTTTGACCTGGAGGGATGCGGGCACTGGAGTTCCCCAGGGCTTGGTCCTCAGGCCTGTGCTATTCAACATCTTTATCAGCAACTTGGAGGCGGGCATGGAGAGCACACTGTCCAAATTTGCTGATGATACAAAGATGTGGGGAGAAGTGGGCACACTGGAGGGGAGGGACAGAATCCAACTAGATCTAGAAAGGTTACAGAGGTGGGTGGATGAGAATAGAATGGAATTCAATGCAGACAAGTGCAAGGTTCTGTCTCTAGGGAGAAGGAACCTGCAACATACCTATAGGCTGGGGAACACCCTTCTCAACAACACAGTGGCTGAAAGGGATCTTGGAGTCATTGCTGATGGACATGAGTTGCCAATGTGAGGAAGTGGTCAGTAAGGTTAACTGCACCTTGTCATGCATCTACAGATGCATCACAAGCAGGTCCAGAGAGGTGATCCTTCCCCTATATGCGGCGCTGGTCAGGCTGCAGTTGGAGTACTGCATCCAGTTCTGGGCATCGCACTTCAAGAGGGATGTGGCTAACCTTGAGTGGGTTAAGAGGAGGGCCACTAGCATGGTCAGGGGCAGCAGGCCAGGCCCTATGAAGCTAGACTAAAGGGCCTGAATCTATTCAGCCTCCACAAGAGAAGACTGAGAGGGGATCTGGTGGCTGTCTATAAACTCACTAGGGGGAACCAGTGTAAAATAAGTGAGGCACTGTTTCCCCAGGCACCACCTGGGATAACAAGGAATAACAACCACAAATTGATTGAGAGCAGGTTCAGGCTTGATATTAGGAGTAATTACTTTACAGTTAGGGCTGCCAGGCTCTGGAATAGGCTCCCAAGAGAAGTGGTGCTCTCCCCTACCTTGGGGGTCTTCAAGAGGAGGTTGGATAGATATCTGGCTGGGGTATCACAGCACTCATTCCTGTCCAGGGCAGGGAGTCAGACTTGATGATCTGTTCAGGTCCCTTCCAACCCTAGAAACCATGAAACTATACTGCTCCCTCACATAGAGAGCTACACCTCCATCTTTCTTCCCTACTCACTCCCTTCTATTCAGGGTGTAGCCGTCTTTGGCTACATTCCAATCATGGGAGGAGTACCACCATGTCTCTGTAATTCCCTACTAGATCATAATGCCCACTGGAGAGTAGGAGGGCTATCTCCTCCTACTTGTACCCTATGCTCCTGGCATTAGTGTACTAGTGTACATGCTCCTGAGTCCCCCAATTGAGACCCTCAATTTCCTGTCATGCTGAGGGAGAACTATTCCCTCAGATCTTACAAGAGTGACTCTCTTAGTGTCTCCAACTTCAGAGCTTACTTGTGTGCCGGTCCCTAGGCATGCTCCATTCAGTGTTTCCCCATCCTCCAGTGATCTTAGTTTAAAGACCTATCTAGAAGATCAGCCATCCTGGCTGAGAACAGGGACTTACCCCTCCGCGTGAGGTAAATACCATCCCTTCCCAGGAGTTCTGTTTCCCTGAAGTGTGCACTGTGGTCGAAGAAACCAAAGCCCTCTCATCAGCTGAACCTGAGTCATCAGTTCACTTCTTCAATGTATCCTTCCCTCCTAGGTCCTTGGCTTGCAACTGGGAGCACAGAGGAAAAGACTACCTGCACTCCCTACCCCTCGAGCCCAGCTTTAAGGATTCTACCTCTCGGTGGGTGTTTCTACACAAGACACTAACTGTGTAGTAGCCTAATAAACACTGTTTAGTAGCACATCACTGCACAGACGGTGCTAAAATGTTATTGCACAGTATTATTAGGCTACTGCAAAGTAGCATCACTAATAAGGTGTTCACCGGCACTACTGTGCAGTAACTCTGGTTACTGAGCATTTATTTAGTCCTCGATTATACAAGTACTAAATTAAATGCACAGTAACTACTCCACATTAATGAACATGTAGACGCACCCAGTATCTTCTACCACACCAGACTTAACTACCTGGAACAGTTCCCATGTCCCTCCCTGGCTGTCCTGTTGAGTGGCCAGGCTTCTTCTTATAGCAAGTGCCTCCTCCAAGCTGTCAAATGATTTTAGAGCCTTGTAACGGTATTCTGAGTAGTATGCTGGCCTCCCACTGTTACCATTTGGATTAGTTCTTCTTTGACCTGAATGCTTGATTATACTATATATGGAAAACAATGTACTAATGAATGCAATACTGAAATAACAAAGATGTTTGGTCAAATGTTATATTCTGGTCAACTAAATTATGGAGATAGACTTCAAACAATAATCTGTTTACACAGTACTGTAACATAATTAAATATAATGTTCATTTAGTGAATTCCTGATTTCCCTTTAAATCTTCCCCCTCCCCCCAACACTGTACTCAGATGGGTCCAAGCCCACACAACATATTTACAGTGAAACCAGAAGAGCTGGATTTCTTTAGACACAGGCTACATCCAGATGTGCAGGCAAATGTGGTTTGTGGTGCCACGAACCTCTTTGTGGCACCACAAACCACACATGTTGCACATTAAACCATGTGTGACACTGCTAATTTGCAGCACCAGGACAAAATTTGCTATCAGGATTTCCTGGTAGCAAAAAACCAAAAAATAAACCTGAAGTAAAAAGCAGCCTAAAGCATGCCAAAGTGGTGTGAGCCAGGACAAACACAGAGATGGGGGAGCAGACAGCCCAGAGCTACCTGCTCCCCCATCTGGATGAGTTGTGGAACCCTCATGCTAATGCATCCTGCACCCCAGCCAGCTGCTTCCTGACTGGCTGGGGCACTGTGTGCCTCAAGACAGGGGAGCATGCAGCCCTCAGATGGCTGCTCCCCTGTCTCTGCATGCCTCAGCACAGGGTATCCACTTTGGAGCCCTGCACTGAGGCACAGCGTGCCCCAGCCAGCCATGGAGCAGTGGCTGAGGCACAGGGTGCCTCAGCACGGGGGCTCTGAAGCAGAGTCCCTGCACTGAAGCATGTGGAGACAGAGGAACAGCCAAACCGGGGTTACCTCCTCTGCCGTTGCCACGTGCTGCTCCCCAGCTGGCTGCTTGCCAGCTAGTCTTGTGCTGAGGTACCCTGTGCCCCAGCCAGTCCCCTCTGCAGCACATGAAGCAGCAGGACAAATCATCCCACTGCATCGTGCATGGGCAGGGATAGGCAGTGGGGCACAAAGTAGCACTACTATTTGTGCCACTATTATTTGTGCTGCTATAAATGCATGCCCCTACTTGTGTGGATGTGGCCACAGAGTATAATTTAATTGAAGGCAACTTCTTCATCTCTATGTTGGATTTTCAGGCTAGTTACAGCACTTTAGGTGTCCTAGAACTAGCCCAGAAATGCTTTAACTAGGTTTGGCCAGCTTCCTGAATGTATTTGGCAACACATAAGAATATCTTTTGCAAGTATAATGTTAGGGATGTCAGTATTGGTTTTGTGGTTTGCATGGAGTACATATAGACCTCCTTTTGTTAGAGTCATTTTCCAGTTCGATAGCAGTGCCTTTGTAGCTCAGAATGATTGGAACACTAAAATAAAACAATTTTGTTTTACAGGATAATATGGGTCCAAATCATACAAATCTAATGGCAACACAATTCCTTCCATTTTTCAGAACTGCGACATTTGACTGCTATTCACCCTTAACAGTCAGCTGGAATTCACAACCTTGCAAAATAAATTAGCAGGTCTTCGTTGCTTGGTAACAAAATCCTCTTGGTAATTTATTAGGCACCAAGTGCTGATGGGAAAGTAGTGAATATTCTGATTCCTTTTATAGGATATTGGGGCTAATATTCATCAGGTTACAAATGTACAATGTTTGCACTCACACCAGTTTGTACACACACAAATATTTGTGCCAGTGTGTTGACTGTACCTCCCTCTTCCTTTCAATAATTACGTGCCTCTCTGAACATGTGGAGGTAGTTTTAATGCAGCCAAACACAGGCCTTTCCTCTGAAAAAGTGTCCCTTTAAGTTAATAGGTATTCAAGAGTACATAGTGGGTTAAGCACGTCTTTCAGAAAATAACCTTTTGAATCTAATCTCTGGTATGTAAAAAAAATTGTCAAACTGTCCTGTTGACTGACAGTATTGTACAGTGAATATGAAGTTGCTAGGGAAAAAAATCCATCTATCCAAATATAGGTTTCTATTTCTCTTTGGCAAAGCATAGCAGGCAATTTTGTTTCCTCAATGTGTTTTTTCTGCTCATGTAAATAAACTATAGTAGTACTCAATGATCATTGCAAGAGTGTATGAATACAATTCCAAAGATTAAACAGAAGCAAATGGCTAAACACAACAAAAGCACTCCTGTCAAATTATTAAATAACTAATTCGTTAAACCACAAAGCCAAATAGAAAAGCTGGCCATTTGTGCATGTAGTCACACTGTAGTTAGGATAATTGGGACCAGCTGTTGTACTGTTTTGTTTTTGGAAAAGGTCCAGCATTATTTGAAGGCGACACCAGTACATGGAGGCAGACTGCAGAGCAATTTTAGTTCATCTCTTTTTCCCTACACTTCTTCTTCCCTCAAGCAGTTTACTTGAAGGCCATGATACTTCAAGGTCTGTCCAGCATATCTAAAAATCATAAACCAAGTAGGTAGTTAGACCCGGAGTTCATCGGTGAAAACAAGTTGTTTAACTTTTTTTTCAATATTTTTCCATCATAGATAGTGTTAACCTTTCCGGACTCACCTGTATTTTCTTAAGTTATTATAGGTGAAAGTCTTGATATTAAAAAATGAACCTTCATCAAAAAGCCAGAATAGGGTAAAAGGCTGAACCTGAGTTTCTATTACCTGAGTTCAGTTTTCTGATCCAAAAAGTTTTCTGTGAACAAAATAACTGAACAGTTTTATATAAACATATCCTTTGCTTTTAAATAAGTAAATTAAATAGCATTGTATTTCACAAAAACACATATACATTTTCCATTAACCTGTGATACAAGTTTGTTTAGGTAAATTCAGAGAGAAGTAGTTAGCCGTGTCAGTCTAAGGTCAAGCAGAAGGTACCTTATAGACTGACTGCTTAGTTAATTAACTAATTAATTAACCAGTTAAACTATGAGATGCCCCCTATACTTGCCTTTTAGGTAAATGCAAATAAAAGTAAAATAATATATCTGTACCTTCTTTAGGTGACATCACCAAGGACCATACTTTTTCACTACGGTGTATAAAATGTATTTATACTAAGTCAATAATCCCTGATAGCTGAGTTTGTTCAATATTTATTTTCAGTTCACTAAATCCTCTTTTTCAAATTGTTCTAAATTGATTCTTTAAAAAAATATGTGTATTTTTTTCCTGCTAAAACTCTTGTTAGAAGTTTACTTATGATAGTTTAGAGCTAGAAGAATTTTTTTCAGGTGAAAAGTTCAGGGTGACCAAAAATAATCACAAAGACAGGTTTCATTTAGCAAGGAGTTTTAAATGGAAAAAAAAGATATGGGTATGTAGATCTCAGTACTTCAACACTTACACAAATATTAAAACCTTTTTGTTTTTAAAATTTGTGTTTACTTTCCAAATTTAGATTCATTTAATTAACAAACCACATAGGTTTTCCCCTGAACTTCTGGTCAGTTTGCAGCAGTACATGATACCACTCAGAGTCCAAGCCTTTTGGGATTACTGAATGTCTGTGGGACTCACAACCCACTCATAAGACTAGAGACTAGTTTTATGACTAGAGATTAGGTAGTCACCTTGCTGGGGTCACCTGAGCTTGGTGCAGGGGACTGGACCTGATAATCTTCCAAGGTCCCTTCCAGCCTTACAATCTATGAATCTATTAATCTAAGAATAAGCATTATGACCCATAGTCAGGGAACTTCTTGATAAAACATTGCTTGGAGTTCAATGAAGTGTTTTATTTGTTATAAAAATGAATTATCTTTGTTTTCTTTTCATCAGTAAAATAGGTTGTATTCAGTTTGACCCACAATAACATTTTCTCCAATATTTTGATCTAGGCAGTGAATAGTAAAATCCATTATTTGTTCAGTCCTAATAAAGGCTGTCACAAGAAAGAAACATTGAACAAATCAATCCATTCTTCTGATACAGTTTGTTGAGAAAACAGTGCTGCCTCAGATATTGTAGATCAGCTGTTTTATTTACAGGTAGACTAGCTAACACAGAGGGAGAAAGTTTATCACCACAAAAAAGTAACATCCTGATATATAAATATTTCACAGGCTATCTAGGGAGCCATCTAGTAGTCTTTGCAGCAAACAAATATGTTCATTTTTTCTCTTAGAATAAATTTATGAGGACAGCTGAGGTGTTTTTCCTCTTGATTAAAGAGCTAAAAGCCCACCCATCCCTTATAACTTGAGGCATTCTCCTTCAGATGAGTCTCCTGTTTACAGGCTGTATAATGCCATTACATTTCAAATAGGAGATAGTCTTTTTTCAGGGCTATATAGAGTCCTATGTGTGGGGGAGTCTGAATTAACATCCTTGGGCATAAACAGAGTTTAAAGGGGAAAAAAAGAATATAAATCATTCATTGCTGTGTTTCCATTGGTGCAACTAACTCCCAAGCCCATCCAGACACTTTTCACAGAAGGAACAGCTCCCTCTGGTCCATAATACTCCAAAATATCTAGCAAGGATGGAAGCAAACTGCAATGCTGCTGACACATAACACAGTGATTTAGACTAATCATCTCACTAACCTCTGAAAATAATCTTCCATTTCCACAGTTCCTTTTATCTCAGAAGTAGGAAATTAACACGATTAAATACCAATAATTCATAAAGGTATCTTTCAAAAGAAACCTCCCTTCACCACATCCCTTCATGTAAATGTAAGTAAAATACAATAACCATTAGATCCAAAGAGCAATGCTAAAATGTGTGTAGGCTTCATAAGAAATTAAAAGAATAAATATCTACTCAGTAAATAATACCATATTTTCTCTCAAACAACATGTACTTTTCTTCTAAAATGCAGTTAACACTGGAGTGAACTGCTCCTGGGCTCAGCATCTATATTTGCACCCAGGACAGCAGCACTCTAAGTTGGGGTGGAGCTGGTCCAGTCTGGCATCAGGCTTGGGGGTCAGCCTCAGGCTCCAGGTAGCAGAGGGGCTGGCTGTGACATGAGAGCACCCAAAGTGTGGATCTGCAGGGCAAGGCAGGAGGCTGGGGTCTGGCCCCATTGCCTTGGCTGACAATTTATGCCTGGGTCACTGTTTACATGTGCATTTCACAGCAGTTAATAACTCTACCATGAGATTATACTATCCTTGACAGTACTAACTTATCGCATAGTTAGGCAATTTACTGAGCCCTAATACCAGCACTTGTGTAACCAGTGACACTTTACTGCAGAGCAAATTGCTCAACTCGGGTGCATCCAGATGAGTGCAGACCTTTGGTTCCCCAGGGACAAGTAGCAGTGGCGCACCTTGTGCCGCAGCTGCTTGTCCTCAAGGAATGCCTGTGCCAAGTGCTCTCTGGCACATGGCAAGTTACCGCAGAGCCAGTAGGGGAAGCTGGCCCCACTATGCTGGCCCCAGCAGCCTTTCCTGAGATCCTGGGGGCCTTCGAGGGCTGCAGCCACCCTGATCCTGCCACACGTAGCCTGGCTGAGAACAATAGTGAGGCCCCAGCTCCCTTTTTTTTCCCTATGGGTTTTTTTGACCCCTGGATATCCACTGGGTGGTGCTGCATACATGTTTATGGTGCAATATACTGTATGACCACACCCCTCCACAGTAAAGCGCAAATGTAAATGCACCCGGTTACTTACTATGAAGAAAAATTTATTTTTTTCTTCATTATCTTTCAAAAACAGAAGGTGCATGTTGTATGTGAAAAAATATGGTACTTTGGAGCTAATATTATCCTGAGATAAGAATTAACAACAGCATTTGGGGCCAAGTTATTAAAAGAGTAGATACTAGCATCCTAGTCTGTCCTGAGGGAGGATATAGAGTGGATTCCCCAAAAGAGACCTAGTAAAAATTAAATCACAGCTTGTTTCATGGCTCTCCTTTTTTCCACGGTAAAGAAAATTATGCCAGCCCTTTACCAAGTATAGATTACACTATTTTACAATGGTTCAATTGAAGCATTGAACATATTTTGAAAGAATATATTGGACGCAACATTCTGCCTATTGCTAACCCTTGTGTGCTCACCTTCCCTCCATGTGAGATGGAGAGTGGTGATTTTGCTCTGTGCTATTACTTTAAATCCAAATAGACTACTCAGGGTAGTCAGCAAGTGTGTTGTGCCCCGGGCCATCCCATACAAGTGCAACAGATGAGTAACAGTCTTGTCCAACACATGAACCTAAATCCACATGCATAGAGCAAATGATTAAACACATGGGTGTTTGTTTGTATTATGAAAAGCATGGTTGGTATGCACAATTTAATACCCTCTTGTGTAGAGACTAGACAGTTCAGAACTGTCTTACAATGCAATAATACGGTGTTATTCATTTCAAATAATTTTCTTTAATATATGTGAATTTCTTTAATATATGTTAGTATTAAATATTTAATATTTATGAAGTATTATTTTAGTATAATTTAAATAAATATTGTGGTATAAATATAGTCTTATATGTATAGCAGTATTATTTTTAGTATTTTTGTGTTTTATACATTTAGTGTTATGTGTTTTTAAGAAAAAAAATAAAAAGTAAAATAAGTGTGAAAATATTGCCCAGACCCAATAAGAAGTCTATTTCATATTAGTAGTAATTAGCAAATACAAAAGATATATTGATAATTCTCCTTTTCAGAACAATTCCATCGTTAGAGTAGAAATGGACACAAATTAGAGCCTCAAAGTAATACTCTATAATTAGGGACTTTGAAATCCTGATTCAAATGTGTTATTTACCAAGCTTTGGAATCAGCAGTATCAGCACATACATGTAGAATTGTTGGAGACTGTAAGATAGCACAAGCTCAAATGTCAATAAGGTATAGAAAACAGTCCTTTATGGTGAATACCAGCCACACAAGCTTGCAGCTACTCCAGTGTCCATGAAACATCTGAATTTGGGAAGGTGTCACTAGCTATTATTCCTTTGCTCAGGATATTGTGCACAATCTAACCCATATAATAAATAAAGCAAATACCCAATTTGCATTGTAAGCAGAATGAAGACTGTTTAGAGGAACAGTTTGTGTGTGTGTGTGCAGAATAAATGGTTAGAGTAACACACTTATTATGTATGAGTATGTCGAATATGTATTCCATGCATATACAATTTAAAAAACTCAAGTGGACTTTTTTATTTTTCATAATGGGCTGGGTTCAAGATCTTAAAACTTCATGTGGTGTCTTATTTACTCAAACAATTTTAGATACCTCAAGTTTAATAGAAATGGAACAATGAGCTAAAATATTTGTCTGCTGTGTATGCTATCTTGTTATGGCCATTTATTGTTTGTGACAAATACTGCTGTCAAAAGGAGTAGCAGTAATTAAAAAAGGACTTACAATGATTGATTTCTAACCAAGATAGCAATCAATACTGGTATTATCACTGAGTTGATTTAGACTAGGGAACAATCTTTCATGAATTCCTTGATTTTAGAACCTGCTGTTAGTGATTACTACATAATGTTAAAAGGAATTGATATATAATGATCCTTTGCCATAATAAATACTGTTAATATACAATTCCCTCTTGTAATGTGGGCTAGCAGTTTTAACCTCACTATGATAGCAGGGTTTGGGTTATGACTTAGGATGTAGGCAGGAAGTAATGTTATATATGTTTTTCTTAAACATGAATTTACCTTTTTTTCTTTTATTGCTTGTTAAAAACTCCTATAGTCTGCATAGTCAAATGTTAAAGAACAAGGGCACAAGCATGGACAAATAGCTGATCAAGAAGAACCCCAATTGAAAATGCAAAAATGTTGGTAATGACCCAGATGTTGAATACGTGCTTGAGAGCATGCATTCTTCATATTTTATTAAGTGGGCAGCTGCTTACAAAGGAAGATGACATGGATAATCTTGATTACCCAACTACAAAAATGTGATTAGTCATTTGAAAATTTATATTAAGGCCATAAATTAAAGGTTGCATAGTGAAAAGAATGATGTTGATGTAGACCACTGGTGGTGGAAAGTTTTGTAAGACCTCCTACGTAAGGCTCCAAAGAATATTTCCTTTACAATAAAACTGAGCTGTTTTGAGAAGCCACTGTTAATTTATGTTAAAATTTTACTTGAGGAACAAAAATCATGAAAACCAATGAAAACAACTCATCAGTGTTGTCTTCCACAGTGTCTGGAAAATAAATCAGTAGTAATCAACTTGAGTATGATATTGTTATCGTCTTTAGCCTTTCCTTTCCTATGTCCTTGTGACAAGGTATTTAGCAGAATTTACACATTTTTTGGAATATGACAGGGCCAGGCTATAAGCGCTTCTGCTGCGGCCTCAAGCCGGTGACCTCTGGACTGTCAACCATGTGCCTTAGCACCCATGCCACCCCAACCCCACGACCTTCAGTAACAGCATATTACATTGAATTGCTTTGAATTAAGTGCACAAACCTTGGATTAGTGTGTACGATATCTTCTAAATTACATAGAGTGGGTTCTTTTTTTTCCTCTTCCTGGTCTCTACCAGTCCAAGGTGATGGGCTCTCCACCAGAAATCTCATTAGATTTATATGATTCAACATTGATCTTGCCTTCTGATCATTTAGAGGACTACATCTGTTTATCTTATTCAGGGGTTGGCAACATCCAACCTACAGAGCCAGTCAACCCATCCTGTGGAGCTTTGCCTCAACCCATCCTGTGGAGCTTTGCCTGCACCAGGGCTGGGCAGCTTCCATCTGTGCTTTCTCCACCATCACCTCTCTTAACCCCTCCTCTCTTCTTCCTGGCTTCCAGCTAGTGGAGAGTGCAGTGTCCAGCTCTGCCTGCACCGCAGCCTCCCAGGTACAGGCAGAGGTGCAGCATCACCTCACCAGGAGCACAACTTCCAGCTGCCCGGTCCTGGCTCAGTTCCCCACTGGCTGGGAGCTGCACAGACAAGACATTTGGTGTGGGGGACTGAAAGAAGTGGTGGTGCAGACACAGCTCCCAGCTGCCTGGCCTCAGTGTAGGTGCAGGAAAAACCCCTTGCCACTGGCATACAGCCAAAGTCCTCCATCCCATATCAAGGTGCAGCCAGGTTGTTCTGGCCCATGGCTTGTAAAAGTTTCTGGCCACTGATCTAACTGATACTGGAGGAACTGTATACACTACATCCAAACTGTTGTGTTCCTAGATCTTGCCAAAAGTCTTCAAGCTTCCTCTGGAAGGTACTTTTATTCATACTAAGCAGAGATTTTCATTCAAGATGGCGAATGATAAAATAATCCCTTCTCTGGAGGTTTTACAATCTAAACAGGCAAGAAAGATTAAGATGCAGAGAATTTCCAAGGCATAGACAAGTGCAGTGACTTGCCAGTGTCACAGAGGAAGTCGCTCTCCAGGAAGGCTAAAGAATCCAAACTTCTTGACTTCCAGTTGAGTGTCCTAGTCACTAGATCACTCAGACTCCCCAGTGGGCACGTCTACACGAGATGCTTATTGTGCAGTAGCTTAATAACATTGCACAGTAGCGTGCCAGTTGAAACTATGCTAATAAGCTACTGCACAGTATTATTAGGCTAGCGCATGGTAACCATCACAAAAAACTGCACCAGTGCTACTGTGCAGTAAATGTAGTTACTGCACATTCAGTTAGTACTTCATTAAGGAAGTACTAAACTAAATGCTCAGTAACTACAACAAATTAATGAATGTGTAGCAAATGTGTTGAATTTTAACTCGGATGTAGTTGTGTCTCTAGAATACAGGAGTTACTTTAGAGATCAAAACATTGTGAAATTTCCACAACACCCCCATGCACATTCAAATGCACAGATTAAACTCTGGTAAGTACATCTGAAGAAGAGAAGACTCAGTGAAAGCAATCCAGCTATCACTAAATGATTATGATTTGCAGATGAGTTCATTAGTATAGCAACCAACCATAACATTACTCCCAGATTGAAGCTAAATGATATATCAACTAAGCTACCCTACTCCCAGGATTCAGTTCAAGTTGATTTTCAGCATGCTAGTATAAAGTGGATTTTTGTGACATTGCATATTCTGTGAACCATGAAACCAATCACATTGCAAAATATCTGTAATCATTTTTGGGCACCGTTAAAGTTTGTAGAAAGCAAATTAGTTACAGTTGTAGAAAAATATTTTGAAATGTCAACAATGCAATCCCTTTAGTGATTGTAAAAGACATTTCCCATCTGGTTCCAAGCATGAAAATATCCTGACATGACCTGCTTATACCAGGGCTTAGCTGAACTGAAGGATAATATCATTCTGCAAAAGTTTCAGAACTGGGAAAATAGTCTGCTTCTATGAAAGCCCTATATGGCTTCCACTGAAGAAAAAAATAGAACTCCCCCTGACTGAATAGGACAAGACTGGGTCCTGAGTTATTCAGATATCACTATGATTAAAAAACAAAAAACATTGTAGCCCAGACCTATGCATGGCAATTGGCTGACACTGATGAAGAAATCTGGCCGCGTTCCCATTTATAGATTATTGGGTTTTACAGTCAGGGTAAAGCTAGAATTAAATCCTCTGAAAAGATAAAACAGTGCAATGAAATAAACAGTTTATGTGAACTAAAGTTAATGAAAGAGATGCTTACCAATTGCAGAGAGAAGGAGGAAGGGAGTGAGAGCAGCTGCAATAATACCAACACACATTTTCCCTCATTATAGCTTAAATTATCTGAAACTGCAATATATTGCCTCCTAAAACATATACACAATAAAAGCCAATTACAAACAGTCTTTATAAAATGCTTATAAACACACTTGTGGTTCTCAAAACTGATTCTACATATACCTAAAAAGGGCATAAAAAGCTTGCTATCAGCCACCACAGTATGCACAAATGGATTGCAACAGACGTTAAACTAGCCATTATAATATAATAGATAAAATCATGTCTTTAGATTGCAGTCACAAAATATGAATATTATCAATTTTTCCCAATCCCCTAACAACATAGAAAAGCATTATACAATGAATACTAAGAATGTCTAAAAATAGGGCATGTTATTCTATGAGGCTTTAGTTTTAGTTCAAGTTCAGCAATTGTTTGAGTCAGTATTCATATACTTGCTTGCATCCATTTTAGGTTATTCCTGTACAATGTATTCGTAGCTCTGGAAGGAAGGCAAGTCAGGTCTAGAACAAGCACCATTTTAATCGTGTCATTTTGATGTATATGCCAAAAGAGATTTCTCTCATGTATCGTCATTTTGGGATTATTTTGATTGTATTATACACATATTAGAATATTTGTTTTAACCAATATGAGTTTTTCAAGTAATTTTCAAGTCAACAAAACTGAATGTTGTTGCAGAAGCACGTTACTTACTTTTAAAATTTAATTCTTTATAGCACCTGCTTCTTTTCAAATCTGAAATTATAGCACAAGAAGCTCAAGATACCTGTGGGTAAATATGCCTGGATAGGATAAAACAAGATTATGTAAGTAAAGATGTAAATAAATGTTTACACTGATACGTATATAATGCCTTTTCACATCTATTGCATTGCGTAGTAAGTAGAAATAAAATTACCATATTTCACCACATACAACTACTACTTTTTTTTCCCAAAATCAGCTTCTGGAAATTGGAGTGCAAATTATATGCAAGAGATATAGTAAATACAGTTTTTACTCAAAAGGGGAAGTATGTGATCCACATGAGCAGAACAATGAGCAGGCTGAGATCCCTAGCTGCTGCTAGAAGGAAAGATCTTTTTTTCTTCATTCTTTCCTTCTGAAAGTAAGTGTCTCATCCCAGAGCACATTGCTTATGAGAAAATATGACATGCTCTGATCCCATCCCCTTAGAGAAAGGAGTTTTCCTTAATTTTAACCTTTTACTGAATGTGCAATAATTAATAGATTTAATAGATTTCAGGGTCAGAAGGAACCTATTAGATCATCAAGTCCGACCCCCTGCCCTGTGCAGGAAAGAGTGCTGGGGTCAGATGACCCAGCCTCGTGTTTGTCCAATCTCAGTGTAGGACATTTGTCAGACAGTTACATTTTTACAAATTTATTTTAAATTAATGTCATAATGCCAAGGGAAGGAGTCCTTAGCAAGAGTCAGAACACAAGCAAAGTATCTGTGGAAAACAAAAGGAAGTTTTGTGCCTCAGAGTGACAGCCATGAAGTACAATGCCCCCCAGTCTTGTTGGAGGACACAGTTTAAAAGAAACTTAATAACCCCTCTTTTGGTAATGCAACATATTTCCAGTTGTATTGGCTAGTAACGAAGGGTGCAGATAATCATGGTTCCACTTACTCCCCATTTGTTTTCAGAGAGCAGTATCTGGCATGCAGCACTGTTCTCTCAATAGCATCCACCCTTACGTTGAAGCACAGAAAAAGAATCCTTTCTTTTTCCCTTATTTTTTAATTTCACATCTTTAATCTTTTAATTAAAGTTACAGTTTACTCCAAAAATTCATAATGGACCATAATCTGAGCAGTGATTCATATGCAACAAGGGATTATATATTTGCTGTTGTATATATTTGCTTGCTTGCTTGCTTTCTCTCTGTAGTAAAGGAATGTCATACTGTTGCTTGTTGAGCAAGTGGGCCCTTTGCAAGCTATTAAATATAAGCTACTTATCCCTATATGGAGACAGCCTGTTTTCATTACAAAACTCCCCCTGCCACCTCCTATCCCCCCTTCAACTTTCTTCTTTTTTCCCCCTTGACAAATAAAATAATTTCTGAGAAGGGATGTTAGCAACCTTTTATTAAACACATTTTATTATCAGTGAGGGTCTAATGAAAAATAGCACAAATGTCAGGCGATCTTTGAGCCAGATTATTCCCTTTCCCATGGGAAACAGCATGGGAGGGGGACCAGAAAGGGACAGCCTCTGAGATTCCTATGGTGAAGTTCCCAGATTCTTCTACTGAGCCTGGTGAGCAGAGTAAAATATTTCCCCACTCCCTCACAGAACAAGCAGACAGTCCAGTCTCTATAATGTATGAGTTCTGCACCAATCTTGGGTGGCAGATCCCACTCCCTTTCTCTTTGAATTTCTGTCACTGAAATTCCATTTGTATCAAACTCTTAGGATTTCTTCCACTGGCTGCTTACTAAGTGATGTCCTTGCCAGATCAATATTCCTTTACTGATTACCTACATGAGAAGAGAATGCTGATTCCAAAAAGCTCCTAAATCCCTTTCCCATGCAGGTGTGTAGAATAGAAATGGAGGAACAAGGAGTAGATGAATAGCAGGGTCCATTCTTACATGTGTTTAGCAGTTAATCTTAGGAAATATATATACCCTCTCCAGAGTAACAGGAGGGATGATTATCATTACCTACATTCTCCTTCTCAAAGTGCTTTAATGGTTGTACAGTATGCTGTTCCCAACACAATGCTGGGAAGAAAAGACAAAAATAGGCCTTTAAATAGGGGTTCCATGTCAGAGTGGGGGGCTCCAGGGAAAAGGAAATGTACTCTAGAGAAGTACATTTCCCCCTAACAACATAGTAGAGAAGGAAATGTACCCTTTGACAGGAACAGGAATAATCCACAACCTCCATGACTTTTTCTTCATCCTTCCAAAAGATTTGGAGACCCTGTGCAGTGTTCAGGGACAGTGCAAAGTACCAAGATATTATCTTTACCCTTAATTTATACTAAGATTCCTCAACTCTGGAATAAACTTAAATCTCATCATTAATTTAACTGGTAAATAGCTACATTGTTGCTGAAACATCAGCTGGCTACATACATTATTAAAGACAAATTCTGAATGATCAGTTGCACATAAGTATTTCCATGAGCAATTTTATTATTTTTAAATGGGTAAAATTGAAAAATCCTATACAAAAATTAATTAATGCTTCAGATCTCATTGTAGGGCAGAATAAATAACAACAAAAGGGGAGATAAATTAAGTGCAAGGTGGTGAACCAACACATATACACATTCCCATAGTGCAGTTTTATACCAACTGCCAGGAACCCCTCTGAGGGAAAACTGCACTGCATTGCTATTATATTTTATGGAATTTCTATTTTGCATGCCAAGGTCTATGGAACACAGCTGAGTTCCCTAATGTAAAACAGTGTGGCAGACATATTTTTCTTTTCAAAAGTTTTACCATTTCCAGTAACATTTTTAGCTTTCATTCTAAATAATATTTCATATGAGGACATGGTATCAATGGGTAGAATATATTCCAATTGTAGTTCCACTTAAGTCAGTGGAGTTACTATAGGGAAGAATTCAGTATCTCAATGTCACTTTGGTGTCTACAATACGTGTTTCTTTCCTGAGGCCATATCTATTATATTCAATCAGGTTGAAAATGGGCCCACTAGAATGTGGTTACCAAATCCTGCAATGCAAGTCAGAGAGAGGAGATGCAAATTAAGATGTGCCTGCACTGACATCCTCTGCAATTACTTTTATTGCATCAACCTCACTGGGCTTTTAAAAGAGAGGAAGGAGAAGGAAAGGAAACAGTAAGGGGAGTAAAAATATTTAATGAGGCTAAAGAAAGCTATTTGCACCAGAAAAATGTTGTTTGAAAATAAATAAAAATGGCACACTTCTAAGGTTGATATTAAATCATACATAGGCACACATAGGCATACATTACAAGGGGTAACTTGAATATCTTTACCACAGAGTAAAAGGCAGTGCAGCAAAGGTTTTGATGTAACTGCTACGGTGACATAGCAGTTACATCAAACGTACAGGCAACTTACCATTTGCTTCCATTGCAGGAAGTAAGGGACTTCCTGTAAAGTATACAGTCAGCTCTCTGGATGGGCATCACTTGCTCCTTTTTGTACCTAATGTAATGTTGGATTATTCTTGCAGTGTATAGTGCAAGATATACTAGTTGGCTGCAAGAAGTCTCTCTGTTCCACAGCTCAGAGCTATCAATCTCTAAAAATCCATTATTCCTCTTTCTTTATCTAATGATCAGCCTTTTTTATGGAAGCCAGTGCCATTTTAAAATCAGAGAAATTTCATAGATGAGAGAGTTTTCCATACTGTAAGACAAGTCAGGAATCCAAGCTTGTGAGGATGTACTTGGCCTCCCATTACCAAATGGCTAAAGTCTTGGAAACCAGCAATTGCACTAGCCAGCAGTTTCAGCTGCAGTTTGTGCTGTGCCAACAATTATGGCTTCAGGGGGGCTCCTCTATATTTGCAAGTAATGTTACTGAATAAACTCCAGTGCAATTTAAGCCAGAGTAAACTAATCCTGACATCATAATCTACACATGCATTTATCCACAGTAATTTACTACGCCGTTGGATAGTATCTGGGTCTGACAGGACTATCCAATGGTACTGTACAATAGTCTACATTGGCCTAATTGCTGTGCATATGGAGATGGTGATGCTTTACTGAACAGCAACTTAGTCTACTGCACAGTAAAGTGTATGTGTAAACATGAGCAGTTTATATTTTTTACCTCCCCTGCTACAGCTGGAACTAGGGAGCAACAAGGAAGTGGAATAGGATAAGGAGGATGAAGATGATGATACTTGAGGGAAGACTTTCTTTGGAACACCTTTCCTGATGTAGTATTTTTTCTGAGACTGAGAAAATGTGGATTTATAGAAGAGGTTTGGGCTGCAGACTTGGAGTGATCAGCACAGTGGCTGAAGGACTTCAGGAGATCTGCATGGAAATTAGCCCACAGGGGTAGAGGTAGTGTACCAGTATTACTACGCACTTACAGTATTTAGCACTCCTGAACTACTGAGTTTACTGTGACAGGTATCACCATTGAGTCTGTCCCCCAACAAACCAAAAAGGAATCCTTTGCCTGCCCTCCTATCCTTGAAAGAATCTGGAGTGCAACCATGGAAATCATGAGTAACAAGGCTACTGAGCCAGATAGCATACCTGCTGGAATTACAAGACTGGTGGTGATGAACTGTAACTAAGTCTCCATGAATTTTTTTTGCAAATTTGGAGCTATGAAGAGATCCTGTCAGACCTGAGGAATGCCAACATCATGACTATCTTCAAAGAAGGATATAAGTCTGTGTGTGGGAAATATCAAGGTATTGCCCTTCTTTCTACAGCAGGAAAAATACTTGCTTACATCCTCATGAACCATCTTCTATCTGTGGCTAAGGAAGTCCTGCCAGTGTGGTTTCAAATTATTCTGTGGGCTTTGTCAAAATATCAGGATCTATATGTGGTCTTCATTGATCTTACTTAAGGTCTTTGATTCCATCCATTGTGAAGTCCTATGCAAAGTGCCAGCCAGATTTGGATGTCCTGAAAAGTACATCAAGGTCCTGTGGCTTCTCCATGACCAAATGACAGCAACCATTCTATGTAGTGCATCAGAGACTGAACCATTTGTCATCTGAACTGGGGTCAAGCAAGGAAGCATCTTTGCTCCAACTCTGTTCTCCATTTATTTGACAGTCATCCTGGTTGTCATTAAGGACTGCCTTCCTTCCAGAATTGACACTGAATGGACGGGGGCCTTTCAATCTGGGACCTTTTTCTGCTTGAAGACTAAAGTACTCAAAACAACCATCCTTGAACTTCAATATGCTAATAGTGCCATCCTTTTGCACACTGAGAAAAACCTCCAGACTGCACTGGATATCTTTGAGAACCCTATTGAACTATGGGCTTCTGTCTCAACATCAGGAAGACTTAAGTGCCCTATCAGCTTGCCATGGGCCATAAGTGTGACCCCTCCCCCCCTCAAATTAGCATTGAGAGAAAGATCCTGGAGGTAGACACCAAGATCCAGGTGTATAATGCAGTCATCCTCCTCACTCTCCTCTACAGATGTGAAATGTGACTGACCTACCTTCATCAACTCAAGAGCCTGGAGAAGTATCACTGGTGATATCTGCAGAAAATCCACTGCATCAAATGGGAAGATTGCTACACACCTGCCAACATTCTTGCTGAAGCCAATGCTACCACCATTGAGTCAGTGATCCTCAAGTGCCAACTTTGCTGGAATAGACATTGTGTACAGATGTCTGACTCTTAACTCCCCAAAAAAGTGCTCTGCTCCCAGTTTAGTTGTGGTCTGAGATCTTACAGCAGCCAGAGGAAATGGTACAAGGGCACATTGAAGGCATAGCTCAAGAAAATGGATGCAGATGTCAAGAGCTCAGAGGAGATGGCTACTAACAGACTCCAATGGCACTGCAACTTCAACCAAGTGGCATCTCATTTTGAGGTAAAGTATCTTTCCTTCTAAACAGGGAAGTGAAAACAGAGGAAGGAAAAGGAGAGGAACTCCAGCTTACATCCTATTGTTCCCCGTGGAGAGACCTGCAACTTCTGTGGATAGATCTTTGGCTTAAGGATTGGACTCTTAAGTCACCTTGAGACCTATCAATGAGTTGTGGTGATATCATCCTTGATTGCCACTGCTGCCACCAATGATTTAAAAAGAATGAATTAAACAACATGTCCTCCCCAGCTTTAAAATTAGTTTATGGTTTTGTATCTAAACTATATAAAGCAAAATGGATTTAATTTACTTTTCTTTCAGAATTTTATTTCAGTCAAACTTGATTCTAAAACCACAAAATACAAAGGATGTAAATTGATGTGACTCAAACTGAAGAACATGTTCTTACAAACTTCTATAGAGTATCTTGTAATTGCAATTCATAAAAGAAAAAAATTAAATACTGAAGAGAAGTATGTTGTTATTACAGACTGGGCCTGGTTTACAAAATAAATCTATTGGGATTATTTCAGGCTGAAAATGAATAAAGAATACTGATTTGTAGTAGAAATGCTGATTGTCTTTTCTTATGTCATAGGCTCCATTATCTAGTTAACAATAACACTGAAGCTAAGGTGGATTATATCCAAGAGCCTTTTGCAGAGGGGGGAAAAAAACAATAAAAAAGTCCAAAAAACAACCCAGCAATAGTGAAAACATCTGTCCCAGATTAAATTTTGGAACTAAAATTACAAACATGAATTACATTTTGAGTGGGCCTGAACATTACACTGCCCAAAAAAATTCAAGGAAGCAAACTAGGTTACAAATGCAATTCTAAAGTTCAGTTGTGCCTGGCAGCAGCAATCCTAAACTAAGTATGTGTGAAACTTTTCCGGTGTAGGAGAGAGGATCTTCTCAAGAAACAGATGATCCTTTTTGAAGTTCCCAGCTCCTCACATGGGTCTGTCTGTTGCTATACTCCTATAGTCTTGTATGTTCACAACATATATCTGTCTAGCTCTTTGCACAGAAAGGGGTTCAGGGACTTGTGAGACAGTGTTATGGAGACTTTAGTCACTGCTTACCTAGAAAATCATATTAGTGTTGCCCTGTGGGGTCAGGCCAATGTTTAGAATGTCAATATTGCAATGTTAGACAGGAGGGCATGGTGTACAATTGCACATGCACATACTCAAAAATCAGTTGGGTGCATACACACACTAGGTGCATGCACCCACACACTAGGCACACACACACCCACTACCAACTCAGGCACATACACACATCCAAAATTACCAGCGTAGGCACATACACATGTATTACCAGTTCAAGCTCATACACACTGAAAATTAGACAACAATCAGTTGTCAATACCCACACTCTCAGTATACATACACGGATCACTAATTCACATATCACATACATGATGACATATATTTACCAGTTCACAACATACCACCCACCTACACATACACACAGGTGAGTTCCTAACTTGGATGGTATGGTGTGTGTATGTGTGTGCTTGAGGTACTTGGGATACCTGGGGGGAAGGTTAAGGTGAGAGAGTTAAAGTGTAGGGACTGAAAGTTGTTGGGACTGGGATTAGAACTGGTAGACTAGAGAGAAGCTGGGCTGAGGAACTGAGGCTTGGGGTTGCTTAAGGTCAAGTGGCCCCACGGTTACTCTAGGTCACTGGTGCTGGGGTAGAAGCAAGGGAAACAGCCCAGTGGCAAGGAGGAGACAGCTAGGAAAGAGAGAGGCTGAAAGCTGGGAGATTAGGGGGCAGATAAGTGGTGGCAAGGAGGAAGCAGTCAGGAAACAGACAAAAAGCCAAAATGGGGTTTCAAAATAACAGGTTTATTAAACAGACAAGGCAGTACACAGCCCCATGAAGTTATTGGTTCCTATACACACACACACACACACACAAAAGCACTCACAATGGTAGCAGGCAAAAGAGACTCAGTGGAAGGGTTGGAGTCCAGGTAGGGAAGAGAAACGGAGTCCAAGTCCTTGGTTGAAGAGAGGGTGGGGGTGCCAGCTGCCTATCTAGGCTGGAAGGGGGTCCTCAATGGCCAGTCAGGGTCTTTGTCTAGTAGGTGTTGTCCAGAAAGGGTCTCTGGCTGGGCCTCTGGGTGGATAGGTGGTGTGGCATGGTGCTGGTCTAGATGGAGAGGGTGTCCCACTGGGTCTGTCTTCACTGCCCCCTTTTATAGTGGCAGACCTCCTATGACCCTAGTGGCAGGGTCATGCCTAGGCAAAAGGAAGCCCCTGGTGTGTTGAGCATGTGCACTCCTAGGTAAGGACATGCAGTTTCAGGTGTCAGTAATGGTGGGTTGACTGATTTCTGCAGCAGTCTTTGTCTTCCAAATCTTAAGCCAGGGAGGGTCAATGCAGGGTGATAGTTGGGTCATTGAGTTGATGGTTCGGTCATTCAGAGGGAGCTATTTTTAGACCTACTGCCATTGTCTCTCAAGCACCCTCATTCATCCCCATTCATTCAAGAAACCAGTTTACATAGGAAGAATAGGTATGAGTCATAGGTTACAACATACTTGCACAACAGGGCATGGGGACAAGATGGGAACAAGATGGGAACCTGACACCCAAAATGGATATTTGAAATCACTCATGCCAATCCACATTGCAGGCCTAAATCATACAATGTTAATGTGAAACAATAAAAATCAATGTATAAATGATAGGAATACAATATAATACAATATAAAACAATAAAAATCAATACAAACATAACAGAACACTATTTACAATATAAAAGGGGCTTATTACAATAATAGCATACAAGAATGTATCTTAGCTTACCTAGAATTACTTGTAATCACTTATAAAAGGTAGAGAGGGCAGAGAGAAAGTCAGAAATGATTAGGGGAAGGGGAGGGAATGTATTTTTAAATTTAAAAAAAAAGAAAAATGGGGAGTTTGCAACATTAGGAAAGCACATTATGGACTGATTTTTCTGTGGTTAAAATCCACTGAAGTATATGGAGTTATACCAGTAGATATTTGGCCCTGTATCTTTAGTATACTAATTACTATAGTTTTTTAAATAGTGACTGACGGTCTAGTTTTACCTCATTTGCCTTCATGTCTGTTCTGCTCCTCTCAGTTGAAAATAAAAAAAGACAATGACATCCAATTATCTCTTTGTGTCCTACAGTAAGGGCCTTGCAGAATAAAAGTTAATAGCCTACTACATGTTAAGTTCTCAAGCAGTGTATACTTACTGAACATCTTGTTAGGTGATTATATTCATGTGGCATATTAACCTCTTGAACACAGGGATAGAAAAAATGCAAAAGAGCAAGGAAACCTGCAGAGTAGAGACCAGAAAAACTAGATTCAGGACACCACAGATCCTTAACCAAACACGTTATCTCTTGCATTTTCCCCCAGTAATACTAACCTGGCTGATTAACATACCATACTCTCTCCACTACTCTCCATCATCTCCCCCAGTATGCTTTCACATACAATGTTACCTTTAGATTCAGTCAAGAGAACATTAATATAGAAACTGAACTAATTTGGGAACATGCCCCCAACCCCAGCACAAACACATCTTAAACACATCTGGTTACATTAAGTTGTACAGTGGAATATACATAGCTTTCTATAATATCAGTGTAACCTTTGCATTTCTGTATAGTGCAAGAGACATGGAGATCTATGTCTCCAAATATATGTGCCATAAGTTAAATAAGGATATATGTATAGTGGATAAAATAATGACCCTGTATATCATTGGTCCAGACTGTTGTCCAGACTAATTCTGAGAAATGCCAGACAAGTTTAGAAACAAGAGGTTTCATGGTAAGGACTCGGTTTGCTGCTTCAATAATTGTGCGAGTAAATACAAAAGTGCTTTCCATCTGCAAACACTCTTCCATCAATGTGACCCTCCCTACTCCTTGCAGATGAGAGGAAAAGGTTTGTATATGCCCAGCAGTGCCTGTCTGATCCTGTTTTTCTATTTTCCAAGAAGAGATCTACAGCCTGGTTGAAAATTCAATTTCAGGCAGTTAGTAGTGCTTTAATATTCATCACAGCTAACTCACTTTCAGCTGCAGACACTTTCTCCACCTTTCAGAAGAAAACAGAGCTCTGAGCATTTTCACAGTCTCCCTCATATTGCCTGCAAAAGGCCAAGTAGGCAGTGTGACAGAATCAAGTTTTTGCATAGATACTAGGACTGTGCAAAGCTTTGGTCCCTAATTTGATTCGGTGGAGTTTTGGCCCGATTCCGTGGCTGAATCTCTAGATCTGAATCTAATCAGTGGACCCTTTAATCTCTCCGAATCAAATCGGAACCCTCCAAATCGAGTTGGAGAGATTCAGAAAGATTCAGAGATTAGGATATAGAGACAGTTTTAAATGTTTTTTCTACGTACCTTTAGGTAGCAGGCAGCTCATGAATGCTGAGATGCTCAGGTGCATGGAGTCTCCCAAAGAAGCACAGGGGGCTCCCCAGTGCACTTGGCAGCAGACCCAGAAGTGGACCAGAAGCACTTCCAGTCCACTTCTGGGTCTGCTGGGGAGCACATGGGGGGGAGAGGCCCACACCCCCGAGCTTGCAACTGGTGCCTCCTGGGTCTGGGGGGGTCACCTGGGGTCCCCCTCTGGCCAATTGCCACGCTGCAGAGGCATGGTGGGGGGCCCAGTGTGCTCCCCAGCAGATCTGGAAGTGGACCAGAACACTTCCACTTCTGGGTTTGCTGCCAAGCACATGGAAGTTCCCCCCACACTCCTGTGGGATGCTCCATGTGCCCCAGCACCGCAGCGATCACGAGCCACCTCAAGCTAGATAGAAAAAACTTTTAAAGCTGTGTCTATGTCGAATCACTGATTCTCCAAATCAGTATTGAATCTTTGGACTCAGCCAAATTGAATCAGGGGCAGTGATCTGAATCAACTAATTAAAGCACTGTCCCTGATTTGGGCTAAATCCGAATCTGAATTGAATAGGACCTGCTTCGCACACCCCTAATAGACGTGCTACAACCCTGAAGAAGAACCCCTCTTCTGACTCCTTTCTGCTTCAAAACCATGGGTCCAGGCTACACTGCAGAGCTTCAAGCTCCTACATGCTCAAAATATCTGTTGAGCCAGGATATGCCCCATACCTCTGGACATTCCAGTCCCACACATTCTTTTCTCCCTTTATTCTTGCATATTCCAAAGAGTACTTGAAGTTTCACTGTAAAAGCCATTATTGTAACTCATACATTTCCAATCAATAATCCTCCAGGTGCAGAGCCATCATGCACAGAAGTGCTATAAATTGAAAAACACCCTCCTAGGGAAACACATCAGGTCTTGATATGTGCAAACATGGGAGCTTTTGAAGTTATTTTGCTCAGGCTTCTATCAGGTATTCATCCCACATATAATGCTGTATGAAGAAATGTCTTCGGCATTTTTTTATGATTGTTGTTCTTCAAAAAATCTATGTACCCATCAATCTACCCACAATATCTATTTAATCTGTGCCAAAGATCCAACATTTCTGGCTATATACTACATCTGAATATTACATTGTATTTTTCTCCCAGTGTCACCAAGCTGTGTTCATGGGAGAAGTTCCTAAATTAGGGACATATTATAGCTCTTCATGCACAGGTCTTCAGGGGTTGTGAGAGAGAAGGCTGAGGACTTTCTCATGAGGACTACCCTGCTTATGTTAGTAATATTGCATTTGCTTGTGTTTTTGAGCACAAGAGAGAAGTACCAGGTTGGCTGGCAGCAATGCAAAGCTTTTAGACAGGTCATTGGTGAAATGGATGAGAAGAGTAGTTAAGTCTCTTCCTCCTGAACACCAACTAATACAAGGAGGGAATAGCAAAAGGAGGTGAACATGTGAAGTGCCACTGTTAGGCAAATATAGCAGCTGCCATAGCTTCCTACCAGCTGTGCTGCTGCCACCACGTACTACAGCTGTGCACTAGCTATGCTACTGCTGCCATGGGTACAGACCTCTCCATTTATGCCTCTGCTGCAAGTCATGATATCCCCAGTCCTTCAGTAGGCATTATACTTTACTCAGTTCTTCAGTAGGCATGTATTCCTTTACTATCATTCAAGCACTCTGGTTGATGCTAACCCACACACACACACTTCAAAACTACAGCATCTTTTACCACAGATCACCTTCCTGTCCCCTCTCTCAAATCCCTTCTTGTCCATTAATGTTTGATGGACAAGAAGGGATCTGAGAGAAATGATGTAGTGGTTTTAATCTGATTCCTAGAGTCCTTGGACATCTACACTATACAACCAGCTCCATAGCTGGCAGTTGCTGATACCCCTTTTTTCAGACTCAGAAACATCAAGGACTAAATAAACAAAAATCAATTTCCCCATCATAGGGAGGTCCATACATCTAAGCCTGCATTGAGCCATATTGGAATGGGAAAGTTTGAGTATGCTTGTATTTTCATTGCTTTTGCTGGCCTATGTGTTCCAAGGACTGCCAGTTCAGTGTTTTTTACTTAAACAAGACTTAAAAAAAAATAAAAAGTAATGCAAGGACAGCATTGAAATCATAAGATACATGGAAAATAAAGGCATTGCTAAAAGAACAAATCTAAGGAACTGCTGTAAATTCATGAAATCTAAAAAAAAGTACTCGAATATTGGTTTTTTTTTTCATTTCTTGTTACAGTGTTTCTCAAAACAGAGTGAAACAATATAGATTACTGAAATTATCACTCTTGACTAAGCTGGAAGTTTCATTAATAGAAGGTGTATAGTTTAGTGAGCATTCATCCCAAGCATAAATCATCCTTATTATTTGTAGCTGCTTGATATGCAGCAAGTAAAAATTCCATGAAGGCTGGGTATTTATTTATTCATTTGTTTATCTATTTATTTATTATTTTAAATTTATTTTACATGTTTGCTCTAAAAAATCAGCCAATAAGTCCCAAATTGCTGTCTGACAATCTGCAAATGTAATTGAAGTACTGCAGAGAATGTTGTGTGCTTGTATATATTTGTATATAATTAAAAAAACAAAAAAGCCTCATTCAAATATTGCTACACTACAAAAGCAAGGAACTTAAGAAGTAACACTGGAATTTGATGTAGATTTGAAGTCAGATCTTTGATACCTGGTGTTTGGCCCCTGATACAATTCAGGAGAAAAGCATGAACATAGTGCTAGATCACCTACAGACCACTTTCAGTTTGTAGGCTGTTGGGCATTGGGCTGTTCCAATATGCAACGTAGAAAGCCTCTCCAGGGGCCATGACAGTAGCTGGAGTCAACTGGGCATACTGTCTCCATAAAAGGAGGAGATAAGAACGGAACTCAGCAGTGTTGTGAATTTCCATGCTTCTGCATTATAGCCAGAAGCCAACCTGTTCATTTATATGATTCTATTATTTTGTGATTTAAGTAAAAAATACTATTTAACAAATGAAATATACAGTGGCATGGATATGTACAAGAGTTGAAACAAGATATGAAACTCGTAGTTCAGTTCTGGATAACTCATATTTAGCTTGTACAGTAGTTTATATACAATGGATATACAGTGGATAAAATCACTGTAGATTTGAAAGCTTGGTTTGAACTCTTTCAATTTGCATTATGTTACAAATGTAAGAAAAGTAGTAGTGAGGGAAGAGGGAAAAAAAAGGAAAAATAGGATCTATGGCAGGCTTCATTAGTAGTTACTGTAGTTTCCCAGTCAAGGTTTTCTCTGATATTTCTTTCAACATGGAACTTGCCCTGGCTCTGTTCCTGAATTTGTTTTATAGCACCCTTTTTCTATGCAAATTTCCTCCTTCTGACATTACTGCTTGTTTTTCTACTCTGAATTTCCTCTGAGTCTGAGCTTTCCCAATCAAAGCCTCATAATTCATTTTTATAATTCTATCCCTATCAAATACACAACCCATAAAAGAGGCAGCAAGCAGCCTCCGTTGGTTCTAGGGAATCAATTCCAGTCATATGAGTCAAACTTTCCTTCAAGCAAAAACCACCCTAAGGTAAATTTCATGGAAAAACCACTAGCTCTGTTCTCAGACACTAAAACAAAGTGACTAACAGGCTTAGAATCAGAGTAGAAAGCAAGCAGAAATTGATGGGTGTGAAAGTTAAAATAGCCAATGAAAAAGTAATCCAAACATTATATATACTGCTTTGTGTCCCCAGTCGAGACAGCTTGGCACTGGAAGCAATGAGGGTGAGGGTTGCTGTATTTGTAATTTATAGTAAAATTAATTCTGGCTAAACAAATGTTGCTTCCCCCCCCCCCCCCCCCCCCCGGTTGACTCATCCTAGAGAAAAAATAGTTTTAAGTTACAGGAACAAATAATACCAGTCAATGTAAAATGGTTTTACAGATGCAAAAATAATATGAGATGTTTGCAAGAGGGGTTTTTTTTTCAATCTCTTGAACATTGTCTGGTGTAATGATTACAACTTTTATGTGATTAAGTATAGAAATGTTTGGGTTTTTTTGATGCTATATATATGCATATATATATATTACTACAGTGGTGGTAGTGTTCCTGCTGTCGCCCTGCTGTGAGCCTTGGGGCTCGCAGTGGGGAGAATGCTGCCCTCCCACCTGTGTGCAGGGCTCACAATGGGGGCAGCACCAGGAATGCTGCCACTGCTCTGAGCCTCATCAGCTGCGAGGCTCACAGCGGGGGCAGTGTGGGCTATGGGGCCTGCAGTGAGATCATGCTGCCACTTTTGTTTCTGCTGCCCCAACTGTGAGCCCTACAGCTGACATTGGCTCTGAGGCTCACACTGGGAACATTGCCACTGCTGCAAGCTCCATCAGCTGTGGGGGTCTCTGCAGGAAGCAGTGCAGGGGGATCATGATCCTGGGCTCCCCCTGAGCCCACAGTAAGGCACGAAGGGATCTAATGTGTGGTCCTACAATCACACATCCTGCTATGCATTGTGCCTTTACCTGTACATATGAAGGGGCCCAAGAAGCCTAGATCTCACTGAGAAATAGGTTTCTATGTTCTAGACTAGTGGTACTCAAAGTTTGGGCCCCACAATTCAGATGAATGGCATGGGGCCAGTCCACAGGCCAGATCTGGCCACATATCACCCTTCCTTGTGTTCTGGTCCTACACATCAGGATTGGACCCCGGGGCCCTGCACTACCCCCACACACCAGAATTGGCTGTCAGGGCCATGTGCTGCCCCCTCCTGGCCCCATGCATTGGGATCAGGCCCCACATTGCCCTGTGCACCTAATTTTGTGTGTAGGGCCACAACCCACAGTTTGAATGATATGGGCCAGATATGGCCCATGGATTGAGCATCTCTCTTCTGGACCAGAGACGTAGGTTTCTGAATACTTTCCTAATCATTCAAGAACTTACAAAATAATTTGCTTTCTCTCACACTTACAATTCTGCCTGATGCTGGAACTTGCCAGATTCCTGTAAGCTCTATATCAGTCTTCAATCACTTAAAATAGATTTGTAAGTTGACTGCCCATTTCTTCTATTTGAGATCTGAAGTCATTAGGTGTTATACCACTGACTCCAGTAGAACTTGCATGGGACTGTTGTATTATAAGAGATTACAGTTCCAAAAACAATCAAGAGAAAACACGTCAAGCACAGACTGAAAGAATTTTAGTAGTAATGTCAATGGAATGCAATAGCTCTGGTAGTACAACAGAGTGGTCTTAAGCAAGAAAGACTGATGAGGTCATATTACACCAGTGTAATGTGAACTTTATTGTTTCCCATTCATTTTTTATCCAAATTCAAACCTATTTTGCCCTTAATTCATTGGGATCTGGTTACCTTAGATGTCATTTAATCATTTTGTGACCCATCAAGCTGGCTATGTACAGTAGCATTAGAGCAGGCTAATGAGAGTGACTGTAGAGAAAAAAGAAATAGGGGGTTTAGTGTTTTTGATGGTAGAAACTCAGTTTTGATAATCCTTGCCAGAAAAGATTCAAATGAATTGAAGACTTACTGTGCTCTAATCAGACATAGGGTTCACTTTTAAATAAAACTTTTATTTAGTAACAGCATTCTCTGTTCCTTCTTTCTCCCTTGCCAATAAAAACATGAAAATAGAGTAGAGAATAACATCTTCTCTAGTTTTACACAACCTTATTCAGCATGTATATGTGAAAGCAGTAGGTCATATACTTGCATTTAGGGAGGTGGTTAGCTGTTTAAGTCAACAGTTATGCAGAAGGCTGGGCAAGGTGGTACCTTAGAGACTAACTTGTTCAGAGGAGCACAAGCTTTCATAGGCAACAAGTTACTTCATCAGATGAAATAGCATATCATGACAGCTGTATACCATAGCATCTAATGAAGCAGATTGTTCCCTATGAAAGTTCATTCAACTCTGAACTAGTTAGTCTCTAGGGTGCTTCCCTGCTCTACCTACCTGTTTTTAGTGTTGTGACATATGTAATATTTTCTTACATACAACACACCATAAAATATATACATCTTGTTTTTGAGAAGCAGAATGAAAAATAAAGATTTTTCCAGAGTTATAGCTGCATAGCGCAGGAACAGGGCCTAATCTTCTGACTCACCCTACCTTTCTTACTTAAGTAAATCTGGGACCCTGGCTGCTACTGAAGACAGGTCTCCATGGGTGGATCTATGATTTTAAAAAGAGCTACAGTCTCCAAGTCTGTGAAATATGGGGATAGAGACCAGGATCAGCTAGAGACAGCAAAATTGCCTTAGGAAAGGTTAACTTGATTAGTGGAACATCAAGATTATTAAAAAGGAGAGATGATTGTTAACATCTCTGGAGTGAAGAACAATGAGATATTAAGTCAATTGACTCCCTCAGCTGCCTGAATAGTAATGCGATTTAATGTATGTATCCCAATTTGGGGGTCTTGTTTTTACGAAAAAGGTATGTGTTATAAATGAAAAAATATAGCATGTTGTGAAAAATGCCAGGATGTTTCTTGAAAGGAAACAACACTGCCTTGGTAGCATTTTGATATATAGGGTCTGTAAAACCTTGTTCTCTCTTTTATATACCTAATTATTGGGATAACTACTGATTTCAAAACTGTTTCTGATACATGCTGATAGAAGCTATAGGTGAATCAAAGCCTCTGAGTTATTTTTTGTCTAAGACATAGTAGAGTGGCAGTTGCTTATTATGACTCATCATTGGCGATGCGTAGGAGGTGCACGCGGGTGCATATACACCCCCACCTCCTCGATTCGCGGTGCACCGCCTGGAAGTGCCAGCCATGAAACCGGAAGTGTCTGTGGAAGTGCACTTCCAGTTTCACTGTTTTTGCTGCTGGTGGTTCCAGGCTCAACTACTGATCACTGGGAGACCCCCCGTCTCCAGTCAGTGATCAGTCACTGGGGGATCCCTCCCACCATCGGCGATCCGGTTCCCCCCCACCCCCCGCCAGACTCAAGAGGCACCAGTCACCCATGACTCAGATCCTCCAAAATCTTCTCTGACTGCATGGATGCATGGAATGATTAAAGTCTATAAAACGTCATTTGCAGTCTCCTAGCATGAAGTAAAAAATTGCCATATTAAGTTGCTTTATCATGGACATCTTACAGATATAGATCTATTTTAGAATTGGTAGGGTTGCTTGAAAATAATATTGAGACAATATATTTTTTTAATATATCTTTTTTCATTGGAAGGTGAAGGGGTTGAGTGGAAATTTTTGTTTGTTGGCTTTTTTGGTTTCTTTAATCAAAAAACAATTTTTTTTCAGAAACTTTTTTCAATTTTTGGCACTATCAATATATTTCAGTCCACATGCAATACTACACAGATGCATAGGAATATTGATACTTCATCTCCTTACTTTAAATGATAAGTTCTCAGCTGGACTCCATTTCCTGTGGCACACTGGATCGTAGTACTCTTATGATCCACCACCTCTTCTCCCAAGGATGATAATGTTGTCCAAACAGGGAGCATGAAAGACTCAAACTATAATTCTTGTGAGTCACCAATGGCATTCAGAATCAAAATATTTTATTTCTTAATTTTTACTCAGAATTCAATTTTTTTCCACCAGGGGGAAATACATTATGACTAGCTCCAAAAACAGCTTATAGCTGAGGCTAGGAGTCAGCAACATTTTGCTGCTATGGGCCATTGCTTCCAACCCAGACTGTGCCATAAGCCAGCCACAAATCTTTATCCTAAGAGCATCCAACCCTCCTGTGGTTACCCTCACTCTCAAGCCCCATCCCCAGAAGCAAAGGAGGGGGCAAATTCTGCAAGGAGGGTGAAAGCAAGAGCCAGAGAGCAGCTGGGATGGCTATGGAAGGGAACGTGTCACAGTGCAGCTGTGACCTCCAGATCATCCCAGACCAAACTGGGCTTTCATGGGCCAGATCCAACTTCTTTGTGAACTGCATCTGGATCACAGGCCATAGGTTGCTGACCCTTGGTTTAGACATATTACAGCTATTTCTGTCATCATGGTAGTTATATCCATGCATCTCCCATAGTGTAAACACCATTGTGATACTACCATTCCTGAAAATAAAAATTAGTAACCACAATGGTGACAGATCATTCTACCCTACAGTCTACCCCTGTACCAAGGAGGGAAAAAGTATGTTTCTCTCTCATTCACATACAGGTAGGATCACCAAAAGATCAAGAATCACAAAGTATGAGTAGTTTGTTAAACAGGTTCCAGGTTTTTTAAATCCCAATACCAGTGTTCCTGGATAGTTCGAACATGACCTTGAATAATTCATTTCTGAGCCTTTGTTGTTTCATCAGATAATAGATTTTCCAAAGAAGCCTGTCTCTGTTTCTCAGCTGGCTAACATTACATCTAGTACCTTCCTACTCCAGAAGTATGTTTCTAATTAAGACTCATAATAACAGTTTCCTGTGCAGAGGAAGAAATGGAGAGAACAAATATTTTTAGAATTGAAGTTTTATTCCATTTAGGCCTATTAGATTCAAGCCCCATTCCATTTAAAATAATTAATACAGTACAAAGCTTTGAGAAAAATGTAAAGTACACATTTGTTGTAAAACATGTATTGAAGATTTATTTGTGGCAAGGGATAGGGGCCTACATCCTGAAATAAAGTAGGAGACTTTTTTACTAGTGCCGTTTATTTTCTCCTGGTGGTGTATAGGGAAAAGACAAGAAATGTGTTTGTAAAAGGAATGCTTTTTAGCACTGCTAGTAATAAAACCATATACTTGTGTTTTAAGTTAAAAAATAGGATGACTTGTTTCGTTTTCCCTTGCTTACAGCATTCCTTAAGGGTGAGGATGAAAGGAATCTGTCTATCCTCAGTCTTCAGCTCCTGGGAACTATTCAAGAGAGATTCCTCTAAATACATTTATACTAACTTCCTTGTTGTCACCACTGTCTCTTACTAACTGCTAGTGTTTTTCTCTTTCCTAGTCATTTGGGAATAAACATTTACATTCCTAATCATGTTGCCTTGTCAGGCAAACCATGTATCCCATTTTTACAAGGGCAATTTTGTTTTTGTTATTCACTGTCTTTCTCCTTTTGGAAAGTTTTATTTTCTTTGGGTTTTATATCTTCAATCATAATATTTGTTTGTTAACAGAATGTTCATGGCAGGGCAAGACCTTTACTAGAATGTGTGTTCAGTGCAATAATCAGTTTCAGGAGAAAAAATGAGTGTAGAAACTGTAAAAGCTGAAGTTTTTTGGTCAAAGTGAAGGCTAAGGAAACTTGCTTTGTGTTTCATGACAAACTCATTTTGTTGTTGGAAAAAATCCTCTGGGCTGAAAAAATGAACTCGTGTTGCTTGAGAGCCAAAAGATGAAAATAGCAACACTAACACAGTTTTTTAAGGAAATGTTTTTGGGTTATTGAGTATTTTATCAACCTAAAAAAAATGACAAAAAGAGCATGCCAGTTTTCATTTAAAAAATGTAATCACCTTCTGCCTGTGTCTCAAATCAAGTAAAGAATTTTTGTTTTGAAAACCAGAACATTCATACTTTTTGGTTACTTTTGTATTCAGCTTTACAATCTAAATTCAAAGTATTTGCACAGAATGGGTGTGGGCAGTGCAAAATTCAGGTTACATACGTTTTAATATCCCAAGTTAGTATGAACTGTTTCCTATGAGCCAGCTACTATATCATTTTCTGTCAGAACAGAATGCTTGCCAGTGAACTCTATGCCTTGCATTCACCAATTTCACTATTTTATGGAGAATACAGTAACTGTCACTAGATATAGCCAAGTAGGCGGCATTTGGTGTCAGAGCTGAAATCCTTGGATGAAACTTGCTCTATAATGTAGTCATTTGTTATTATTATGACTGGCTGAAAGGACTTCTTGAAAAAGTTGTGAGTTTTGTACTCACCAGACATTTTACTTAAAATTGCCTGTTTCTTTATAGCTTAAAATAATAAATTGACCAACCTATAAACAGGAGGAAGTATTTTAACAACTGAGAATGAGTACTGTTATAGATCTTTTAAAAAGCTTTTTGGGCTTGATTATCTGCAGTGAAATTTCATGTCCAAACAGTATGGTTGTGCATGACAACGAGATATAGAACTGGACATGCACAAATGAAAGTATCTGAGGTATGTTTCTGTTGTGTTATGTACGTGTAATTGTGAGTACATATTATTGAGACATGAATTTTTTGTAGAAACCAAGTTGCCATTTGAAAATTATAGGAATTCTTAATAATTCCAATTCCAGTTAAACAGACAGGGCCCTCATTCAGTGAGATCAATGTGGGACTTTCAACATAACCAATACCTTTGTGGTTGAGTAAGGAGAACTTTTATTTGCTCTGACTTGAGCATAACTTTGGATCAATACCGAGAAATTAATAATGATGAAGTCTCTGTCATCATTGTCCTTTCTGTATTGGTCAAAAGGTGCTTGAGGAGTGGATCAAAATGGAAATTCTTACATCCTTGCCAAATTCCACGTGAAAATGTCAGTAGCATCAGTAGCATTCATAATCCCATACTGCAGATTTTTGCTATTCATTGGGCACATCTACCCATGCACTAGCCTATTTTAATGCTCATTAAAGTGTCACAAAACCAATGCTGTTCAGTTAATGTGCATTAATGCACATTTTTCTAGTACCTCACAATGGAAGCCACTTTTACATATGCTCTGGGTGCGGGGGAGGGGTGCGTGCTTTAATTAGAGCAGCTCTGAGAACCACTCTACTTAAAGCATGGCTGTGTCTCTTGTATCAGCATCCCTGAACTTAAAAATAGCGGCAGGCTCACTTTAACTAAAGCTCATTCATCAAGATTTAGTTCAAGCACCCCCACCATCATTTTAAAGCAGGAGGATGCTGATACATGAGACACAGGAGGCTGCTGGAGCACTGTAATTACAGTGCATCAGAGCAGCCACTGTACTCATATACAGGCACCTTGTGGTACTAGATTTAATGCGTATTACCTAAAGTGCATTAGTGAACATATAGAAGCACCGATTGCCCACTACACGGTATGTTTTGCTACTTGTGTAGCCTTTCACTACATGAGATGTTTACTACAGAGTTGACTAATTAGCTCCACATTAAAACATTACCATTTACATATGTGGGGCTAGTAGGACAGAGTAAACTATGTAACTCCACCATAGATTAGTACTGCCAGACACAAATACTATCCTATGGCAGAGTTATTTACTTCATCACTGTACACATGAAGACAGTGACAGGGCTGGCTCAGGCATGAGGTTTCTTCAGTGCAGGGTTTGCCTACTGGCTAGCCCTAGCCAGCCCCTACGCAACACATTGAATTGGCTCAGCACAACCCTGGGCTGGCAGGCTGACCCTTGGGGCCCCCTACCCCAACTCAAAGTGCTAGCCATGCAAACATGGTGCCCAGGAGCAATGAACTGTGCCATAGTTTATTCAGCCATATTTATTGCATGTGCACTCATTGGGTCCATCTATACATGCACTTTACAGCCAAGTTGACTAATTAGTTCCACAGTAAATTATCACAGTCTACACATGTACCAGCATATGGATGTAGTAAATTAATAAACTCAGCCATTGGATTGTATTGTCAGACACAGTAATATCCTATGGCAGAGCAATTTACTCTGCCAAAATGCACGTGTAGATGATGATGGGGACCGGCTGAGGCACAAGGGTGCTAAAGTGTGGGGGTGCTACTTGTCACCTAGCCCTGCACTTTAGCACCCTCAGGTCTCAGCCAGCCTCTCTGCTGCCCAACGCTGCCACCAAGAGCCTGGGGCTGATCCCTGGGGCCTCTGCCAGCCTGGGGCTGCTCCACCCCAGCTCAAACTGCTGCAGTCCTGGGTGCATGTAGTCACACTGTGCCGAAGAGTAGTTTTCCCTGGCACAAGCTTCACCAGAATTTATCATGTTGCCTATGACACGTGTAGATGCACCCATTAAGTGTCAATAAAACATAGATATTTATTATTAGTTCAGCCTGCACCCACATAAGATTTATATTTTTAAAAATATTCCAACATAATTCAGTGAATTACTTAATAATCAAATGCTAGGGTTTTGTTTTGTTTTAATTCAAAAGCCCCCCCCCCGCTTTTCAAACACCTACAAAGGTGCTGACAATTATGATTTGGCTTGTTAGATTTTTCATGGACAGAAAGTCAAAATGATATGCTTTTCCACTAAATAATCAGGGGGTGGCAAGCACAGCTATGCAAGGCCTTAAATGCCTATATACCAATGCTCAGAGTATGGGGAACAAACAGGAGGAACTCACCCTCAAAATAGCCAGTTCAAACCCAGACATAGTAGGGCTTACAGAAAAGTGGTGGGATTCATCCCATGACTGGGCAGTTAGCATTAGGGGCTATAGGCTCTACAGGTGGGATAGAAAAGGAAGGAAGGGAGGGGGTGTGGTGCTCTATGTCAAAGAACAATACACATCTTCTGCTAGCAAAATGAGGTCAGAGAAGGGGCAAGCTGAAGTGCTCTGGGTCAAGATACAAGGGGGGTGTGGGGAGAGGGATTTAACGGTGGGGGTCTACTACAGACCCCCCAACCAAGGGGAGGAGCTGGACCGGGAATTTTCGGGCCAGCTTGCAGAGGTACTTAAGGCAAGGGATGCAGTTGTCATGGGTGATCTAAATTACCCGGACATCTGCTGGGAGGAGCAGTCAGCCAGGTCGGACCATTCCAGGAGGTTCCTGGCCAAGATACAGGACCTCCACTTAACCCAGGAGGTGCACAGTCCCACCAGCAGAAATGCCCTGTTGGACCTGGTCCTGGCCACAGGCAATGATCTGGTAAAGGGGCTCCAGGTCCTTGACCACCTTGGTGACAGCGATCATCGCTTGCTGGAATTCATCATCCAGCGCAGGGTGTCAAGGGCCTGCAGCAAGGCAGTAGCCCTAGACTTCAAGAGGGCCAACTTCAATGAGTTGAGGAGATTGGTGGGAGAGGTGCTGGGGTTCTCAAGGGCAGGGGAACTCAGTGCCCAAGATGATTGGTTGTTCCTTAAGGAGATGATACTCAGGGCCCAAGGGGTAAGAATCCCAACAAGAAGCAAGGAGGGCAAGAGTGCCCAAAAGCCTCCCTGGCTCACCGAGGATGTCCAGGAATGCCTGGTTGCCAAAAAGGTGGCGTACACCCGTTGGAGGGGGGGCGGCTATCTCCAAAGAAGAGTATACCTCCAATGCTCGGGCCTGTAGCGGGGCTGTTAGGAAAACTAAGGCGGACATAGAGCTAGGACTAGCTTCCAAGATCAAAGATAATAAAAAGTCCTTTTTCAAATATATAGGGAGGATGAAGAAGGCACCGGGAAATGTGGGTCCCCTGCAAGATGCGCTGGGCAATCTGGTGGTTGCTCCAGGGGAGAAGGCAGACCTCTTTAACAAATTCTTCACTTCCGTTTTCTTGTGCAGGGAATGGGATTCCCCCACTGTGTTTCAAGATGGACTTGAGGGGAACGCCTCAAGACCTAAGTTTGAGAAGGACCAGGTTAGAGTGCTTCTGGAGGGGCTGGATTTGATCAAGCCAGCAGATTCAGATGGTCTTCACCCCAGGGTGTTGAGGGAGCTAGCAGGGGTTATTGCTGGGCCCTTGGCATGGATTTATGAGCACTCGTGGTGCTCAGGCCAGGTGCCAGATGATTGGAAGATAGCCAGTGTGGTGCCCATCTTTAAGAAAGGGAGGAGGGAGGACCCGGGCAACTATAGGCCCGTCAGTCTTACCTCAATCCTGGGGAAACTCTTTGAGAAGATCATCAAGGAGCACATCTGTGACGAGCTGGCATCGGGGTTGATGCTCAAGGACACCCAGCTCGGTTTCATTAGGGACAGGTCATGTCAGACCAACCTGATTGCCTTTTACGATCAGGTCACAAAAGCATTGGATGCAGGTGTCACCGTGGATGTAGTCTTTCTGGACTTCAGCAAGGCCTTTGACATTGTCGACCACCCCATCCTCATTAAAAAACTAAGGAACTGTGGCATCGATGCCTACACAGTCAGATGGATTGCTAATTGGCTGAAGGGTCGTACTCAGCTAGTATATTGCTAGTCTCTTTTTTATGACCAGGTTATGAAATGCCTGGACACAGGAGTAGGTGTGGATGTCATATACTTAGACTTCAGGAAGGCCTTCAATATGGTATCCCACCCCATACTGGTGAACAAGTTAAGAGGCTGCGACTTGGATGACTACACAGTCTGGTGGGTGGTGATTTGTCTAGAGGGTCGCACCCAAAGAGTCGTGGTGGATGGGTCAGTTTCAACCTGGAAGAGTGTGGGCAGTGGGGTCCCGCAGGGCTCGGTCCTTGGACTGATACTCTTCAATGTCTTCATCAGCGACTTGGACGAGGGAGTGAAGTGTACTCTGTCCAAGTTTGCGGATGACACAAAACTGTGGGGAGAAGTGGACAAGCTGGAGGGCAGGGAACATCTGCAAGCAGACCTGGATAGGTTGGATAAGTGGGCAGAAAACAACAGAATACAATTCAACAAGGAGAAATGCAAAGTGCTGCACCTAGGGAGGAAAAATGTCCAGCATACCTACTGCCTAGGGAATGACCTGCTGGGTGGCAGGGAAGTGGAAAGGGATCTTGGAGTCCTAGACTCCAAGATAAACATAAGTCGACAGTGTGACGAAGCCATCAGAAAAGCTAATGGCACTTTATCATGCATCAGCAGATGCATGACGAATAGATCCAAAAAGGTGATGCTTCCCCTCTATCGGGCGGTGGTCAGACCGCAGTTGGAGTACTGCGTGCAATTCTGGGCGCCGCACTTCAAGAGGGATGCGGATAACCTGGAGAGAAGGGCCACTCGTATGGTTAAGGGCCTGCAGACCAAGCCCTAGGAGGAGAGACTGGGGCACCTGGACCTCTTCAGCCTCTGCAAGAGAATGTTGAGAGGCGACCTTGTGGCTGCCTATAAGTTCATCACGGGGGCACAGAAGGGAATTGGTGAGTTTTTATTCACCAAGGCACCCCCTGGGGTTACAAGAAATAATGGCCACAAGCTAGCAGAGACCAGATTTAGACTGGACATTAGGAAGAAGTTCTTCACAGTTAGAGTGGCCAAGGTCTGGAATGGGCTCCCAAGGGAGGTGGTGCTCTCCCCTACCCTGGGGGTCTTCAAGAGGAGGTTGGATATGCATCTAGCTGGGGTCATCTAGACCCAGCACTCTTTCCTGCCTATGCAGGGGGTCAGACTCGATGATCTATTGAGGTCCCTTCCGACCCTAACATCTATGAATCTATGAATCTATGAATCAGAGGGTGGTGGTGGATGGGTCATATTCAACCTGGGGGGAAGTGGGCAGCAGAGTCCCCCAGGGCTCAGTCCTTGGGCCCGCGCTGTTCAATTTCTTTATCAGCAATTTGGACGATGGGGTGAAAAGCAACCTTTTAAAATTTGCTGATGATATCAAAATTTGGGTTGAAGTGGGCATGCTGGTAGGGAGGGAAAGACTGCAGAAAAACCTGGATAGGTTGCAGGGGTGGGCTAACAAAAACAGGATGTGTTTCAATACGGAAAAGTGCAGGGTGCTGCACTTGGGCAGCAGTAACTAGCAGCACACTTATAAGATGGGAAACTTCCTTCTTGAGAGCACGGAGACAGAAAGGGAACTTGGAGTCATCACTGACTCCAAGATGAACATGGGCCAACAATGCGAGGTCATGGTCAGGAGGGCTAACCGGACCTTATCGTGCATCCACAGGTGTATCTCAAGTAGGGCCAAGGAGGTGATCCTCCCCCTCTATGTGACACTAGTCAGGCCACAGCTGGAGTACTGTGTCCAGTTCTGAGCATCCCACTTCAAGAGGGATGTGGACAACATTGAGAGGGTCCAGAGGAGGGCCACCCGCATGATCCGAAGACAGCAGGGCAGACCCTACAATGAGAGACTATGGGACCTGAACCTGTTCAGCCTTCACAAGAGAAGGCTGAGGGGGGAACTTGTGACCATCTATAAACTCACTAGGGGGGACCAGAAGGTTTTGGGGGAGACCTTGTTTCCCCTAGCGCCCCCAGGATAACAAGGAATAATGGCCACAAGTTGTTGGAGAGTAGGTTTAGATTAGACATGTGTAGGAACTACTTCACAGTTAGGGCAGCTAGGATCTGGAACCAACTTCCAAGGGAAGTGGTGCTGGCTCCTACCCTCAGGGTCTTTAAGAAGCGGCTCAATGCCTACCTGGCTGGGGTCACTTGAGCCCAGTTTTCCTCCTGCCCAGGCAGGGGGTCAGACTTGAAGATCTACAAGGTCCCTTCCGACCCTACTTCTATGATTCCATGAATTCTCCTTGAATCTTTAGCAGCACCAGATATTCTCTCCAATATCCTGAATGTTTAAGGACATAGGAGAAATATATGATGTTGACCCACTACCCTTCACAATCTTGAAATCTACTATTCTCGCCCTTTATGAAGAAGGTGAAACCTTTAATCTTGACCCCAATCTTTTCCTCAGGGAATGTGTGCCCCAACTTCTATTATTAGGTAGCTAGAAAAATCCTAGGGATTTTTCCCTAGGGAAAGCTAGGGAGTTCCTAGCTATACACCAGAGAATTCATCAAATTTCAGATTCAACAGAATGCAAATATGTACCCTGTATGTTGACACCACCAACCTCAATTCTCTCAACTCCTGGTTGGAGGTGTTTGGCACTACTGCTTTTAATGCTGGGAAAGTATGTAGCAGCAAGGCATTTTTTAATGTTAGTGGAGCTGGATTTTCACCTCTTCTCCTTAGAATTAAGGAACTCTTCCAGGAATTATGAGCATCTCAGAGTCTAGAAATGAATCCAAGCCACTCATGGAAGCATAGGCACTGACTTTTATTTTTTCCAAGGAAGGGAGGGGTTCTAAGATGACAGATATGTGGAAAGTTTTATGCATTTCAGTTGATGGCCCTCTTCCCAAGGGGAGCCCAAGGCCCTCAGGACCCACATATTTGGCACCTCTGCAAGAAAGAGCACTATTTGCAGCTCAGTTATCTTTGCCCTTACATGAGACAGTAGCCCTTTCTAGACCATCTTTATTTCCAAACTGTGGTCTGATGTATCAACTGATTTCTTTGAAATAGTAGTAGTAGAAGCACAAGACTCCACACTCATTTTTAGATAGATCTCTATGTCTGTATGTCGGACTATTTGGCGTTTCACATCAGTAGACTTCACCTCACAGAAAGCTCTTCAGAAGTACCAAGTGCCAACAACAAGGATGGAGTGTATATAAATATCCCTGCTGTGACTGGCTCACTGGTGGTTACATAGATAAGTACAGTCCCAAAGGGAAAACATCATGGCCATCAATGAAATAATGTATTGTATTTTATTTATAAACCTCTTAATTATGGGGGCCCGACATTTTGAGCATGAAACAAATGAAACCCTTTATTTTTGGAGGATTTCCTGGACACCTATTATTCTCCTGAGATTTATACAATTTTGTTCTAAGGGGATAAAAAAGAAAAAGCAAGAAACAAACCAAAAAAATGGAGGGGGGGGGGCATTGCTTGATACTTACTGGGCATGTCTACACATGCCCCTAAGGCACCATTGGAAGTAATAATGATGGCACAGTAACAGCTGTTATTGTGCCATGCCAGTGGTGCGCAGTTATTTTTAGCCACTACGTCACCATAGCAACGCACTATAGTGAAGAAGTGCATTGTTATGGCCACTGTAAAGCGTTGCTATGGCTATGGTAACATCACATGTACACATGCCCACTTTCAGTGCAGTTACTCAGAGCTCAAGCTGGTTAGGAACTTTGTGGCAAACTAACTGTTTCCATGTCCAAAAACATCAATTTGTCAGATATGAAATCTGTTATAGTAAATGATTGTTTTTGAGGAAATTGTGAAAAACATTTTGAAATGACCACTCTTATGAATCAGTATTATGTACCTAGAGATGCCATTCTCTCTTGTTCTGATCTTACAAGCCTCAAAGGTATATAACCTCTTTAAGTCCAGCCTTCCATTTCTTCCTATCTTTCACAATCTCTTTCCATCTTGCTGCATTTTTGCTATCCCTTCCATATCAGTTTTTATGTTATCTTCCCATTATTGTCATGGTCTGCCTTGAGGTCTAATACCCTCCACCTCCGCTTCCAAAATCTTCCTCATGTATCTTCACTCATCAGTTCTGGAGATATGCCCTGCACATTTCATTCACTGACCTCTTATTTTGCACAAGACATCAGGTCTTTTGTAAAGGTCCACGTGTTCTTGCTGATGTCTTCTCCTCCATACTCCATTTTCTTGTATTGCACCAAACACTTTCTTTAGCGCTCTGTTTTCAAACACCTGCAGCCTTTTTCTATTTGACTTCGTCAGTGTCCAGGATTCATATTCATCTAAAAGGACAGGTTGAACAATGGTACTATAAAGCCATTTTTAGTCATGCTATTAAAGAGACTTATTTAGTATTCTGAATTTGAAACAGCAGATGAAGGCTTCGAACCCAAAACTGGATGTCAAGTCTCCTTTTTTCAGTATCAGTATTCTATTGCCCCAAGAAACAGAGCTCTCTTCACATTTCAATGTAACGATTTCATGCATCTGCAGGGAAGTTACTTGGGACCCTATGATTATTGTTACTAAATATCATTCCTTGAAGAATGCACTAAGCCTCATGTTTCCCTGGGCAGGATGGTACTGCAGTATTTTCTTATGTAGAACCTTAGTGCCAAACTCTTTCCATTACATAATTGTTTGAGTCAAATATATATATTGAGGACTACTTGAATAATGAAGAAAATTATTTGGCTTTAAAATAATTGTGCTTCTATTACAAAGTCCTATAATAACTGGATTCATTTCTGGCAATAATAATTGAAGTGTGGTTAGGCCCCATCCAGACTTTCTATTCTTAGGATACATGAGGACACTCTACATATATATATATATGGAGTCCCGGCAAACACTACTCACAAAATATGAATATATCTTGAGAGACTCCAGCTTCTATAAAGGTAGATAATCTGTCTTTTTCATTGACTTGGGATGTCACCTCCCCCCAATCCCAATTCCCATATCAGCCCATGGCTTCAAAAGAAAGAGCTATATCTAATCAGCAACATAACTGCCATGTCTTAGCTGTCATTCACCTAAGAACTGATAAGATCTGCCATGCTTAGGTTGTGAGAAGTAACAGTTTTTCAACATGGGATAATGTGGCTGTGGACAATGAGAGGAGCAGGGATGAATGTATATAACCTATAAATACCATAGCTAGATTGGCTGTGAGGTTGAAGAAGGGAGATAAATACAGCAATGCAAAAAATAAAATATTTAGATATGTGTTTTTTTTGCATCAAGGGTTTTTGGGTGGGGGAGAAAGAGGTGGTTCATGGTGGTGCCCACACTATATCCCTATCATAATATAGAGGAGGAAGAGCTTCTTATCAGTTATTTGCAAGCAGTAGGAATTAAGGATTGGAATTTCCTTAATATATGAAAAGTACTGGATGTGTAGACATACAAAATCAGGTTTTGATGACAGTGTTTCCTGAATGCATATGAAACCATCAAAGGAGCTGGAAAGACTTGGATTGAATCTGCTTTGTATCCTGTGTTGGGAAAACATGTAAGCCTGCAGAGACTAATGTTGCCTTTTAACAAATTATTATTTTCCTGGAAAACATTTAAAGGCATATTCTGTTCAAAATAAAGATTCGTTTAGCTACAATCAGCAATGTTTAATTAGAGAGCAGGAATTATTGAACATATGCTGCTGTTTTCTTCAAGTTTTAAAACTAAAGCCATACAGATTCAAACTATAACATGACAAAAGGGCATGTTGTACTGAATCATTCTCTGATGTTCTCTCTCTCTTTTTGACTGCAACCTTTTCAGTGGTAAATTCAACTGAACATGCTAAAAGCAAAATTTTAAAGGTGAGTTTTCAGGAGAGCTGATTGCTCTTCATATTTAAAAAAATCCACTGTTTTAAACAAAACAAAGCAGTAATAATAAAAAAACCCCATAACAAGCCAAACAAGGTTCCTTGGGTGAATCTGATATCTTTTATTAGACCAACCCAAATAGTTGGAGAATAGTTATTAAGCAAGCTTTCGGGTTCAAAAATCCTTCGTCAGACAACATTTTCATCCTTGTGGCTTCAAGTGACTAAGGATGTGGACACTTAACTTGCTGCATGATAGCTTGGGTGGGAAGTTGTCAGCTTCGCCATGGTAACTGGCAATATAAACAAGCAGTGAAAGCAAAGAGATAAGCCATCCATCAGGTTGTGTTACATACCTGTCCTCATCTTCCCAGTCCACAAAGTCTGTTTTTTAAATTGATTTTTGTTCAAGGTAGGTCAGTTCTAATGCAGCATCCATTTGTTTTCTGAAATCCTATTGGTTATATTTAATATACTTTCACCATATTCTTGATATAGTGTATTTCTCAACTATGTTTAATTTTAGGTTCATTGAATAACAAGTCTGATTAGTCTTGTACAAAATAAAGAATCCAGAAACACCGAATCCAGGTTGTGTTTTGTTTGGCTTTTTTGTTTTGTTTTGTTTTGTTTTGTTTTGGGGGTTTTTTTTGCATTTTAGGGCCTATATTTGGTTATAGTTTGACTTGATTTAAGGCATAAAGGGATCCCTTCTTAAAGACCTCTATGCTAACTGTCAAACAGACTCCAATAGAGTAATTATGGACAGATTTAGACTTTAGCTCTAGTGTGTCTAATTGCAAATGTTTGGAAAATATAGGTATTACAGAGAAGTCAGGTTTATTTCTCTTATTGATACATGTTGTTTCTGTCCCCTTTCATTATAGGTGTCAGGATGAACCAGGCCATGAGCAGTCACTGAGCAAGTTACTGTAGGCAGGCTGGTGTCACACGAGGTATCCATTGCTGTACGAATCATCAGGCTGAGACTAGAGAAAGTATCATAGTCAGGGCAGATGGTGGATCAGAGCCAGGGGGTCTAAACAGGGAAGAGGTCCTAGAAGCACACACAGAAGTGTTGTTAGTGAGACAACTCCCACTGGAAATAGAAATGTTTTTATAGTCTCCCTGTCAACGACTTCCAGTTCCCATAGTTTCCTTCTGGTCATCTGACTCCTCATCAATGCCCTCATCAAGATCCTCCTGGGAGAGTTCAGGTTGGGCTGGGGATGGTACCTGACCAGTGGCTTGGTGGTGCATGGACATTACCTCTGTCTGCTGGCTCAGCTCCTCTGTGTCTGAATCTTAGTGGTCCTAAAAGTTGGCTATGTACAGACATTCAGCAACTACTGGGAGAATTGCTTTTCTCCTGGTAGAACCCACAAGTGTCCAGTGGAAAGCAATGGAAATGGTGAGAGGGCTGGGGCACATTACTTATGAGGAGAGGCTGAGGGAACTGGACTTATTTAGTCTGGGGAAGAGAAGACTGAGGGGAGGATTTAATAAAAGCCTTCAACTACCTGAAGGGTGGTTACAAAGAGGATGGAGCTAGCCTGTTCTCAGTGGTGGCAGATAACATAACGAGGAGCAGTGGTCTTAAATTGCAGCAAGTGGAGTTTAGATTACATATTAGGGCAAACTTTCTCATGAGGAGTATAGTAAAGCTTTGGAACAGGTCACCCACAGAGGTAGTGGGAGTCCATCCTTAGATGTTTTTAAGACTGATATAGTTGAATGGTCCTGCTTTGAGCCAGGGGGTTGGACTAAATGACCTCCTGATGTCCCTTCCAACCCTAACTTTCTATGATTCTTAGTGTGCAACCATTCCAGCTTTTTCCCCTAGAGCAAAAGTGGCCATTCTGGGAGAAAAATAATTTGAACCGAATCAGATAGAAATAATTCCTGGGAAAGTTTCTCCCAGGAGAATGAATGTCTGTACATTTTCCCATGGGATGAGGGTAAGTTTCTACTGGTGCAAGAAAAGACTTCCATGCCTTCTAGAGGCTGGGGTCACCTTGGTCTGGAACAGGCACAAGTGGCAGTTGCTCCTGTCCCTCCCATAGACCAGGATGGGAAGAAAGTTGCTTCTCACTTCAGAGTCCCTTGGCTTTGCTCTGTTGCTCTCTCCACTTGGTTCCTGGTGCCCAGGACCCAAGCAGAAGCAGAACCACTGGGCACCCTGGAATGAGAAGCAAGCAGGGGGTTCTCCCATGCTCCTCCAGTCCCCCTGGGAATGGGGGGAATGGAGCAGCCCAGGTTTTCCCCAAACTGGGATTGCCTTGGTTTCAGGAAGGTATGAAGAGCAGAGGAGAGGGTGCAGTTGCAAACTCAGTGTTTGTACTGCTCCCACTCTTGAAATAAATTTATAGCAGTGGAAATAAACATTTTTATGTGGCCACAGTCTTTACTGCATACACTGTTATAGTGCGTATTATATTATAAAGCTAAAATTAAATCTTCATAGCATGTAAAATATCATATATGAATAAATTAGAGACATTTTGCATTGTACGAAATGTTAGGAACTGTCCTCAATGGACAAGCAGATGTTACATTAGAACTGAATTACCTTAGGCAAAATCAGCTACAAAAATATGGAAAGAAATAAAGCATGTTATTAATATTACATTTTGATGAATGTGTTTTATGCACTTGTTAAAATATCTTTGAGATTAAGCAATATTTTAAAACTGAGAAGAGAAGCAATCTTTTTATTCAAACCAGTTGTGTCTAACATCCAAAGCTTATGTGCTATGGGAAAGTGATTTAAAATTCATAAAGAAGCTCTGGAGTGTATAAGAAAGCAATCTTGCTTTATACAGGGGAACTTACAATGAAAACTAAAACTAAGCATTTTGGCAAAAAAAGACCCTAAAACTGATATATTGTGTGTAATAACAGCTAAGGCATTCTCTCTTAGTTACTTTTGTATTTTCTTTTTTAATATGTCAGTGTTAAGCAGAGAAGGAGTGCCAGAATTTCACACATCCTTCTTCTATGCTTACTTCTGGCTAAAGAGATTTGGATGTAATGTGTTTCATGTTTGCCAAGATTTTTCTAAGAGACTTGCATCTAAGGTTCTTTAAGACTTTACCATGATTTACAATCTCCGGGTTTTAAAAGTTAGATAGTCACAAATGTGGATGCACACTCTCTTGTCTGCCTGCACTGCTATTTTGAGCACTTGTAAGATACAGTGTATGGGGCGCAAAACATTATTTGAAAGCTTAGTGTAACACAACTTAGGGATGGTGAGAGAAAGATTCTAAACCATCTGTCCTGTTTTCATTGAGTACCCACAATGCTCCTTTGTATTCAGCACTGTATAAATAGAATGAGCATTTTTCAGCTAAGCATCTCTCACAGGGTGACTAGATCTTCTAATGATATACCCTGGGTGCATCTACACAAGATACTTCACTGCACATTAGACTAATCCAATGTGCAGTCAAGTGTCATCATCTACACTTGTGTGACATTTATTTTAAATTAGTTTACTGTGCAGTTAGTTAGTACCTATAGATATAGGTACTAGATTAACCGCAAATAGCTACCGTGCAGTAGTGAATGTATAGACACTGACTGGGAGCAAATCTCATGGGAGGCAGGGAGGTGGGCCTGCCACTATCACTGCCACCACAGCTAGTACTCCCACTGCCCAGTGTACTCTGCCCACTGTGGCTCTGTTGCCCTGTAGGGTCAGGCCAACTCTCAGGATGTCAATATTGCTCTTTCAGACAGGAGGGTGTGAGACAAGTGCACATGTACAAACACACAAATCAGTTAGGTACATACACACGCACACTACCAGCTCAGGCACATACACATTCAAACCAGCCTAGGCACATGCATACCTATCACCAATTCAAGCACATACATTATACACCCCAAAAGTTAGACACAGATCACTAATTCATATATCATGCACACAATGCCATACATATATATATATACAGACACACACACACACACACTTGCACTAGAAACTCAGATACACACACGTTCAAAATAACTAGCTTAGGTTCATGCACACCTATCACCAGTTTAAGCCCATACATGCTACACACACCAAATTTAGACGGAATGAGTTACCAGTTACCAACACCTGCACATCCAATACACATACGTGGATTACTAATTCATATATCACACACACACAATGATATCTATATATGTATATATACATGTATTCATTAATTCACACACTTACCACCTACCTGCACATACACACAGGTGAGTTCCTAAGTTGGGTGTTGTGATATGTATGTATGTAGGCATGTATGTATGTGCTTGGTGTACTTGGGACACCTGGGGAAAGGTTAAGGTAAGAAAGTAGAAGTGTAGGGAGTGAAAGTTACCAGGACCAGGATTAGAACCGGTAGACGACAGGGGTCTGGGCTGAAGAACTGAGGCTCGGGGGTAACTTTAGGTTAATTGATCTTAATTGATTGAAGACAATGCCCAAAGCCTACATAACAGGGGAGCGATGCCAGCACAGAGGCTGGGACTGGAGCCAGAGCTACGGGGAAGCTGAAAAGGTAGGTGGGGAGAGGGAAAATGGGACTAAGGGAAAGTGTGGGTGTTAAAGAGGGGCTCTGGGTGTGGGGAGCCAGAGGAAGGCTCCAGGGCAGCTAAGGAAGTTGCAGGGAGTGGCAGTAGGTGCTGGGAGCAGGAGAAAACTGCAGGACATCCAGGAGGAGCTGGGAAATTGTAGGTGGGGGAGGAGGAATGACTACAGAAGGTGTGGGGGAAGCCTGAAAACAGAGAGACGGACAGCAGAAAATCACAGGAAAAGCAGCAGGAGAGACTGAGGGGCAGCAGGAAAGCAGAGAAAGGCAGCAGAAAGTCACAGTGAAAAGGCAGTAGGAATTGAGAGGAGATCTGGAAACCTGTGGAGTGGGGCAGGGGCTGGAGCTGAAAGAGAGAGAATGAGGCTGGAATTTAAGATAAGGAAGGGACTGGGATTCAGTAAAACATGACCCAACTCGGGGTTGCAAATGACAGTGGTTTTATTGAACAGGGGAGATGGTGACACAATGTCTTATTGGTTCCCTTGCACCCACCCACCCACCCCCCCCCACACACACACAACGGAAGCAGGCATTAGAGAGGCTTGGTGCAGGGGCTGAAGTCCACTGAAGTCCAGGAGGAGAGAGAGAGACAGAGAGAGAATGTCCAAATTGTAGGAGGAGGTGTGCAGCTAATATCTACCTATCCAGGCTGGAAAGGGGTCCTTGTCCAGAAGGTGTTGTCCAGAGGGGGGTTGCTGGCAGGGCCTCTGGGTGGATAGGTGGTGTGGCATGGTGCTGGTCCAGATGGAGAGGGCATCCCACTGGGTCTGTCTTCACTGCCCCTTTTTATATGGGCAGACCTTGTGTGACCCTAGTGACAGGAGGCATTCCCAGGCAAGGGTCAGCCCCTGGTGTACTGAGCATGTGTGCTCCATGCAGAGATGTGCAGTTTCGGGTGTCTGTAATGGTGAGAGTTGCTGGTTCTGCAGGGTCTTTTGTCTTTCAAATGCTGGGTTCTTGTATCTGTTCCTGGGTGAGGTCCGTGGTTCCTGGGTGAATCAATGCAAGGTGATGGCCCAGTCATTACAGGCCATTCAGTAGAGGCCTGCTACCATTGTATTTCAATGATTCCCAATCATTCTCATTCATCTGGGAACCAATTTACATGGGAGGGGTCCATGACTCATACAGTTGCAACATGGGATGCCCAGGTAGAGGACAGAAGATGGAGGCTTGACATATAAAATGGAAACTTGACATGACTTTGGTTCACTTACAAACACAGGCCTAACCGTACAATATCCATATGAAACAATAAAAATCAATACAAAAATGATAATAATACAATATACAACAGTAAGAATCAATACAAACCTAATAATAATACAATATACAACAGTGGATATCCAAAACCAAAAACTTGCTACTAAAATAAAAATGTTTAAAGCTTATCCTAAGTCTGAGCTCACTTATACTTATCTATAGGGAATAGAGAGGGAGAGAGAGAAAAAGTCAGAAATGGTTTGGAAAGGGGAGGGAATGCAATTAAAAAAAAACAAAAAACCCAACAGGGTTTTGCTACAGCTCCTCTCTACCCAGGCCTCACAAAACAGCTCCTCCCTGGCCTCCCAGATGTTATGCAGCATGCAAGCTATGATGATAACCATGGGGATGTTGGTCTTGGTAAATCCAAGGCAGGTGGTGAGGGTGCACCAGTGTCCCTTCAACCTGCAGAAGATGCACTCCATGCGGGCGCAGGTCCAGCTCAGGCTTCCCTGTACATGTAGATGCCTGCCAGGGAGCATTTACTCATGAGTAGTTTACTCATGAGGAAATTGCTCATGTATAAAATGCACTTGTAGACAAATCCTATGAAAACATGCTGATTGATTCCTGAAGACTTAAAGTAGCAGCTGTAACTGGTTAGTAGGGCTGCATGAAGTTTTGATATAGAGCTGATTCGATTTGGAGTAGATTTGGCCCAATTCAGTGACTGAATCTCTGAATCTTAATCTATTGTCTAAACTTAAAAATTTAGACAATGGATTTGTATTAGAAGGTTTGGATCTGATATGCAGATTTGGGATCAGACGTACAAGAAGCAAATTTATTGTTACACATTTATTTCATTATGCTAATATAAGTAACATAAGATAAGTGCCATAAAAACTATAAAATAAAATAGTGCCGGTAATAGTAAACATTTATCCTGCTGAGAAGGGTAAATCAATGCTTGGAGAGCTTTGTGCTGCTGTGACTATTCTGCTTCCAGAACCTGGGCTACTTCATGCATATCACTACACAGCACTGTATTGAGCAGCGTAGCTATACCCTGAATAGGTCAGTATAATACATGTAGCTGTCTGCTCTTCCAATTTAAAACCTAGTATTTTTATTTTTCCTAAGAACACACTGTCCAGCAACTGCTAAAACAGCTAATGATCAAACAAACAGATAATGCAAAGTTAATAAAGTGCCTGCTTAAGATTAAACAACTGGATTGACAAAAGCTTTCTTCATGCACACTGTGCTAGTACCAGACCATCCATTGATATAAATAGGAATTGCTCCTTTGAGGCATACTGAGCTGTATTAATTCACACCAGTGGAGGATCTGGGTCAGATGCATCTTCCATACCAAATCCAACAAAGTGAAACGTGGCAGCTGCCAAAAGTTATGAAATACTCTGACAATTTAACCCAGCTTTAACTGGATCTGTCATATCAGCTTTATTCAAAATGGCTCATTAAAGACCAATTCTCCATCCCTGATAGGAGTTATGTTTTAGTATAGCCTAACATTTGATCATCATGCTACAAGATTTGCAAACCATGAGAGTAATTAACTTTGACAGCTGAGATCTGTTTGCTGTTTGGGGCATTTTTACTGCTGACTAATCTTAATAATTTAGATTTATCAAAAACGGTAGCTTGATCACACATCAAGAATTTTGTCATTATTTTTAAGTTTTGCAAATGCAGAAACAGATTTTGGGAAGAGAAAGGAGTCACAGCAGGTTTTGGAAGGAGAAAAAATGAACTGGAATTTCTTGTCATGAGAAATTCGGTGACTAAATTTTGTTTTCCTTATAATAGATGTAAAAACAAGTAAACAAAAATCTCATACTTTGGATTATTGAGAGAAAAATTGGTTCAGGTCAATTGAAAAAGCCCACTTTGATAACATTGAAAGATTTCTTTCCAATTTCTATTTTATTTTTCTATTCTAAATGATATAATAATAGAAATGAAATACTTTTCACAATGAACAGCTGCTTCAAAATTTACTGTCTCTGTTTATTTAGATGTTTCTATAAAAAAATCAAAATTGACAAGTAAAAAGTGTCCATTTCAGCAAAATGGCATTGTCCAATATTCTATCAGAAACTTTTTGACAAGAGCTAGTCATAAAGGAAAGCTCTACTTTATAACCTGGTAAATCCAGTTAGGCAAAATTTTCAGAGCTTTAGCTCAACAAAATTTAATCCTTCTTTGACAGAGCTGGAGCCAAAAGTATTCGCATATCTTTTCCCCAAAATGGTTAATAGATTTTTTGTTTCAGTTGGGAGGGGAGAAAAAGAAGTGTGTTCATTTAAAAACTAAGTTCGTTCACTTCTTCCAAAATACTAACAAACCACTGACTAATAGTCTGAACAATTTCCTTTGAGAACGCAGAACCAGTTTTTGCCTTCCAGCAGAGTTACTAGAGCTCTATTATTTTTTTTCACTGATACAGTATTAAAGATTACAAACCCATTTTCCCTCAATTCTGTAACGTCTGCTCACAGTCCTCTATGCTAAATGTGAGCCTAGAGTGAATGTTATGTATAACTCAACTTACAATACAATTGCTTGAAAGTGAAGTTTCAGAATTTAAAACAAACTTTACTATAAAGGAATGAAAGGTTGTCTTCACATAGCATGAAACCTAGGTGTCAATTGTCAACTCTTTTGAGCTATGGGAAGGGTACATTTTTAATAAGCTACACTATTCCATCCCACCTGGTAAAGCTGCTCCCCAGGGTCTATAATGCTAAGCCAAGTCCTATGAAATGGAAGGCTGAGTGAACTGTGGGACCCAAATTAGTCTAGTAATTTACTGTCACTTAATAACTTGAGCTGAGAAACTTGAACCAATATTGATTAAAAACTCTGGATTCCAGCTGGGTTGGGTGCTCTTGGGGTTAACAGAACTTTCAAGCAGGTACAAAAGACACCCACAGCTGAAACTCAGGCATAGAGAAAGAAGACCTTCAAACTCAGATGAATTATACGCCAACCCAAGGCTCCAATAACAGCAGACCAGCTCGTACTTTGAGGGATAAATCAAAGCTTTAATCAGGCCTGTCAGTAAAGCAGGTGTTTTGACTGCCTTTATGGTTCATTTTTATGCAAAAGGGTTGTGGGGATACAGAAATCACGGGGGATTGCAAATAAATGGGACTGACAGCACTGATCTGGCCAGGCGAGGGGGCCAAAATTGGCCTGTCTTTTCATATTATGAAATATACCTAACGGCAGCCTCTTTAAGCCCTGGTTACACAATACACTGTCTGTGAGCCGGGGGTTTTTTTTTTTCTTTCTTTCTTTCCTTCCTTTTTTTCCCCTTGATATGCCAGGGGCTCTTTTCTATTCTTTCGTGATAAACTGCCCCAGCAGCCATAGCAGGTTTAGAATGTTAAAGAGCCATAGCTCACACGAGTTGACAAAAGGATTCTGTTTTAAAGGGTTTAAAGGACACTGTAGACACTATCTACAACCCCATTTCAGGATAACGTCTTTTTCTTGGTTTTCATAGTCTGAACAGCCCCAGGAACATCATAAAAATGTGTCAATGCAAATTTGCCAGGATTGAAAAAAAAACAGCACCACTCAAAAAGAGGCTTATGTTAGCGTTAATTTGAAACTGCATTGGTATACTGGGCAGTTCAAACACAAGGAAAGAGCTAGGCTGATTATTAAATTCACTCTCACTTGGTGGGCTAAAAATTGGCACCCACAGCTTATTGAGATTTATCTATTTTTTCACTTCATTTCTCTTCTAAGTATTAATATAAATTCCCACTGCAATTGCTTACAATATTTAAATTAAATGGTTTAAAATACTGGTATTTGAATCACTGTAGCATCCTGAATTTTTAAAAATGTCTTTTGACGAATGTCCTAATGGAATGTGCTTTTCCAAAAGAGAAAAATGAGCGCCTTTTTTCGTGGTACTAATGTAACTCAATACTTTTTACAGTGTATTCTATATCATAATTTGAAATATTACTGCAGGGCATTCCTAGTAAATTTCATTTATCATTCACAAACCATAAAGCAGGCAAATAAAAAAAGTTCTGTAACTACTCGAGTTTCAAGATATTGAGTTACTCATGTCTTGTAGCTCACTATTCACGGGTGACAGTTTTCCCCAATCTTATTAAGGAATTGATTATTTTTCCTTTTATTTAATTAAAATATACAAAATAATGCCCAGCTGGCATTTTCCTGCAGACGACAGCCTTGGGACCATTTTATTTAAATTTTTAATGAACTACTTGTAGTATAAAAGACAGATACAATACACTAGAGGACAATTGTGATTCTCTGTAATGCTGCATCTAGACAGAAAACTTTGCATCCAAGTTAGAGAAAACATGGAAACATTTAACTGCTTAATTGCACAGGAAATGAGATCAAGTTGCCTTTTTGTGGTTGTTGCTCTCAAGCTCTGATTCTTCAAATACTTACTTACATTTGTGTCTTTCCACATACTAGCACTGTCTTAAAGACTGCCCAGTACACTCGCGAGCACAGATTTACTTTTGGGAGTAAGTGTTACAGTATATAGGTCCCTGTGAGTAATTTAGGCCCTGCTTCTCTAAATTTTTACATAAATGCTTAACTTTCCTCACCTGAGTAATTCCATTTAAATTAATGGAATTATTTATGTAAGTAAATTAAGCATCTAGATATTGACTGAAATCATATATATGCATGATGCTCAGAGATCTCAGGGGTAATGTATTGATATTGTCCTTACACTAAACTCAGTTGCACTAGGATTACTCAGATCAGTCAAGTTACTCACATACAACATAGATAGCATTGAGCCCACAGGCCCAAATGTCTTCAAGTGTTCTGTTGAAAGAAGGATCTAATTTACATACTGCCAAGCATATGTATAAGGATAAGTGGGTGAGAAGGGCACAAGCTCTCAGAGCTTCCTAAAGATGGTATGGGAGCCATGCCAGAATGGAGTGGAAGCATCTCACTCTTCAATTCCCTCCTTCCCCTTAGTTCCAGGTCTGGCAGCAACAGCAGTGGTGCCAGAGAAGTGCACATCAGTAAAGCTGTTGGAGGGTAATAATGAGTTGGCACAATAATGGTAAGTGCCCAGTTACACCTCTGCTGCTAACCCATTATTGCCAAATTTCTGATAAGCTATTTAATATATTATGAATCCAGCATTTGTTAGATTGTTGGAGATATTAGACACATACAATAACATTTACTTGTGAGTGTATTCCTTATATTTGGAACTATTTTCTGATTAAATTAATATGAGTCTGCCTAAAGAATTGCATGATTTTTTAACCTGTATCTTAGTGTGGGAAGAAATTGAAAGGATGACATTTTCAGAAAAAACAAAAGCAACAATATTTTGTATTTTTTTCTGAGCAGCTCTTTAGCCACTTTTATTAGTGTAGGCAATTATTTAAAGTGATTGTTACAGTTATAGGGCACAGGCTACATGTGCAAATTAAAACTGGATTAAAACCAGCTATAAAGTTATTACTCATTTTCCAGCAATAACATTACAGCTGATTGGACCTTTTTAAGGCACCATAGTTAATTTGCACATGTAGCTATTTCAAATTAATTGCACAATTATCCAGGTAATTCCATAGTACACGTAATGTGTAGAGAGATCCTTAAGTATTCCCCCTGAAATCAACACCGTATTTTATATGAGTTAAGACTCAAGACTTAACTCCTATTTGAAACCATCAGAATTGTTAAAACATGTTGCATAGAATAGGCACATTCATAAATAGCAATGAAATAATACTGTGGAATAGTAGTCAAAGTCAAGCACTTCTACTGGCTGCTTGATGGTCCCTTAATAACTTGGTAAATAACCACCTTTCTCTCCGTGGTACAGTGGCACATTCATGGTTATTTGCTGCGTGTGAAATGAGATCCTGGTTTTCTCAGATGAAAAAAAGTCCCCAAAAAGTAGATTAAATTCCCAAAAAGTAGATTAAAAAAAGTAACCCAAAATTCACATTTTCCCATTATATATATATAAGGGGTGTGCGAAACAGGCTAAATTGATTTGGATTCAGCCCAAATCAGAGACAGTGGTTCAAGTGATTGATTTGGATCACTGTCCCTGATTTTATTCAGCTGAATCCAAATCTGAAGATTCCATGCTGATTTGGAGAATCAGCAATTCAGCCATAGGCACAGCTTGAAATGTTTTTTCTACATAGCTCAAGGTACCAGGCATGGCTCATGAATACTGCGATGCTGGGGCAGATGGAGCATCCCATAGGAGCACATGTGCTCGGCAGCAAACCCCAAAGTGGACCAGAAGTACTTTTGTTCCACTTCCGGGTCTGTCAGGGAGCACCTGGGGGGCCCCTGTGTCCCTCATCTCAGCAATCAGTCATGGGGGGACCCCAGGTGTCCCCCCATACCCAGGAGGCATCAGCCACCAAGCCAGGGGGGCACGGGGTGGGGGGCCCAGCGCACTCCCCAACAGACCCAGAAGTGGACCAGAAGTGCTTCTGGTCCACTTCCAGGTCTGCTGCTGAGTGCGCTGGGGAGCCCCCCGCACTCCTGTGGGACACTCCATCCACCCCAGCATCACAGGATTCATGAGCTGCCTGGTATCTTGAGGTATTTAGAAAAAACATTTAAGTCTGTGTCTATATCCAAATCGCTAAATCTTTCTGACTCTCCCCAAATCAATTTGGAGGGTTCTGATTCAATTTAGAGAGATTAAAGGTTTCCCTGGTTTGATTTGGATTCAGAGATTCGGCCATCAAATCAGTCCAAATCTCTGCTGAAGCTTCGCATAGCCCTAATCACATGTGTGTGTGTGTGTGTGTGTGTGTGTGTGTGTGTGTGTGTGTGTTAGTGGAGTTTCATTTTAATCACAGAAAAATGTGGATTTTGGGTGACTTTTTTAAATCTGAAAATTGGGTATTTGTTTTTAAATCAGAAAAAGCCAGGATCCCTGCTTATGACTCAGAAATATAAAAGGGAGAGTTAGTGTCTGGTGAGGTACTCTCTTTTACATTCTCCAGCCTCTGGAACATATTTGTTCTGAAGGTTTAGAGTGCGGATGGATTGTAAGACCTGACTTTTCCTGCTTGCCCAGAGATAGAGACAGGTATTGAGTAGAACAAGTTAGCAAGGACATGAATCTAACAGGGATTGCATGTGAGGCAAATGTTATTCTTGTTTAGCTTTTCTTGGATACTTGGCTTGATCTGGGGTAATTAATAGGTCTGTTTACCCATCTATGCATTTTAAAGGATTGTCCCTTGTATCCAGAGCATTAAAAAGGTAACTTGATTTCAGTTTGGTAAAGTTTTGAGTGAATGAACAGATGAATGAATGAATTATACTTTTATTAAAAATGCTGTTGGCTGTTTAGCAGCAACAAATGGTTGGAACTTAAGCTGCACATCTTGTCCAAGTGTCAGTAACTTCAGTAGCAGTGCCCCTCCATCGTGCTTGGAAACAATTTCATTACTTACCCCAAATGAAGGAAACCTATCACCAGCACCACTTCCCCTGGACCCTTGTTGTTTTGTTTTATTTATTTTCTGAAGGTATCCTACCCAAGCGATGTCCCAGCCTAATTTTGATCTTAGATTCAACTTTTGTAACACCTTACCAATACAGAGTTATTTTTGTTTTGTGTCTAAATTGTTCAAATTGTTTTGAAATGTAAAGTCTGTCTGGGTAACATGTTAACAACATTTTTGTAACCTGGTTCAAAAGCTGCTTTTTCAAATATTTGTAAACTTTATGTTCTATGCATGGTGTGCTGCTTAACTCTGGTAGAAATTAATTGCCAATATGCCATTCTTATAAATGTTCTTTATGGTTGAAAAGCATGGGGCTGTGAGCATGCCTATAATACTAATTTATTGCACCAGACATCTTACAGCTGAAACACAACACACTACTCTGTCTGCCCTAACTTCCAAACTGGACGTAGTGTAGCTAATCTAGTACTGTGCTGGAGGTGAGCTACTATATTTACTTGAAACTAGGATGAAGTTTTTTTCCCAATCAGCACTGTGGGGAAAGCTCCTCATCTTGGTTTTGGAAGAAAAGTGGGGGAGGGGGAGGGGGCAGGCAGGTGGCTGCTGCAGCTCTTGCTCTGGTCTTGAGCCCATGTTAGGGCCAGAGTCGAACTCATACATCTCCCTTCCCCACTCCCCCTCCACTTACCCTATGCAGCTCACCCCACCTCCCTTCCTCCTCCCTTACTGTTAGATGCAGCTCTGTTCTGGCTAAGGCTGGGTTTCCTCCTGGGCATTCAGCACATGGAAACTCCATCCCATGTCCAGCCAATCAGCAGTACTAATGCTGTTGCATTGCCTCTGTTGCCAGCAGGGGCTGCTCTTCCACATGTTATTTTCTGGGTAGGGAAGAGCCGATCAGCATCTGATAGTAAGGGGGGACAGGGAGAGGCAGAGAGTGTGGAGTTTGGGGGGGAGGAAAGAAGCTAAGACTGGAGACTGGGGGGAGGAGTCAGAGACTAGCAGTGTGGAGGGCAAGAGGCAGAGATGGGGGAGTGGCGGTAAAAGGGTCAATGATTGGGAAGTGGGGAAGAAAAAGAGGCAGAGACCATGCGGAAGTGGGGGTGAGGGGCTGTAGTTATATTTCAAATTATGATATAGAATACACTGTAAAATGTATTGAGTTATATTAGTACCAAGGGGCAGGAAAGACCGCAGTGGGAAGAAGTGGGGGGGTTGAGGGCAAAGGGACTGCCTGATACCCTCCCCAGCCATCCTACCCCTCCAGCCACTGCTTTCCCTAATGTAGCAGTGGTGATGGGCTGGGATGAATTCAAGACAACCCTCCAATAATTTGATACTATACCTAGAAAATTATAACACATTTATAATTTTACCATATATAAAATCTAATTATTGGGGCACCGTCTTTAATTCAGGGTCGTCTTAGCTTCAAGTAAACATGGTAATCAGACTGTCTACTCTCAGTAACAGAATTCTGGTTACAAGGACTACTGTTTCGATGTAGCATGGCAATATTTATGAAAATAGCCATCCAAATATTAGATAGTGATTGTTGGTTTCTTCTCAATTATATAAATTCCATGTATTACCCAACTAATAGCAATAAATATGCAATTTGCATCAAACCTAGACATCTCTCTTCTCATAATACAAGTTGGTCTTATATTCTCTTCATTGTTTCATCTCTTTTTGTGTAATAAATCTTCTGATGAATTCTGAAAAATCTACTAGCATCCAGCTTCTTATGATTTATTCATAAATAATTAAATTAGTGTTTGGCCATTTCCAAGTGAATATTTTTGGAGTGTTTTACTAAGATGATATTTAATAGTGTGAGAATTATAGTTCCTGTTTAACTGCATTTCTGTGCCACCTTAACAGCTTACAATTTCAATTTTGTATTTTATGACTCTCAGAGCATTTCCTCTTTTCGTTCCAAACTGTAAATCAAGATCTAAAATGTATCCATTATGTACAAGTAAAATGAGAACACTCTGATAATTCATAAGTATTTTTAAAAATGGTGGGACGTATGGATGAATTGGCCCTAGATGGGGTTGCACAGGAAGCAGAGTGTAAACGCTTGGAAGCCAGTGGATTCCATTAGCTCTTTCTGAGCTAAGCATAGCTAATAGAGACAAAAGAAATTAAATCCACCCACTTTGTTAAGTATGACAGAGGTATCTAACGGGGTTCCTACCCCATTACTAGGTAGACTTGGTGGCTTAGGGTTTGCTCTCACTGCTACCTTCCCCGTCCACCTTTCTTCTCATTTTTACTTCCATCTCTCTCCTTGTACACACATACACTCTTTCCCTTTAGCTTACCATGTGGTCTGAGTTGGTGCATATCTGTGTGCTGCTACAGTTTGTACACAGTCTGAGGATGTGAAACAAGATGGCCGCTGAGTCCAGATGACCTGATAACCCAGGACACAGTTGTGAAGGGGAGTCTGCTGCATAAAACCAAGCATTAGGCCAAAAGGGGAAGTCTGCCTGGAGGAGTTGCTGAGGACATAACCTGCCTTGGGAGGCACAAGGACAGAAGCATTGGCTGTGGCAGGGGGAACTTAGAAGGAAGCCTGAATGAAGAGAGCCTACAGACTTGCAAGGAAAGCAAGCTAAGTACTCACTTTTCTGTTTTGTTTTCTATGTGCAGTGTTCCACACAGGGGTGAAGTGAACCCCTGCGAGTTATTGCTGTACCCAGAGACAGGCATTGGCATTTTGGATCATTTTCATTTTTTGTTCCTGGAGGGCTTGGTTCTGGCTGAAGGGGAGGCATAGGCTATGGAAAGAGGGTGCCTGGGGACACCCCAAAATCAAAGCTTAGCCGAGCAGGTAAAGCATAAAGCCTGAGGTATGATTTGGGACTACTAGTGTTCAACGTGGTGAATATCATGAGTTTTGGACCCCAGGAGTAATGAAACCTGACCAAAGCTGAAGCCAGGAGCCGGTGGTCCTGAATAGTGGGCCCCAAGCTAGAAGTCTCCAGTAAAGAAAAAATGGGATGTGGCTGAGGAGCTCTGGCCCAGACATGGGCCCATTCCTTTAAGCATGCCTTACCTTCCAGGCAGCCTCTCCTACTGAGTTTACATCAAGACATAGCAGGTGAGAACACTGAATGGGAGGAGAGGACAGAGGGTATGGACGCTGGGAAGTCTCTAAAGGCAGGAACTCTTTAGCAAGACACATGGGGTGCTTACAGTATATATTGCTTCCTATCCCTCTTTATTGTTATCACAGAGAAACATAGGAAGTTAAGGAGCAACTGATCAACAGTAAGTCCTCAGATCCCAAGAAAATAAATCTTATGCCCCCCCCCCCAGCCACTTAACTCCTTAAGTGACCGTGGTGTAGTGTCTCAAATACAGTGAACAACCATTTAATTTAGACATCAACAATACAAATAACTTAGACAAGTATAGGGTTGTGATTGAAGAAGTGGTGAAATGTATACCTGGTGCATATAAACCCCCTATTACTGAACACCTCGCAATATATTTATCCTTGAGTCACTCCTAAAAGATAAGGCAGTCCTACTTTTCCCCAGTTCACATAGGAGAACTGAGGCACAAGAGAAGCTAAGTAGTGATCCAATTAAATATTTGGGAGCCCAACCAAACCTGAAATGGAATTTAGGCAACTAAGTCCAAAACTGAAGTAAGAAAAATGCCCATTCAATTAATACCTAATCCTGGAGATGCCTAAAATCTTGGGTCACCTTTTTTCCTTAATATTTGATAAGTGCTGAAAGTTCAGCTCTTGGGAATGTTTAAAACTATCCCAGTTTTTGTCATTTGGTACCTGGCTCACCCTTATGTTTAATGATCTTCCAGAAGTGAGGCACTCCTTTACCCAAGTACCTTACAGCATTTGAAAAGCATCTCGGAGCATACCTACCATACACTAACAGGATCAGACCCCATACAAAGCACACTGACGGCCACAACTTTGTTTTAAAATGCTGATGAGTACCTTTTATATAATAGCCTCATATTTAGAGCATTTACCCATGTTTAAGCCTTACTGGAGCACAGATTATCACAACCATTTTAGTCATACAGAGGTCCTAGTAACTGAATGAAGAGTAATCTTTGTTGACTGGAAGTGCTGGGAAAGTTAGCTTCACATCTTAGAGGATCTTAAGGGTACATGCAGATTTTACACTTAGATTGACCTAACTGGAATTAGGTTGATCTAAGTGCTGATCTGTACAGACATTCAGGGAGGTTAGATCACACCCAAAATGGCTGGCCCCATCTAACTTACTTTACCTGAGGTGATGAACTAAGTTCGGTAAGAAACGGGTTGGCCTGATCTAACACATCTGGAGCTCAGCCCCAGAGCTGGGAAATCCCAGCTGCTTGCCCCAGCCACAGGGCTGCACTTTCCCTTTCTGCTCTGACTGGGCTATTTTTAGCCACCTGGCCCTCCCACCCCCAGATGACAAACCCCCTGCAGATCCATCTGTACCCCAATCCTGCCAACCCCTCCTTGGACCTGCCAGCCCCCTCTGCAGATCCACTAGTCCCCACCCCAATCCTGCTCCTCCCCACCCCAAATTACTTAGATCAGATTCCTAGAGCAGCTCCCAGCACTGGCATCAGCACAAGCCAAACCTGATCTATGATTATAGACTGGTTATTGTGAACATGTGCAAATACCCATGGAGGCCCTAGTGTATAGAAATGTATACAGAAGCCAAACAGAGGCTCTAGTAACAGTATGAGCAGTAACGGCATGAACAGGCTTTGCTGACCAGATGTGCTGGGAAAGTTAGGTTGGCACCTTAGGGTTTAAGGCTGAATTGATTCAGTCTTCATAGGTTAGTCTAAACTGCATAGATTGAACCAATAAGCAAGTGAACAGACATTCACTTTTGATTCCAGAAATACAGCCACAAGCCTGCCATAGCCCAGGCCAGAAGCTAAGAGATGCTAGAGCATGCCTCCCTACTTACCTAGTGCAGACAGCTTGGGCCAAGACTAATCCACGCACCCTGCAAGGGGGTGGATTTGGGAGTGTACAGGGGAGGGGCAAAACATCCTGGGATGCTGGGGGATTATGAGTTAACTTGAATCTGCAGGGGATTTGGGACAGAAGTTCAGTAAACCATTTTAACCTAAATCAGTGAAGTCTGATGCTACATGCATCCAGCTTTATCTTAAACCACTTTTGGCCATTTTGAACTGCACTTAACTTATGTTGTGTTGCAGCTTTGAACCTGATTCCAATCAATTATATTGGTTTATGTGTAATTTCTCTCCATAGCCTAGAAGGCCAAGGCACAGAGAAGTGGCTGCAAAGATTGGTACAGGACCCCAAAACAGGTTCCCCTGTCTGGTAGGAGGTGTCAATATCTTGTGTGAGTTGAATGTTAATGATGTCACCTAAAGATGTTTAGTGATTGGTGATGACTATGCTGTGTATACTATAATGTAAAGTTGTTTTCACTGGGATATAACGAGGGGTCTGGGAACCGTGAATAATTTTTACTGAGCTAGGGGGTATATTTTAATATGGTACAATGTACACAACTAACCTCGCTAGCATTGTGAACCAAATGGTCATGGATTCTAGTGCCAAAGCTTATTTGTAGACATTAAAAACTTGACTGAGTTTTTCTTACTAGAAACCACAGTCTATAGACACTTTACTATAACGATGAGCTCATTGGGAATAGTAAAATGGGATCACATATGCCATCCTGACAGAGCTTCTATTGGACCACCTCATACTAACGGATCCTGATATGACCAGTAATATTCAGCTCCCAACAGTATTTGATAGGCTGTGATGCTGGGATTGGGAAGATTCAATTTCTTCCTCAGCCTGGAAGGATTAAAATTTTGGATGAGATCTATCACCTCCCAGAGAGTTCACTGACCAGCAAGTAGAGCCTGTTTGAGGATGCAACAAACAACCTGCTGTTGAAGCTGTGCAACTGGGAAGAAAAGAATTCAAGATTTGTTGGATGAACTAGAGGGAGAGAGAGAGAGGGATCACGGTTATGCAGCCTCGCAGGGTATTCAGCTGAAAGGGAAGAATCCTGGTTTCCAGTCACTGCTCTAGGAGTGTTTGTGTTAAACACATTAAACAGGCATTGGGTCTGAAAGCAGTCTCAGGGAAAGACTAGATTTTAGACATATGTCTGTCGTTTCCTGCTGGATAGTTTAGATGGCTCCTGGATCAGTTTGGTAGATATGAGCCCATTCTGAGGCATCTACTATTCATATATATTGTATTGAAAGCTGATGCCTTTCCCTCAGATTCCTGGATTTCATTCTGGGGCACTAGTAACTTATCTCTTTACTGGATCTAGCCTGGAGTAACTTGTCGAAGTTCACACAAGAAGTCTTTGGTAGGGACATTGGCAAGGATTTTGGTAGAAGTTGTAGCCTATCCACTGGGTTATCTTTCCTATCTAAAGGATCATTGATCAAAGACAAGTCTTTTTGAAAGCCACATTATATTCACTAGCCCAGATCCTGTAGCTGATGTAAATCTGCTTTGCTTTATTTACTTCAAAGGACATTTATGATTTATACAGCTAAGAATCTGATCAAAAACTGATGCAGCTCATAGCCTTTAGTAACTGGATGGTAATGATTGCAAAAACATTTGTTTTCCAGAGCCTATGGCTAAACTGAAGAGGTCGAGAAAAGGGTTGAAACTCTATGCATAAATGACACATATGTATTTGCCTCCCATTCCTCCTCCCCCCCACACCCCAATGTCACATTTCAAAATGTCAGACTGACTGCTTTACTATGGAAAAAAAATGTTTTTATCCATCACTTGAGACTCTGTATCTAACAGGATTCAGGGTTCAGATCTTTTATACAGCCGGAATAGTTCACATTTTTTGTACTTTATATGTCAGCCCCTTGATACTGTCCAAATGTGCACAGCACATTTTATTTACTATGATTGTGTGACTCCAGATGCTTGAGACTGAGCATTTTAAAATGGAATCCTGGCAAACAGTCTCAACAAAGAGAGGAGGAGGACTGTAACTAAAAGAGTCTATGCTTTAAAGAAAAATACAAAACAAAACAGATGGTTTCTAAACAGTTTGCCAAAGAATGGTAGAGGGGAGTAGGGTGGGGAGGAAATAGCAACAACAACAAAGAAAAAAAGACCAAACTTGGTTCATTTCTTGCGGTTGTAATTCTGCTTTCAGTTGGATAATTTAAAAAAGGCTCAGAAAATTACCAAGCCCTGAATTGCTACCCCACATGACCTGGCTTTGGTGCTGGTGGTTTACAGGAATTTGACTTCAAAAACAGAAAGAATGACTACAGAGTAGAAAGAGGGAAAATGGCATTTAGTTTTAGAGTCTGCTATTTTTAGCTAGCTTCTAGCTCTTTAAGAGACTTTTTTTTCTCTTCCCATTAAACTTCAATCTAGCTTGTACAGTTTTCTGACAACAGGATCAAAAGTGCTCACATACTGTTAGTGCTATATTTGCAAAATTTACAAATTACTATCAAGTGTCCTGAGCGTTGGCACTTTGTTTTTTCCACGTTGCAAGTGAACTGATCTCTCATCTGGCCCAGCCAATTGTTGTGTCTTGTAAAAGTGCTGCTCCACGAGTCAGTGATAAAGGAAGGTTCTTTAGACAGCAAGTAAAGGGGTGGAGGGAAAGGGGGTGTTCTTCAAGCTACAGAATAGGTATTTTTCATGCCTCTGTCAAAGTCCTATGGATTTTCTTCTTTCTTTCTTTAGTCTCTGCTTATCCACATTAGGGCTGAAAGAGTTTGGGTGTGGTTACTTTTGGATTCAGCCAGAGGGGATGTGATGGAGCAGCATGAGATGTACTTTCTGTTGCTTTCTCCCTCTGATAGTACAAAAAAATAGACTAGCCAATCTAAGAAGATTATTTTCTTTCTCTCATTTTTATGTCATTATAGTATGCCTCTGCAAACCTCTCTACTAGACCATGAATAAAGAGATCAGATAGCCCATTTGGATCTCCAAATTGCTCCATTTTTAAATTACATTACTTTGGCTTTCCTACATTATAATTTATCAACTTGATTTGTGTAATGATTTCACAATTACAAAACTATTTGGAATTTCTGGAATTCTAAAATTAGCTTAATTGACAATCCACTACATTTTTAAATGTATTTTTGCAGGCATCTCTGTATTGCTCATCGTGGTAATAACAAAGGATCTTGTAGTCTCCAGATTTTAAAAAAATATACTGCTCCCAGTGAGAAGATGGTACTGGTTTAATGCAGTGCAAAAAAGAATGTAACAACAGTTGTGAGAAAAGGTAAGAGGTATATTACATTGTAAGCATTGTGGCATATTAGAATAGCTGATAAAAACTGCACTGGGAATTATGAAAACAAATGAGAGCTGAAGGCTGAATAAAAGAGTGCTATATGCAGCTGTTCATGTTTAGGTCAGTCGTGTGAATATTGCTTAGAATCGTTATTGATTCTTGAAAGTCATTAGTCTCTAGTTGGCTGGTATGAAAATAGCTAAGCCCTAATTTCAAACTTAAAGATCTGAATCGGAGTTGATCCTTAGCCCAAAAACATCCATTTTAGCCACCTAACTTAATTGAGCCCTGATATTCTGATTATCATCTATGTCAGCAATTTATTTCTGTGAAGGATTCATTCTTTAAACTAAATACTATCCCTGCTCTGGTACCAGGATGAAAGCTGCCATGACTTCATTGTTCTTTTCCACTTCATTGTTGTCATCTGTTTCCAGGGACCTTTTATAATGACCTGAGATGCTTCTTGAGTGTCACCCCTGCTTGCTTCAGGGATGTATTTGGTAGCCCTGCCCTGAGTCATCTGTAGTTTTTAACTGTAATGTTTTGTAGGTGAACTGTCAGTGCAGCTTCAGCACTTTAGACACTATTTTCTTTGAAGTCTTCAACAAGAACTTCCTTGAAGTCCTTGCCCAAGATCTCTGCACATACTCTTTCATTATTATAGATGGTACATGTTCTTATATTCCAACTTGCCTAAATTATGGATAGCTGCTAATATATCTATATCCATTAGCTGGTCATAGTCTCATATTCTGTCTCTCTTCTCAACTGAGAGCTGATATTAATATCAATTATAGATGAGCCTGAACCAAAATGAGTTTTGGGACAGTTTGATTTTTTTGGGTCTGAATCCAGATTTTGCAACTCAAGTAAATAGCCATGATAGGCCATCCTTTACTGAGCCAAGGACTACTACATTATTAAGATATAACTGAATATTTAAAAATTGAAATATGCCGGTCTTGTATTATTAAACCTTGCAACTATGCAACACATATTAGGAGGAAATGCCTTCCCAGGTTCCAGAGACAAACTATGTAAAAGCCACTCCCCTGTTTTAT